>NW_024735554.1:8957385-9479885 GCF_018991925.1 Homarus americanus
TTTGTTGTGTTGATTGTGGGTAATTTGCGGCGAAGGTGGGGGGGCTAAGGAGAGGCCTGGAAGAGGATGAGAGGAGGGCTAAGGGCCTGAACTGTGTCAGAGAGGGAGGGCAAATGGTGGGTCAGGGAGCGAGGGGGAGGAGTAGTGGTGGGTCTGGGAGGGAGGGAAGGTCTGGATAGATATCAGATTTGCCGTGGTCGGGTGTATACCGCATTCACTACATGTGCTAAGGCTCGATGGTTTTGATCCCTGGGTACTCTCGGTCCATCCAGCCATATAGTTGGGGGAAGCAGAGGCGGTGAAGCGCGGTACCGGCAACGTTGTCTCCTTGTGCGCCAAATCCTATAGTGATGTGTCCACTCCTGTCCCTAACCGGCATTACTAAAGTATATGATGAGTTTCACCTAGCGGAGAAAGTGGGAGTTGCACCAGAGATTTGACTGTCTGTCTCTCGGTTATCAGATTTTATTGGTTACTGCATGAGGTGATGAAATGATGATGAGCGTATGTGTGTGTGTTTCACTGTCTGTCCGCCAATATGTCTTGGAATTTATACCTTTTATTTTAACTTCAATTATCACTGTGTATGTATATTATATGTACTAATGTCAGACTATACGTAACCTATGTATTTCAACAGCGTATAATGACAACAAAGGAGTTACATCAAGGGGAAGTGTCGTGGAGTAACAGCTTAACCAAGACCGCCTGTACCGCTTCTTACATTCTTATTGTGTATTTGTATTTCTTTTGTTAATTTAGCTGTTGTATTTATATATTGAATTGTTTTGTTATTTATATGTCGATGTGTTATTTGTGTATTGATTTTGTATTGTTTTAGTAGACTTTAAATTCTCGTTATTATTTCCTTGGTTGAAGATGTGTGTGCGTATTATTTTGTTATTCTTTTATAATGGTAACATTCGTACAGTATAAGCAAGTCAATTGGTTAGTGCAGCTGCCGGGAGGGGGGGCGGGCTCAGCTGCACGAGTCAGAATTTAGCGGTTTGTGTTAAGTTTGGTGGTGGATGGTTGGAAAAACATTTTGACTTGGAGTAAAATCACGCTGAGGTGTGGTCGATGTTTTGTGTGTGTACTGTGGTGGAAAATTAATGTTATATACTGTATTTTGTAATGGGCTGATCGTTCGCTAAATGTGGCCCATGGGCTCAAATTCACTACGCTGATGGATGTTAACGTGTAGATATTTATTACACATAACATGGATTTTCATATTTTGGGTGTTGTAAAAATTTGCAAAAAATTTAAAATATTTATTAAAATTTAATTATTAGTTGTCTTCAGAATTTTTAATTCTATAATATTGTAATTTGGGTAGGAAGAAAACTTGAGAGGTAATGACATTTAAGTTGAAATAATTTTTTTTCAGTGTATAAAAATGACAGGATTTAGAATTAGATTTTAGACAACAGTAGCCACTAAGACGGGGCCATTACCTGTAGATGTCAACACTTCCACACATTAATTCAACAATCATATTCTGACTAAGTTTTAGGACACAACCTAACCAAATCCCTCGTTCGGGTGTTTAATCATCAGGTGCAATAAGCTGGGAGGGGGGGGGGGGTACTAATCTTCATGTGATACGCCAGTGGTCCATCAAGACTGGGGTCCATTTACTCAATCAACCTCCCATACCGTCTCCTTCCCAACACACACAACGTCCTCTCTCATACCAAAGGTCACTGAGGCCATTTCTTGAAGATCCTCATAGCTACAGGATTATCACCTCCAGTTAACTTTCTTGTTTAGATGAAATGCTATTGTGTGGTAAATTATACTGGTTAAATTTAACATTATTAGTCTTGTGTTTAATACTTGAGGGATTTAGATTTAGGCATTAGGGTGTGTGTGTGTGTGTGTGTGTGACAACTCGTCCGTGTTATAGCAGAGGTGGTGGGGAGGGAGGGGGGAAGGTTGTATGAACGTTAGAGTGGCGATGAGTCACCTTGAACGTGCAGGTAGCGTGTAAAGTGGCTCCTCCTTCAGCACCCTTCGCCACCCCCCCCCCCAACTCCTCGCTCTCCCCTCCATTCCTAGCTCCTCCCCGGCACTACCCCCCTCCATGCTACCCTTTCCCTCCACATACGCCTTCATAGTAGTAGGAGTAGTAGTAGTAGTAGAAAAAAAATAGTAGTAGTAGTAGTTCCTCCACACGCTTGCTACCGCACCCCTTCCCACCCCTCCCTATCCTCTCCTTACCCATCCATACGCTCCCTATCCTCTCCCTACCCATCCATACGCTCCATACCTTCTCCTTACTATCCATATATCCTCCGTGCTCTATCCATTCTCTCCATACCTCCTTCCTACCTATCTACATTATCCATACCTCATTCCTACCCATCCACACTATCCATACCTCCTTCCTACCCATTCACACTATCTATACCTCCTTCCTATCCATCCACATTATCCATACCTCATTCCTACCCATCCACACTATACCTCCTCCCTATCCATACCTCTTCCCTACCCATTCACACTATCCATATACTTTTCCCAATCCTATCCACACTATATATCTCCTCTCCTTATCCTCCCCACTTAATTCTCTCTCTCTCTCTCTCTCTCTCTCTCTCTCTCTCTCTCTCTCTCTTAATCCTAACTATCCATCTCTCTCTTCTAGACCATGGTGTAACTTGGCCAACTTAGCCTTAATATACTGTACATCCCAGAAGCCATTAAAGAGTAAGACTAACAAAACAAAATGTGCTCTTCTGATCTTAGTTACCTAATGCCTCTCCTCCTCCTCTTTTAATCTTCTACATCCACCATCACTACCACCACCACCACTGCTGTTTGTACATCATGTTTATTGTTCCTTGTTATTATCTAGAACCATGACTCTACTTTCACCTGTGTTACCCCCATGTACCATAGCCAGCCACCACCACAACTCGTCACTACACTCTTTGACTCTATAGTAGCACCTTGTCATTACCATGATGACACCTGTTGGTGGAACTGATCACTGTAGGCATTTGTTTTCCTTCTCCGTCGTCTTTCCGTCCCGCTCCGTCTGTGTTTGTCCCTCGCTTGGAAGAACAGTATCCTGTACACCTGCCGCTTCACCACCTGGGCTTGCTGGCCTGTGTGAAAGGTGTCGGGGTCTGGTGGTTTGTGTTTCTAGGGCTGGTCTCCGGTGTGTGTGTGTGTGTGTGTGTGTGTGTTAAGGATAAGCGTTTCCGGCGGATTTGTGCCATGGCTTTGTGAATTTTTGACCAGAGTTGATCATAATTCTTGTGTTTGATGCAAATCCGATGGGGAAAATTTGGAAGGATCGAGTAAAAATTTCCATAACATTCTTTTTGTGCCCGGATTTATTTATTTACGTCACTATTTTGAAGTAGACCAAATAAGAAATGAACATTACCGAGCATGTAGCAGTGATTGCGGCTAGCCTAAAACACATTTCAATTACTGTGGGTTAAATAGTATTAACTAAAAACATTGCATTAAGAAACAATAAATTGATTGAGAATTGATTTTAGTGGTGTATGTTTTACTTATATAAAGTGAGACAATCAGCAGGTCTTGTGATCACACTCCTCTCATACAGAAGCTCCAGTAAGAAAACTCGCTCCTAAATGCTAAGAGTAGCTGGGATATTTAGAGATAATTGCACCTGGTGTGTTTATTGTACGTTTTTTTAAGGACTAAAATAAACTGAATCAACCATTAGTGTTACATGCACGAGTTCCTTCACCAGAATACATTAGTTCTGTTAAACTACAAAAATACAAATATATTTTCTCCCTGTGCTCTCCGGATTTTTCCTCTGCCTTATAATATATACTGTATATATATATATATGTGTGTGTGTCCGCCATTCATGTTGATTTACCGTAAAAGGGACTCATGAAAGGTGGAGGTTCAGTGCATGTGTGGATAGCTGACACACGTCTTGTCACTAGTGTAGGAGGAGGACCCCACCAGGACACTGACGGCGAAAGTCGTCACGCCTCACCTCCACCGGGAAGGAAACGGCTGTTTGGGACAAACCGTCACGTATGGAAAGGAAGTGTTTTTAGTGTGGTCGGGACGGGGAGGTTAGTAGTAGGGGGGAGATGGTCTTGAGGGAGGAAGACTTAGATTAGGGTACACGTGCACTCTTCTATGTGCTTGTGCATCTTTCGCCTTAATTCTTCATTGACGTTACCGTCACCTTAGTGGTGATGGTGCTTGTAGTTTGCAGGAGTGTAGTTGTGGTAGCGTCCCGCTCAACGTCAATGTCCTTTACGCTCTGTCAGTAAGGTGTTGAGCTTCTACGGAAATGGTCATCCTCAAGACCCTCCATAACGCTGATGTTTTAAGGCATTGTTTCTCCTGAAGTCACTCCGTAACGCCGGGTTTTTTTTCACTGCGCCCCTGTTTGTGTTGGTAGCGTTCATGCTAATGTTGTTGGCTGCGAACATACTGTAGTACTGTACTTAACAACAGTGTGTCTCATGGTTTACTTACTGCTTATGGACAACTGCGTGTTAGTTTTACCTCATGTCTTATCTGATAATGGAATAGTTTTGATCCGTTTTATATAATTGTAAAGTAATTTCAGTTCGTCATGTCTAATATTGAGTTCATAGCTTTCGTGTATTGTGTTTACAGAGAAATATTGTGATGGTGTCGGAAATGTTTGAATTACATATTGAGTGCGACTGATGCATCCGGCTGTCATTTTGTTCCGCCCAGATGGTTTGTGACAATCCCCACCAAACAAATGCAGTAACATTAAAAGCGTGTGGTATTTTGTTGATGTTGCAACTTCCAGGGATTAGAAATGACGAAAACTAGAAGTGCTGGAGAGGTTGGGGGGGGAGGGAAGCATTTTGCCTTGTAGTGGACACTCTCCCCTACAACTGCTGATTGGTATACACTACACCACAGCCTCCTTAGAAAAACAAAAATTGTTCTTGTATGTCGATTGTTACCATAAGATTTTCTTAGTTATTGTAGGTAACGTCATATTTTTTTTAAAGTGCAAAGAGTTTGTGTAGGAGGGTGCTGAAGAGGGAAGGTATTAATTGTGAGATGTAGGGTGAGGAGTAGTAGTAGTCATATTAGTACGTGTAGTGAGCAGGTGGTTGAAGCGCGAGGCGGCAAGTTCGGCAGTCATTCTGCGTCTGTCTCCGGTGACGCTGCTGTCTGACGCACACCACCGTGGCCATCACTCCAGTAGTACCATTGCTACCACCCACCCCAGTCCCACCATACTCATTCCTTGGACAGTATTCGTCCCCCAATACAGGAGGAACGACGCTATCACACCCAACGCAGCATTCACACAATACAGTACTCAAGAAAGACTACGTTTGAGAGATGTGTTGGTGGGTCAAACCTCGTGGTAAATTTTAACAAGATTGATTTATCAAAATTATGTATTGAGCCATGGTGAACTAAAATGAAACGAGGCTTGACCAAAGATAGCTGTGCTCTTTGAGTGTTGTCACAGCTGTAGCATTGTGTAATTTGTATACATAAGTGTCGTCACAGCTGTAACTACTTGTTGAAATGTGTAGTGACCATTGTGTTAGTACCAAATAACATCACCAAAAAGTAATGTGACATCTAGATTACATAAATTTTATTCGGATAAAAGAAAACTTATCTTGATACATGTTAGTGTGGCGTGTGCGTGCCCGAGTCCGTGACTCGTTCTCGGGACCGTGGATGCGAAAGTGAGTTTTTTTTACAAAGATAAGAAATTCAGTCAAACTTCCGCTGTAAATGACATTTAGGTATTGATAGTTATTGTACATCCCCCTCTCCCATTCCTTGTCCAGGTGCCGGGGAAGTGTGTCATTGGATACTGAGTGGTTGCTCCGATTTTCTTGGTTGTCCGGGCAATATCTTGTCCACTTCGAGCCGGGAGCATGAAATTTGGACGAAGTGCTTTGGCAGAAACAAGACTACCTATTCGTTTAGTGCCAGGCTCCTGCTATTTACATTCTACCTTCTGCCTGCTGTGTTGAGTTGTTTTCAAGTGTGATTGAGGCACCGCCCTCACTCGACAGTATTTTGCTAAAGATAATCATTAATGGTTAAACAACCAAAATTTGGTGATGTTATCGTCACCATCATTTGGGCTCTAACCTTGCCACAATCTTCTCTGTGAGTGGAGTGAAGTTAGTATACCGTATAATAATAAATGTTGGGGAAGATACGCAGTAACGTACCTGTTAATTTTGAAAATTAAACCCATATTATAAGCCTGAAACGTGTGTTAAACAATACACTTGCGGTGGCTCTAAGTTTTAGTTGTGCATACAAGAGTTTGTCCGTTTGTTTTGGTTTGTTTTCATAATAAAAATAATTTGTTCATAGTTATATGTATTGTATACTGTACTGTACAGAGCACAATTGGAAAAAAATCGTTCTACACTAAATAGCTACGTGTAAAGTGTAAACGCATTCGTTAACATATTTTACTCAAGGGCTTGGCCAGAAATTACAAACACCCACCCAATCACTATCATACAAACTTACTAAAATGTGATGCTGACTGAATACAGTAATTGTTTACTGTAGTAATACAGTACTACATTGTTTGGGTTTGACTCATGGTTTCAAAATGTTTAACCTCTGTTCACATGCAATAAAGACCCCTGCTAAAGTAAAGACTCATTTACAGCTAGGCTGAGGGAGGGAGTGACTACTCCCCAAACGTGGAACCTAACTTAGCCCAGCTTAAACTATTTAACCCTCCCTTTACCTAACCCAACTCTCCCTTAACCTGGCCCAACCCTGCCCCCAATCTAACCCATTATATATTTGTCACAATTGTGAAATTTCATTATTTGTACAGTTTGAATGTGAAAGAATTTTTCAATTTCGTGTACAGTACAGGTACTGTACCGTATGCAGAAGACTTACTCAGTGTGCAAGTGATCTTTGATTAAGATTGAAATTTAACAAAAAACTTTACTGTATTGTGGTAGCGGACGTTAATAAACAAATATTTCGTTCTCCTTTTCAGTATGTACTAAAGAATTGAAAGTGTCAAACATTTAATTTAACTGGAAATAATGTTCTGTGTGACATGTCAGACATTTGCATCAAGTCCATTGAGGAACATTGTGAATTAAAGGGAAGAAAAGAAACTCCCAAGTAAATTATTCACCTTCTTGATGGCTACATCATTTTACTGAAGCTGTGTTCAATATCGAGTGAAACCAATGTGATTAGCCATAACAATAACAACTACCATCTGCGTAATCCTGTGTATATTACCTCCCAGAACTTATAATGGTGTTTGACTCAATGTTGGGTTTATGAAGCAGTGACGTTTGACTTCAGGAAACGGAAACACAGGTGTCATGGGTGAGGCAACATGGAGAGAAGGAGTACTGGGGAGTTTGTAAAGCCATCGTCTTGGTGCTTATCCCCCGTCTTTGCACAACTACCTGTACTGCTAGCGTCAACATACCCTCTGCTCTTCTGGAATCTATAATCATCCCCATTCTTTTATGTCAATATATATCACCATCCCTTTTCCTGTATCTTGTTTTTTTCCTTCCTTGCTTTCTGGGACAGTAACAATGATTAACTTCAAGGTTAGGATAAATGCCCTCTAGTCTTGTGTCTTCTGTTGATTGATCATGATGTAGGCAACACCTTACCCAATACCACATCTCTGATGACCCCCTTATTGACTGTTTTACATAGAATATTTTCTTGACAGTGGAGTAAACTGGCACCTTTAGATTTTATTGACTTTTAGATATAAAATCAGTTTTCACCTTTTGTTATTCACTCATGTAGCAAGATATCATTAGGTCTTTCTCTCCATGTCCAATCCATTTATTATTTACGTGGAGTTCCTACCTGTAACCCCTTGCCCCGGGTCTCCTGCACCCCTGGATGACCCAGGTGGTGGGGAACCCTTAACGAGAATGGACGACCCCCCCTGGGAGTGGGGGTCGTCAGAACCACCATCCCCTCCTCCTGTGCCTCGGTTGGTGTATCAGCTGTTGTTACAAGTAGAACTAGAGCTGTCTCTATATGTGGCAGCAGCAGCACTCCTCTATGCCTTTATGTTAGTTTTCCTTAACTCTGAGTGTCCACGTATTGTTGAGAAGAACCCAAGAAAGTTCAAGATTGACAGTGGTGAGCTAGCAGCGAGGAGGACCTTCATAGAGCACACAAAGGAGGAGGTCAAGGTATGTAATGTCGTTATATCTCTTTTACATAAACTGTATAATGAAAGTCAGGATTAGCAATTTGTGTGGTGCAACCAACCCTTTACCCCATCCACATACTGCATGATGTTTTCCTCCTCATTTTCCAGTGTTTTGGTTTTGTATACCTTTCCTTCAACAATGAATGTGTGTGTTTACAGTTATGCAATATGAGAGCAAGTTAGATTTTTTTTTCGTCATTGAATATAAGACTTTATGAACACTAACTACCCTCAAACCATTCTTTCCTTGCACTTCACCTTTATCAGCTTCCTTTAAAATCACATTATTGTGTTAGGTATAGATGAAACCAACCCACCTGCCAAGTTTCTGTATCAGTATTGGAATTTCTGCACAAGTTCATGGCTCATGCTTAAGTTGATTGTACACTCTCAACAAAAACTTTTCTAGCACCTGGGCACGATGGATGTGAGAATGAGCAGAATGGGGCTTGACGTCTCGGAATGGTTTCAGATTTTTTTTTTCATCTTTCAGATTGCATAGTGCTTATAGCATTCGAGAAGTTTTTGGTGAGAGTCTACATTTATATAAATTTATGAAAAACAAAATAAATTGGCAGTTATACAGTACATATTAAGCAGAGAAGTATGCCTCATACCTTAAAACTTATTTTTCTCTCCTACCCTCTCTCTCCAGTCCATGAAAGAGCGGCTCAACCTTACCAAGAAGGACCGAGACGTTACAGCCAGACAGGTACCAGAATCAGTTGGGGTAAATATGATGCATGCTTGTTATGTTTGGTTGCTGCAAATTCTACTTTCTGTATTATGAACCTATAGTTTCTTGGTTGTTTTCTGTTTTAAAAGCTTCCCTCACATGTTTTTTTTTTGTGCAATATGCTTTAAAATTATTTTAGTACCTTGCCACCACCCTGGGGGCCTGTATTCAGGTAGCTAAGTCTAGGTGGTTAAAACTCGGATGGAACCCTGAAGATTGTAGGGACCAATTTAAAGAGCACAGTAGCTACTCTTTCCTCATAGAACCAGATCCTTGAAACGTACTCGTAGAAATGGATATTCCCATTCAAGACAGAAGGCATTTTGATAATTACTGTCGCTGTGTACATGTCATTTCTTCATTTACAACATGAAATCACAACAACAGTGCAACTTTAGCCCTATCTATATCTTCCCGGGGTGTGGATCTTTCTCTCCAAACTTTAACTGCATTACTCGGGATTAGTTACGTGTTTTGATAGTTGTCTTTACACTTGTTAAGCATTTACTTATGGCTTACCCCTACAGTTTCCTTAAGGTAGGGCAGTTTTCCTGAGGAGAAATACACTACCTCAACTGTATGATGCATTAGTTGTATTTGATGTAATTAATTTAGAATCTCACTGGCAATATGGTTATGTGAAGACTTACCTTTCATCCACTGTTGTTAGGGAACTCAAAGTCACCAAAGTAACTCAACCTGTCTTGTTAAAACAGTTTGTCACCCAAAAGAGCTGTTTGGCCTGTTTTTGAATGACAGGTTCTTTGTGTCTGAATTCAAGAGTTACAATTACCTTAGGCAGTAGCAACCCTACCTTGTCAGCTAAGAGGATACTTGCGAGTCCTGCATTGTAAAAGTGGGTTGGTATATATATAATTTCAGCAATGGACTTGTTACGTGGAAAGCGTAGTTGCATAACGAAGAGGAGAACCCCAACTTACAGTACCTGCTTTTATTGTACCATCAAAACCGTTTTATAGGAAATTATCATGTAAATGGATAAGTAATTACCATTGCAATGAACATAATTGCCAACTAGTCATAATCCTGACAGCTGTCCTCTTGTTCAACCTTATTACTGTACATCGCATATTGAACTGTTCCCCCATTATACTTATGTTTTTCAATTCCACTGTAATTTATGTATATATGAATAAATAATAAATAAAAAAAAATTAAAAAAAAATATATAATAAATAAATAAAATTAATAAATATTGAAGTGATAACCGTGGTAACATTATGAGATGTTCTTATTACCACCATGCTATTGTACTATTCCAGCTGACACTGATTGTTACATAATACATTCTTGAGATAAATGTATATACTGTATCAGGTGCCTAAAAGAGAGCTCAGGTTCTCACCTGGCTCAGCCATGTTAATATTGTTATTATTATCCACTCTGTATCTGTGTTTTTCTGTCTAAATAAACTGTTTCAATTAAATTAAAATCAGTGTTATATATATCTATAGAAAATGGGAAATTCTGACAAAATATGAAATTTTTAAACGGAACTTTTTTTCATAGAAAATGGGAAATATCTACTTTTCAGGAAAGTAGATTACATAATTTTTTGAAAATTAGATTGTCATAGAAAACGGAAATTTTATTACAGAAAACAGGAAATTTTTATAGAAAATAGGAAATATCTACTTTCCAGGAAAGTAGATTATCGACTTTTTGGGAAATATTACCTAATTTTCCGAACTAAATTATCATAGAAAACGGGAAATTTGTATCACAGAAAATGGGAAATATCTACTTTCTGGGAAAGTTGGTTATCTACTTATCATAGAAAACGGGAAAATTGTATCATAGAAAATGGGAAATATCTACTTTCCGGGAAAGTTGGTTATCTACTTTCCCGAAAAGTAGATTATCTACTTTTCGGGAAAGTAGATTATAGACTTTTCGGTGAAGTAGTTTATCGACTTTTGGGGAAATATTACCAAATTTTGTGAAGTAGATTATCATAGAAAACGGGAAATTTGTATCACAGAAAATGGGAAATATCTACTTTCTGGGAAAGTTGGTCATCTACTTCTCATAGAAAACGGGAAAATTGTATCATAGAAAATGGGAAATATCTACTTTCCGGGAAAGTTGGTTATCTACTTTCCCGAAAAGTAGATTATCTACTTTTCGGGAAAGTAGATTATCGACTTTTTGGGGAAGTAGATTATCGATTTTTTGAGAAATATTACCTAATTTTGCAAAGTAGATTATCATAGAAAACGGGAAATTTGTATCACAGAAAATGGGAAATATCTACTTTCTGGGAAAGTTGGTTATCTACTTATAATAGAAAACGGGGAAAATGAAATATTCTACTTCCCCGAAAAGTCTATAATCTACTTTCCCGAAAAGTAGATAATCTACTTTTCGGGAAAGTAGATAACCAACTTTCCCGGAAAGTAGATATTTCCCATTTTCTATGATACAAATTTCCCATTTTCTATGATAAGTAGATAACCAACTTTCCCAGAAAGTAGATATTTCCCATTTTCTATAATACAAATTTCCCGTTTTCTATGATAATCTACTTCACAAAATTTTTTAATATTTCCCCAGAAGTCGATAATCTACTTCCTCGAAAAGTCGATAATCTACTTCCTCGAAAAGTCGATAATCTACTTTCCCGAAAAGTAGATAATCTACTTTTCAGGAAAGTAGATAACCAACTTTCCCGGAAAGTAGATATTTCCCATTTTCTATGATACAAATTTCCCGTTTTCTATTATAAGTAGATAACCAACTTTCCCAGAAAGTAGATATTTCACATTTTCTGTGATACAAATTTCCCGTTTTCTATGATAATCCACTTCGCAAAATTAGGTAAGATTTCCCAGAAGGTCGATAATCTACTTCCCCGAAAAGTCGATGATCTACTTTTCGGGAAAGTAGACTTTTCCCATTTTCTATGATACAAATTTCCCGTTTTCTATGATAACAGAAAATTGGAGATCCTTTCAGGAGGCTTTATGTTTAGTTAGATAGTTTTAGGTTGCACAAAGAGTAATGATACAGTATAGTAAATCAGGTATTCAGACTCGGTTAACCCCCATACATCCTTAAGAGTCCTTTTCAGTGATCTGGTTAAAGGTGGAAGGAGCAGCTGATCGGCCTCAAGTTACTATTTTCCAAGGCTAGTGTCAGCTTTAACTCTCTAGATCTAGCTGGCAGAGTAACACAGATCCTCCAGTCTAATTTCAGTTACAAAATTAGATTTCAGGATCAATATCTTTTCATTACTGAATGTTAACTTCCATTTGTACTATGCATTTATTTATTTCATGTTATTTATTTTCTTGAATTGAATGTTACTGTATGTATTTTTTAATTCAATTTTTTTTTATTTACTGAAATTCAATGTACTGTACCTATTTTAATTTTGCTTACTTCAAACAAAAGTAGAATTTCTGCCATTTTTTCTTTGCACGTCTTCCTTTAAGCTGTGAAAGTGAAAACATGCTTAAATTTTTCTTATATTTCAGCCAGTGGACGACAACAGCCCCCTCAAGATGCCTCAGGTAGTAACCCATGGGGCCACCCGCTACAGCCGCCTTGTTAATGAGGCAGACAGTCCAAATGGTGAATTTATTGAAAGAACTCTTGTTCAGCAACAGGTGAGTTCCTGGGTGTAATGTATAACCTGAAATACTAGATCAACTACTGAACAGTATGTGAATTCACAAGAATTTATTAATAAAATATACAGTCCTGAAACAGGCCAAGTAACATTGCTCGGAAAGCCACGATTCACAAGACTTTGGGTGGGGGGGGACTGTACATACTGTACAGTATTCCATAAGTACAGTACCACTAACAGTCAAGCAGCAGCATTAAGTAAAATTTTGCCACTTAGAGATAACTCAAACCTGTTCAGTCATTGTTTCAGAGCAACACAAACATCTACAGTACACATAATCTTCTGTACTGTATTCTCTTTTTGCCATGATAGACAATGAAAAGATTTTAACTGTTTGAAAATCCTTAACCCGATACATCTTAAACTTATAAGAAATGAGCTTACTTGTAGTTTTTAAATTCCCTGATTTAAGCACTCTGGGTAGCACTTTTTTTTTTTAAATGAAAGGAATGCTTCCTTTTTCCCATACATCTTCTATACCACTGAGTCTCACTTCCACTATTAAATTACACTCTACACCACTGCATGTATTTCATTTCAATGAGTTTAAAATGAAGTTAACCTTCACACTACCAGGTCAAGCGAGGATATTTCCAACTGTTACCCACCTGATGACAAAACTTTTGCCATCCATTATTTTTTTTTTTACATTCTGTAATTTTAAGTATATATACATTATTTTCTTAATTTTTTTATTCAGTTACCAGCACACACGATCCTACATAAAGAATGTGCAAAAAAAAAATAAAGAATAAAAAAATAGACAAATACTTACCACAAGGTTAAACATTTCTTTGAGGGCTAGAGTTAGTGTGTTGAGTGTGGGATATCAACCACAGAGTTGTCTAGTGTGTTGTGAAACAGATGACAAATATTTTATCTTCCAGCAGCGAGAGGGTTAATTGAATGATGTATAAACCACTTGTAGATTAAGACTGATATCTTTGTGTAAAAATAAATACTAACAATATTTTGTTTTTATATGCATGCACATAGATTTTCTGTTACAGTATATCCCTGTGTAATAAAGAAATACTGTAGTCACTTATATTATATTAACTGTAGTAGATGCTTCTTTTTATATTTACAAATGATATTTACTTAATTTTAAATGTTACAGATGATCATGAACCAGCAAGATGGTCAGCTTGATCAGATAGCCTCATCAATGGGAACTCTCAAGAATATGTCTCGTCAAATCGGCCAAGAGGTCGATGAACAAGCTGTGTAAGTATGATCCGTCTTTCTTTGGATAGAATCTTCAAGCCATTAATAATACAAAATTTTAGTAACTGAACCCATATTGTCTAAAGCAGTATTGAACATACAGTATGTAGAAGCTTCAGTGGAGAAAGTGGACGATCATATGCTGATAAGAGCCAGTAGGGAGATATGTCTTTCTAAAAATAACATACAGTACTGTACATTAAAAACTCAGAATACTATATACTCTGAATAAGGGGCTTTTTTTTTTAATCTGTAACTCAGATTAGTTGACCAGTTAATTTCAGAGGATCTTGTATATCATTCCTGCCCCAATACATGGTGATGCAGTGCTGAGGAATGGGAAGGAAGCTGCTGATTTTTTCTTGTAATATGCTTGATCCATGCATATTTATGCAATTTTACAATAAATGGAACTTTAAACTACTGTATAGTTAATGCTTATTCAGATGTGTTTGTTTTCCAGGAATGTAACTTTACTTTTAACACAAGATTATGAGGGTGCTGAACATATTGGAAAGGCTTTGCACACATAGTTCTTGTATTGAGAGTAGTTTCTACTGTAGATGAGGATTTGGTCTTTTAGTCTTTCCCTATTAGGGGTCAGTCTTAGACCAAGTCTTAAGGTTTTGTCAAAAACCAGATATGAAAACTGGGTGTGGGGATCTGAATAAAGAAATTTTGAATTCAATTGAATTTATAAACCTGTTGAGTTTCTTGGCTTTATTTCTGCAGTATCATAGTAATGACCATCAAACAGTTGATGAGTTGTGTCCCTAGCATGCATGACTTTAAGGGATTGCATCTTCCTTTGGTTTCTATAGGGGTAGGGGGTTTCACTGACGTCCATCCTTTAAAGAGGAGCATGGACATCAGGAAAGGTGTTCATCTCTAGATACTGTACTTGAGGAGTCCATAACACCTCTCAACTGTGTGACATTCTCGAGTCTGTAGGTTTATTTCCATAAGAGCTTAAAAACTTTGCTCCTAAATGGGTGGTTGAAATAGGTGAACCATCAGAAATGCTGAGCAATTGGAGAGATATGAACCATCAAAAATACTTAACAGTAGTCTGACCATTTGTCTGTGCAAGAGAGAGAAAATGTTTCCTTAATCTAATGACTTTGCAGTGATGATGTATGCATGTATTTCTTCACCATTGCAGGATGCTGGATGATTTTGGTCATGAGATGGAGAACACTCAGAGCAAGATGGAGAATACACTTAGTAAAATGGCCAAAGTAATGCACTTGTCAAATGGTGAGTATTAATATATTATGTTTTTCTCACTGAGGGAAGAGGCAACTAAAAGTAAGATTAATATACCCGTAGTTAAATAGAAAGGTACAGTCGCTCAATAAAGTATCTGAAATATATTGTTCATGCCAATATGACACATCGGACGGATGTTTTTGGGAAATGGAAGAGGACCAGGAGTAAAGGTGGTAGCCCTGCATGCTACAATGGCTGCCATGTAGTATACAAGACGTTTCCTGCCTTTTGTCATGAAAGCATTTCATATACTGTACAGTATATACAATTAATATGGTTATATTAACAAGAAATGAGTCTAAAAAGACATTATCCATGTTATGCACATAAAGTAAACAATATGTGCATGGTAATGTTTAAATGTTCCTCTGCGCAACAACAACAACAAAATGC
The DNA here is from genome assembly GCF_018991925.1 of Homarus americanus. Taxonomy (NCBI): domain Eukaryota; kingdom Metazoa; phylum Arthropoda; class Malacostraca; order Decapoda; family Nephropidae; genus Homarus; species Homarus americanus. The sequence goes on from NW_024735554.1 coordinate 8,972,863, forward strand.
ATATGTTGACTGTATCCATACGTAGCATTTGGTATGCATACATGTATTAGATATCAGGGTAAGTTATATTAATAGGTAAGGTAAACTAATGGCATCCCACATTTATTGAATTAATATTTGGTGTAACCAACTCCTGCGTCCAGAACACTATTCAAGCACCGAGGCATAGATGCCACCAACTCTGGTGTCAGCTGTTGTCCCTCCGGGCCATGCAGGTGTTCCCATGCCTGCAAGGCACTACAGTATTGATGACCATAGCACGACTACGATGGCAGTTGTGTGGGTAGTCTTTATTCATGGCAGCCCACACATGTTCGATGGGGTTCAGGTCAGGGGATTTAGGTGGGTGTGGTAACACTGTGATTTCCGGGTGTTGCTCAAACCACGCCTTAACAGCCAGACAGGAGTGGATGGGGCTGTTGTCATGGAGGAAGTAAAAAGGCTATGTATGGTGATTATACTGCTTTCATACAGGTATGCCTATAATGCAATGTTTACTGTTTTAATGTCGATGGATACTTGTAATTATAAAGATAAACTACCCTGGTTATAAGAAGTTGCAGCACCTATGCCTACTCACGCTTACCAACCCTACCGAGGCAACAGTGCCCAGACAACAGGTGTTGTATTGTTCGTTTTGACATCCATCGGATCCCACTTTTCAAATACATTTTTGAGCAACTGTACTTATTATATCTCAGGATTTGAAACAATAAAAGAAATGAAAGGAACAATAGAGTCTTGAAGTAATCGTGTTGAATCATAGGAGTAGCAATTTTGTCTTTGATTGGTGGGCAGTTAGTTGGCGAATTTACTTGTCTGAACCAGGTTTTCTATTACTCAACCTAAAATACATGGTACTGTATTTACTATTTGGACATAAAATAGCAAATTGAATACATATGTGCCCTTTGGATAAAACTGTAGTTCTAGGTTCCATTCATCACTAACCAGTTAAAGAGGGACATTTTCTCATCAAAGTTTTAATTAATATTCCAGATTTCCAAAACTGCCTATCTAGTAGTACAGTACCAACTAATGATTTAAGTAATACAATAGTTGTAATTTGTAGTATCAAGTAGCAGGTATAACTACTAAACATTGGTAAAAATATTTGCTAATTTAGATTTATTTGGTACAGTATAAGGAAAACTTACTTACTTTACCTTGTACATACCCTGTAGTACTCTAAACATATTTTACTCAACTACTGTAGTTTGTCATGATTATTTAATGGTAAGGTATGTTAGTCATGACCTCCTTCATCTCCATCTTCTTCAAATCCTTTTTGGGTTTTCTACTTTAATGGTTGGTGAAAACCCAAAGTTATGATTGCATGACAGTGAGAACTCGAATATACAGTAAGACTGGTGGTCATTGTACTTAAATGATGTGTTATTGATTCAGTGTTGTCTTTATTTTTGTTTACTTTTACATTTGCTTGAATTATTCGTGTAGCACAGAAGTTTATAGACAAAATATGACCACAGTATTGTAGCTTATTTATATATAGTACATGTTTTTCAGTACAATATGAGAAACTGGAGGTCAAGTAAGCTAATATTGGTGAAAAATATATTTGCAAGTGGAGGGAAACAACTGTAGAGTATGTGAGTGGAAAGTTTAGGTATTTTATTTATTTTCTTGTACCAAATTATATTTTCAGATCGGCGTCAGTGGGCTGCAATTGGTGCACTTTCAAGCGTCTTAGTTGTTGTCTTAATTCTCTTCTTTGTACTTTGAATTTAATATTGTATAAAGGTATCACAGATATGATGTGGAAAAATATATGATTATTTGTATGGAACTAACACAAATGTCTTTTAGGCAGTTATTTAAATGCTGTAGAACCCTAGTTGTTTGCACAGGTTTTGAAAAGAACTGTATTATTTCTCTATATTCATTTTGGTTCAAAATTTTGCGAAGTAAAATGGATAACCAAAAGCTATAATAGTCGAGCATATTTCTAGACATAAAAACCGTTAATTGAAACACTGTACTGTATTCTGAAAATCTTTTGATCAAACTCGAGGGTTTTAATAACACTGTATGTATAAAAGATTTCTGCATACACTATAGCACAAGTTATTATATTATAAAAATATTTTTTTCCTTTTCCTTACTACAATAATTGGCTCTAGCCAGTCAGGATATGGGAAATATATATAATTTGTTCTTGTTTATTGATGAATCTTGGTTTATTTTGTTAATAGAATGTATATTAAATATTTGAATAAATTCAAAAACAAATTTTTCAACTAATAATTTTCATGAAAGTCAAGAGACCAGAATGGAAAGACCATTTTTTTTCTTCAAAATTTGCAGTTATTTGCTTTTATGATAAAGAATCTAAATAAAACCTGTATGGGCTCACATATTCTTTGCCATAATTTATATACTGTACATGTCTACAATACAGCTATTATTAAAAAAGTGAGTTTTGTATGAGTCATTCACCATTTAGATGCATGTTCGTTAAACCTTGTGCAAAAGTAAGGGTTCTGCTATACAAACCATTTTTGAAGGAATCTCCTCAGTATAAGCTTACAGTCTTAGGCAGGGGAGTATACTTATTTTATAATGGAAAGTATTGAACAGTTTATTTGGATATGCTGGTTTGTACAGTGTAGCTTAAGTATGAAGTAATTTGTTAGGAAATAGATTTTTTAATAGTTTTAGATATGATAGAATCTAGGGCCATATTATGCATCATACTGAAGTAGTGACCCTGTTGTCTTCCTTTATAATTTGGTCCTAAATTTGATTCTTTGTCAAGTACAGTACTAGAAATTATATATTTATAAGCGCTTTTTAAGAATTTCCTTCAGATTACCAATCACTTAAGGTGATTTATACTTTTTTCATTCTTTAGTGAGCATGACTGCTACTACAGTGACTAAGTACAGTACAGTAATTATAATTTCGCTTAGTAATTTTTGAAAATCACATTTTACTTGTATATTTGTTCTCTCTCATATTTAATCTATATCTATTCATTCTTTACAAAGGATTCATTGAATAGTGTGCTATTATACAATGTGATTTTACTTAATGAAAACTATGATAACAGTGCTTACTCACCATTTACATCATCTATTGGTATATGTAATCTCTCATAGCAGCAATTACGGCTGTGCAGGACAATAAGACCCTCGTCGTTGACGCGATGAGTATAATTCGGTCAAAACCTGTTGAATACACTTCACACATAACAATTGCTGATACATCAGAACACACAGTTTGAATAATATGATCAATAACAGTACATAAGTACACTTATTAAAGTTATATAGAGTTCAGAGGATTCGACATTTCACACTCACATTTTTGGGTCTAGGGTTAAGCCAACAAGAACAAATATAATGTCCTGCAGGAAGATGTTGGCTGACGAGAATCAAGATGTTGCCTCTACAGTAGAAGGCGATAGTCTGCCCCTCAGGCAGTCACACAGCTGCTACCAACTCCATCTTGCTTAGTAAGCTATCTGAGTTGTAAAGTCTCTTCACTTAACATGTGGCTGGCGAGCACAATTGTGCATGGCGATAACACTACCCGTCAGGCTTCGCTCAAAATCAATGCCTACCATTAGATTCAATCTCTCCGACCCCTTCCAACAGGCAGAGTCTCGTCGCTGGGCTTATTAACACCGAGTCCTTTGTCTTTACTTTAACCCTTCGCACCAGGCCAGCTTTGCTCGGTAGTGCCTCTGGTACTCTCCCTAGCATCCACTGACTCCTGGGGAGGGGTTTTGAAGAATTTTTGTTGCTGATGTAGTGTCAGGAGATATTCCTTTACCCGCCTCTTTCAAAATTGGTCCGCGATGAATTGGGCATGCTTCCATTCGGTACGCTTCTGCCATGGACCGATCGCCTCCGGTGGGCAGTGTTTCCGGGTTCATCCGTAGTATGTGAAGCGGATTTATTGCTTCTAGATCCTTTGGGTCGTCAGACACTGGGGTGATGGGCCTTCCGTTGACGATCTCTTTGACGGCGCAGAACAAAGTATCAAGTCGTTCATCGTCTAGTGTCTGGGCGCCCACCACTCCCCGGAGGACCTTCCTTACATGGTGGATTTGTTGCTCCCACACCCCACCCATATGAGAGGCTGTCGGGGGATTGAACTGCCATTCTATCTGTTTTTGTAGGAGGGCACTCCCGACCTTGTCACTGTTGTTCCACCCGTTCACCGCCTCTCGTAAAGCTCCAATCATGTTGGTTCCCCTATCCGACAGAATACGCTTGGGAGGTCCCCTGCATCAGGTGAATCTTGTCAGGGCATTGACAAACTAGTCGGTGTCTAGTAAGGTGATGACTTCTAGGTGTATGGCTCTGGTGGTCAGGCAGGTGAACAAGCATCCCCATCTCTTCGCCTGGGCTCAGCCGAAGCAATCAATTCCAGTGCAGGTGAACGGCCGGCCTCCTGGGCGCACTCGATCTTCTGGCAAGTCAGCTTGGCATTCATGGGTAGGCCTCCAGTTGCTCCTCTGTCATGTCACACATGTCTGCATTGTGTGGTCGAGTAATTTGCAGCACTTAGGTATCCAGTATGTCTTGCGTATTGTGGCAAGAGTGTGTTCTTGTCCTGAGTGTCCAGCTTGAGTCTAGTGTACCTCTCAAACGATGAGCCCCGTGATCTTGTTGTCCCTCGGCAACAGTATGGGATTCTTATGGTCTGGGTGGAGAGCGATATGTTTCAGTCAGCTGCTTACTCTGATCAAACCATCCGTGTCTAGATGAGGTTCCAGCCAACTCACGTTGCTACCTCTCACGGGTTGTCCCTGTTGTAACATTCCTAGTTCTCGAGGGAATCCTTTCCTTTGCATAAATCTTTAGACGGCCAATTTTGCATCTTCCAGTTCACTGACCTTGAACCAATTTTCTCGGTGATGTTTGTTCTTTTGCTTCCCAAGCCGCCATTCTATAAACCTTCTAATCCACGCTACTCTCTCCAGAAGTTGATGCCACGAGGAGTACCTGGCCCAAAGCTTATCAAAGATACCCTCCCCCTGGTCAGCACTGTGGTTTCCTTTTTCACCTCTGGGTCTCCATCTGTGAGGTCTGGAATCCTCATTGGAATCTTAGGCCAACTGTCTTCTTCCAACAAGAGGAAAGCAGGTCCCAGAATCCACCTGCCTCCCTCGTTGAACTCTGCTCTATGTAGTCCACGACTAGCGTAGTTGGCTGGGTTCAGTGCCGACTTCACGTGGCACCAATGCTCTGGTATAACTTAACATAAAAGTTACAATTTGCTTTCTTGATGTTGTCATGGAGTTCCCCATAATCTTGGAATGTTCATTGTTGCACATACCTGGCATGAAGGGTCCCACACACCCCCAAAGAGATGTACTGTCATTTGGTCAGTGGTGGGGGCAACCCTGACCGCTGGTTGTCCGTCCACCATAAGAATCGTAAGATGTCTCGATGTTCAGGTACTGCTCGCACTTGGTGGAACATTGCCTCTATATCAGCCATGAGTGCCACCTTTCCTTGTCTGAATCTGATGAGGACTCCCATCAATTTGTTGTTAAGGTCTGGCCCTTGCATCACCTGGCTGTTCAATAACATCAACTCATACACAGCTGCACAATCAAAAACTATTCTCACCTTTTCTAGGTTGTTGGGATTCAACACAGGGTGCTGTGGGAGATACCAGGTCTTCCCGGGCGCAACACTGAGTTCTTGAGGTGGGACTCGCTCAGCATGTCCTGCGTCGATCAGAAGTCTCATCTCTTCTTGATACCTCTGATAGAGCCCTGGGTTCTTCAAGAAGCATTTTCTCAATCCTGCCAATCACTGTTCAGCAAGCTTCTTATTGTCTGGGAATCCTGGTTCTTCATGGCGAAACGGGATGGGATGTTGATAGTGTCCGTCCACTTGAGTAATTGGCGTTGACCGCTGCATCAGAACTCTCTTGTCTTTGACAGAGACGGGATCATCATTACTGTAGGTAGAGTCGCATTCTCAGAAATGCCCGACTTGTCTCAGAGTTCGGTGTTGCCATTCTGACGAAGTGGTTGATCACTGCATAATTACAGCTCACCGTTCCAAGCGGTCCATTTATAGTCCAGCCTAGAAGGGTGCATGTTGCAAACGGTTCTCTGTCCTTCCCGGTCCTTACTTCTAACGGTGCTAGTGCGTGTGGTACATTCAGACCTATCAGGAGATCCACTCTTTTCGGTGCTTGGCATAGCGTAGTACCTCTGAGGTGTTCCCACATGGTGATGTCTTGGGTGTCTGTGACCGACGCTGTCAGAGAAGATGGTAGATTCTCAACAACAATGACCTAGGACAGGGGTCACCAAACTTTTTTCACAGTGGGCCGGATAACTGAAAGAATGACGAGCGCGGGCCGCATAATCATTCTGTTCAATACTTGCAAGCCAGAACGAAAGCTCTGGTAACGTCAGAGCGTAGGCGGAGCTACCACGAGCCGGGGAAGGACTTGGGATCCGGCCCGCGGGCCGTAGTTTGGTGACCCCTGACCTAGGGGATAGTGATGGATTGGCTCTTCCTTACTCCTACGCTAGCCACTTTTTGACTGATCTCTTCTGTGTTTACACTATTTCTTTCTTTCATGATCGTGCCAATGGAGAGGGAAACTGGCCTTCCCTCTGCCTGCAGCCAGTTAGCTAGGCTAAGCGTGCAGTATGATCGGTTGCTGCCTGAATCCAAGAGAGCTCCGGTGACCAGTGGTCCTTTCGCCTCTTGGTTCTTCTCCTCCACCCTGACTTTCACTATTAGAAGTGCGACTCTGCTGGACCCTTGTAGTCACAACTCTCAATTGTTGGGTTCTTCACGCCGATCACCACTTCCGTTGATTGGTTATGGTTTCGGTGAGCAAGCTTGATGCTCGGAAGTACTTTCCCACTCCCCTTGGTGAGATATTCTCGGCTCCGGGGTTCAGGTGAACGCTGGGAGTCCTCTTGGATTATATGGCATTTCTTCATCAGTTTCAGAGGAAGGTCATGTCTTTGGTAGTGATAACACCTTTCTGCGATCTACTGTGCTGCCCTTACTTTGTAGTAGATTCCTACCTTCGGTGATATTCTGCATCATCGCTGTCATGTGAGCGAACATCTGCCGCATCTTTTGGTATTGCTCATATAATTGCCCTTCAATCCCTTCGTCTGGTGGTTCCTTTCTCTTCTTTGGAGACAGGTTTAATTCATGGACGAGACGTCAGTTTATACGTCGACAGTGTCTCCTTATTCCATGCCGGACATGCTCCTCACTTCTGACTTGTTCCTTTCCATGGCCATGACTGCCAGAACAGTGAGCGTGATCTGTCTTGCTCGATGAATGTATGCAGTAACGCTTAGTATCAGCTACTACTAACGGTAATGCCCCACAATCACTGAACTCACACAAGTGGAGGTGATGTCACACTGATGTGTGCCATACGCACGAGTGATGTCACATTTACACATGCCATATGTGTGAGTGATGTCCCTCAAACACGTGACGTGCCATACGCATGAGTGATGTCACACTAACACAACCAAAGAGACCCCACAATCAATGTAGAGACTCATTATGCAACTGATGTCTCAAATACTACTGCAGCGCCCTTACTTGCACAAGTTACTTAGCTGTCACAACATTTATTTTCTAACAGAAAGGTCACTTCACTCATTCTTATTTCTTATTTATACACACACACACACACACCAGCCTTCTTAAACTTGGCGATCTAGTCTGGCTGTACGCTTTAATCACTATCTCTCCCGCATGTTCCCATGAATGTTATTGAAACTGAGGCCGCTCCTATCTGATAAGGGTCCTCGTGGCCTGTCCGTAATGAATGGTAACACTACCGTGCACTCGTCTGAACAATTTTGGCACCGAGACCAGTCTTTTCTGACACCAGTTCTCGTGGTTGCCAGTGCAGCTATCCGCAATGAACACTAACACTCTCGCGCGCGCGATCGTCCAAACAATATGGACATGAAGTCCAGTCTTTTCTGACATAGGTCCTCTTCTTACCACTCCATACGATGACATGATCCTCGGCAGCTCCCACGATGGTCCTATCCCACATTTTAACTGAAATCACTCACAGGAGCAATTGTGGCTGTGCAGGACAATAAGACCCTCGTTGTTGACACGATGAGTATAATTCGGTCAAAACCTGTTGAATACATTTCACATATAACAACTGCTGATACATCATGATATGCAGTTTGAATAATATGATCAATATTCAGTACATAAATACACTTATTAAAGTTATTTTAGAGTTCTCAGAGGATTCGACAGTCCACAATCACACTCATGTTTTCGGGTCTAGGGTTAGACCAACGAGAACAAATATAATATCCTGCAGGAAGATGTTGGCTGACGAGAATCAAGATGTTGCCTCTACAATAGAAGGCGATAGTCTGCCCCTCAGGCAGTCACACAGCTGCTACCAGCTCCATCTCGCTTAGTAAGCTATCTGAGTTGTAAACAGTCTCTTCACTTAGCATGTGGCCGGCGTGCACAATTGTGCGTGGCAATAACAGTATAATGGGTCACATATAAATATCATGTGGAAGCATATTAACTCAATAGTTAAATTCACATTGAGATTCAACAGAGCAATAGTTAAATTCACATTGAGGTTCAGAGCTGAGGTCAAGATAAATATATTATTGAAACTGCAGGGAACAATCTGCAGTTAAATTAAAATTCTACCGTATTAACTACCAGTAGCACTCAAATATTGTTCAACTTCAGATATCTTAAAATATTAGGTTCATTATTTTTGTGTTCTTGACCAAAATCTTTATATGAAACACAATTTACATAATTAACTTACTGAGTTAAATACAGTAGCACTTTTATTTACAAATGGGAAATTATTTTTTGTATACTATACAGTACTCATAAAATATTGTTCTGCCAAAAATGACATTACTGTAGTAAGTTTTAACTTATAACATTTAAAGGAATTCATATTTAATAGTATAATAGAGAGTAATTTGAAAGCAATACATAACTGCAATTTACATCTATTTTGATCTATAGAAAAATTTCATGTAGCAAGAAAACAATGAGGGAGTATGTATGCATGAGGTGAGCAAGACTGGAGGACCTTCTATAGTTGAGGCGATTGTAGACAAATTTTTGAATCGGTAACAAAAATGTTTACTTGTGGCTGATTATTTATTTGGCATAACAAGAAGAATATGATGTATTTAGTCCTAATGAGTTAACACTGCTTTCCTAGTTTACAGTATACAGTATATTATTGTATGTTAATTACCTACCCTAATACCTTGTAAATCCATTTCATCATTACTTTTGTTACATTTACATGTGCTTTTATGAAAGTCATGTTTTATATGAATGGATAATAAACTCCCACAAAAGATAATACTGTATCTAGGGGGAATCATGCAATTAAATGGTGGCTGTAGTGCAATAAAATTAATTGATCAGTCTCATTGGATGAAAAATAGAGCCAAAGAGACTAATACAGTACACTTATGATTTTCTTTTTTTAACTGTACATACAGTATGTTTAAGGTTACAATACAGCCGATGGTATTTCTTATATTTTTTTCTCCGTGTGTTTGCATTAATCAATACAATGTTGCTAGAGAAGTTTTTCTCAAGTTTCTTGGGCTTATCAATTTCAAATATGACTACTGTATAGTCTGCAGAATAAAAATTTATTTCATGTATACTGTGCATACAGTACAACCTTGGAAATCAATGAGTGTTGGGATTTGGAATCTGCCAGATCTGTGAATTTTTCAGGATCTCCTCATATGACCCTCTAAAAGCCAAAGAGCATTCTTATGCTTAAATTCCGATGGTAAATTGTGGTTTAGTTTATTAGTGCACAGATATTAAGCAGAATTTTCAGGTGAAGAGTTTAAGCATGTGAAAATAGGTGAAATAGTTGTATGTCGTGGCAAGATGATATATTGTGTTCAATTAATGATGTATGTTATGTGATTATTTTAATGTAATTCGACTTAATAGCAGTGCTCAACAAAATCAAACATATTCCTGAAACAGTGTGCTGACAGGCTGATGTCTCCCTCCCTTAAGTAGTTTCAACTTTGGGGGTTTTCTTTCAATTACCCCTGTACTTTAATTGGTTGTAAAATTTTACAATAATCAGATATTTACAATTATTTTAATGTGATTTCTGATAAATAAATTATATGGCTGCACCATAATTTTTAACATAAAATGAACCATATTTCAGTAAATTGTGAAAATGTAGTGAGACTGTATACAGTATTTTAAGCATCTCTCAGCTATTTTATTTTTTCTATACTGTACAGGCCTGCACTATAAGAGGTCATTATACCATAACATGGTTCCAATAAACATTCATTCTTGATAGTGCTGTTTTTTTACTTGTAAGCCATATACTATTCCAGTAAAAGGGCTTCATTGGGTCTCGGTAACAACACTAATAATGAGTCGGTACTGTACTATTGTTGTTTTTTTGGTTACAGTACAAGCTCCGCCCCCATGCAGCTCATTGGCCGATACATAATGTTTGATTAATATTCATATACAGTATTGCAAATAAATACATATACTTGTATAACTGTTAAGGATACCCAGTTCTGTCTGGTTCATTTTTATGCTGAATTTGGCTTACAGAAGTAGCAAAGGTTGGCTTTCATACTATATGACTGAATCATATCTCTGTTGACAATTAAATCATGAGCGAAATACCTAAGATACAAATATCAATGCTGTTTTTTTTTTTTTTAAGCTAGTACAAGTAATCCATAAAATCAGAGCAAGCTGTCACTTTTTTCTCCCCTCATATGTGCTGGTTTCCTAACACTCATATATAACTGATTTCCAAGGTTTTGCTGTATATTTGTTCTTTTTCTTTTAATAAATAGTAGATGGCTGTATTGTCAGTTTCATCTTTGGACAGTTCAATTAAGTTTATGTAGTAAAACTTTTTATGTATCATTCACATTCTTTATGGTGCCAATCTCAGTCATGAATTATCAGTTTATATATTGTCATTATCAGCAATTATTTCAACATTCCAGAGTTTTATGTTTATGGTGTGAAGTTTTTTGGCCCAAATGGCAGCTCATCATTTACAAAATTGATAGTATTCACCTATTAATGTAAGGAGGCTTAATATCAGCTGTTTCTCATCAAATATTCCAATAGAGGACAGTTGTCCTGCAATGGCTTTTAGATTGAATTTTAGCTTCTAACAACACAAACTACTACTTCAGTTAGAAGTTTAGTAGTCCAGGATCAACTTCATACTGTGGCATGCTATTGCATATAAGCAAAGAAATGCATGCCTCAACTTATTACATACCCAGGACTGAGCCCAGCCTTTTGAATTTTAAACATTTGTAATGACTAGGACATCGTGCACAGTGACCCATCGAATGATCTCATCAGACCACAATTAGTGTGATACTCCAGCCAAAAATCTTAAACCCCATGATGGTGAAAATGTATGTGCACATAAAGATGGACTGATTTCATGAGTGCACCAAAACCCTTCTACAGTACTTGATATCAGTGAGACTACAACCAAGATGTTTGTTTACCCACGACTTATCTTGACTTACAGCCTTGACCTGAACTCGTTTCAGTTTATACACGTTGTATGGCTATTGTTTTTAAGATCAGTCTTTTCTTAATTTTGAACTCTTTATGTGATTTAACAAGTTATGGTACTGACCAAAGTTAAGACAGGCAGATAAACCAACTCTTGGCATGGTGCTAGTTACTACTACACTCTGAACTGAGAAAATGTTAAGCCTTTTGAAAATGCATCTTTGGACCACTCTGTGAAATACTGTATATTTTTAATTTTTCTTTACATGTAGTGTTCCTCACCAGTTCTCAGTGCAAAAAATATCTAGTATAATGATATTCAACAAGTACGGTACATGGTTACTGTATGAACTGTGGACATAGGCGCTTATTCTTTATTTGTAATTTAAAAACATTTACAAAAGCAAAGAACAGGTTTTGTAGATCTGTATGGTAAAACTTTAAGAATTTGGCAAGTTAATTTTTTAAGATGTACTTGAATTGCAAATTGACCTAACCATAGTTTGATGAAATCTTCCTCTAGTACAATGTAGCTGCACAGACAATTTACTTTTTTCAGAGTTCAATTTATACTTTACTTTATATTGTTATTTCACTGATCTTTTACTCATAAATTAACCAATCCTGGGAATTAACTATCTTGTGATGCTCTGTGTGAAGTATCTTTTAGCTCGGTTTAATTTAGATTTATATATACTGTATATGCTATGCAGAGAAATGCCGGTAAAAAATATAATTTTGAATGATGACAATTTGCCACTATGTGTCAAGTTACGCAGATCTCTGATCAAGATTGTATATTGTACACCGTAAATAAAGTACATTCAAATATGGTTACTTAACACTTACATAATTATCCCCAATTCATCAATGAGAAATGGAAGGATTATATTATCTCATTACTTGAAGTAAATTTGTGCATGTTCTACTATAACAATGTTTAGATATCATCTACCTTTGTACTTGGGGGTCCTCATTTTAAGCAACCTACAATATAGTAGAATTCACTTATATGTGAGGACCCTTGCTTTTCGCAATTTTACTGTTTGCGGTTTCAACTAAATGTGGTTCATTCCCGTTCAAAAAAATTTGGTTGGAGAGACAAGAGTAGTTCTATATTACTAAATTGCACCTTCCCTTCTCATAATTATCCTCTGGGTGACACCATTACACCAACATGGAGATAGGCAGATGCCAAGGATTGTTGGCTGGTCAACTGTGTGCCTATGAAAACAAACAGTAACTTATCTGGGATTGAGTGTGGTATTTTTTTTTTCTTCTTCAGGAAAATGTAGTCCCTCAAAAAAAAGTATCCTTAGCCATGGGGTCAATGTGGTTCTGGGCTTTCTGAGCAATCTTACACATCCTGCTTTTGAACAGTTGGTAGTTCTACATCTGCAACCTTTGAGCATGAATGTGTATAGTACCTGTATACAGCACAGTAGCCTCACAATTTATGCGGGGGTTACATTCCTGGGAACCAGTGTAAAGCCCAAAAATGCATTAAGTCAGAAACATTCCTAAATTCCCCTAAATTGCCCTTAAATCACTATATATAAGTACATGTACACTAGAACTCATAAATCACTACTGTAATGTAATATCAACATCTGTAACAAGTGCATAACAGCATTAATAGAACACAGACATTACCTGTATGTAGACAGACATGTGTTGTTTTGAGATTATTCATCCCCTTCCCACGTCACCGTGGGGGGATCGTCAAGCTCAAATAGCGATGCAGGGGAGGATGTGGGCAGCTCAGGTCACTGCGAGAAGTTGAGGGCGTTGGCTGATCTGCTGACGATGTTGATGCCGAGGTTTTCTTAAAGAACAAGGTGATGGGAAGATGTCGTTGTTGTTTCTTAAGCTGTTGGAACATATTCTTATACTGAGCTTTAAGGCTTGTAAGACCTCGTGAGAAGTTGAAGCTGCGCTCCATAGAGGGGTCATACTCAGACACTAAGTTGCCACATAGCAAGACGGTGACGCGGTCCTTCACAGCCTTGAACCCGGGGGCCTACTTCTCAGACTTGGAAATGTAGGTTCTGTCTGGCCTTTTCTTCCAAAACAAATGTTTCGTCAGCGTTGAAGACCTGCTCTGGAAGATGTCCATTTTCCTGAACTCTCCTGGGAACACCCGTGCAGCTGCCTCGTCCTCCGATACCGATTCACCAGTGAGTAACATTTTTCAGGTTGAAACTGTTGAGCCAACCTGCACTGGCTTTAAAATTCTTCTCAGAGCTAGTGGATACTTCGCCCTCAGGAACCTCAGATTTAAACTGGTTATAAAGACTCGGTGCCTTCTCCCTGAGCACGTTGCCGTCGATGGGGACACGTTAATGGTTCATATCCTCCACCCAAGTGTTTAATGCCTTCTGCACCTTCACTAGAGTTATGTCTCTAACCTGGCTAGTCTCCTTAGCAGTAAATGAGGCTTCAGATCATATATAGTATTACATGAATTGGAGTGGAAGTCATAAATGGACACCAACACCATGCCAGTCATCAAAGTAATCTTAAAATGAATTGAGCGAGGAATTAATTGGGCGGCATTGCAAGATGTGAAAGGTGCTATTATTGGCCTTCACAACGAGGGTATACGTAACGCTGAGATAGCACGATGAACTGAGGTGAGCGAACCCACAGTATAACAATGGGTTCAGCACCGTGAACAACTGGTGAAGAGGGAGTCTGCTGCCTGCAAGTCCCTTGATTTGAAGCCTTATTTCATTGTTAATTAAACCAATGCAATTTACCTATCAGTAATATGGTAGATCCCATGTAGATCTATATTTTGTATATTGTTGTAGCTGTTCACTCTGACATCAAATACTATTTGCCAAGTCACTCTTCATAAATCAGATATATCATGAACAAGAGTAGACATATTGTGAAAATAAGTATGAAAGAAACTCAGTTACTTCAACAATGAAATGGTGAAATGTTCGTTTTAAAGTCGGTCTCGGTTATGATGTTCCAAAATAATTCCATTTAATGTATATTTCAGTGTTATTGTAACCATCATTCAGTGGCTTGTTTCCACATGCCTTGCTTCTACCCAGCACAATACATACTTTAATGTAGCTTAATGGATTTTTTATTATATTGAAATACTGTATCTAGAACAGGGTATATGCCATACAAGAACAAATCCCTCCCCTCATCTCTAAAAGTAACTGATATAGTGAACAGGCATACCAACTTAAGATGATGCACTGGGGATCACATCAAAGCATTTGGTCTAGCCTTTCAAATTGTAGCAATGGAAAATTCTAACAATACAGTACTTTTGGGGGGACTGTACATTGAATTGAATTGAAACAGTTTATTTAGCCAGAAAAAACACAGATTCAGAGTGGATAATATTAACATGGCTGAGCCAGTTGAGAACCTAAGCTCTCTTTTAGGCACCTGATATATACTATACATTTATCTCAAGGAAGTATTATGTAACATTTAGTATCATCTGGAATAGTACAATAGCATATTTAAAGAAAACATACTATTTTTTTTTCTTTTTTTTTATTGGGCACTCCCCTACATCCTTGTGTAAGGTGAAGCGCAGAAGTGTTTACAGCACCCAACAGGGAAACATGCTATGTTCATGCTTGCCCTTTATGTCACACGAGTTAAGGTACCATATATGGCTCTTGTATTTATGGGCAACTCAAGTATCTCAAACATAATGTACAAACTAATTCAGTGCACGTATATACTGTAGTATAGTACAGTACAGTATATACAGTACTGTATATTTTTTTAAGTAAGTAGATTTCATTGTTTTATTTTATTTTTTTCCACTATTGTACGTGTATTTAAAGAAAAATATACTGAAGTACGAGTGTGTTTATGGGTGACTCAAGTATCGCAAATGTACAATACAGTACTATGGCTGCTAATACTATTCATAAAAGTCTGTAGAACCTAGGGTCAATAGCAAGGGTTTTTTTATATGCAAGATTGGTTTTATGCAATTGAAAGTGTTTTTCATCAAATGCGAGTCTACCTATACAGTATGTGCAGGTCCTGTTTACATGTGATTAGTTTGGCAAAAATAATTTTTTTGTCAAAGTATTATTACTGTACCATAAAACAGAGGTATCCACAAGCTTAGAGGCTGGTGGGCCAGATAGAAACCTTCGGTTGGCCAGACTGGCCTGCAACCCAAATGTTGGCCAAGCCTGTACTAGAGGGAATATTAGTATGTGCACAGTCCCCCAAAAAGTGTTATTGCCCATAGGGTCGATGTGGTTCGTGGTTTTGTGAGTAGTGTTAGTCCACTAGTTTCAAAATGGTTGGTATAGTCAACCACAGGTAATGGTACTGTATACACTAAATAATCTTATACAGTACAGTCTCTCCTCGACTTACGGGTTCTGTCCCGAAGACCAGGTCGTAAGTCGAAAAGGCGAAAATAATACATAAATTCTAAAATGGGTGTCTCTTTTTCTTCTCAGCACCACAAGAACTCACTTTTATGCTTGCCAGCCATTTTAAAAGGAATTACAAAAAAAAATTTCGTCAGTACACAGCGCGATCACTAATGTCAGGACTTGAAAATACGTAATGTGAAAAATATTTTATACGACCACGGCCGTCGTATGTCCGGGTTGTTGTAAGTCGAATATGTCATAAGTCAAGGAGAGACTGTATAACACAATGGAAATGCTACAAATATTCAAGTACGGGTATCTAGTAATCCACAGAGGGAAAACCCCCATCCTACCCCTTGTCTAGTTGTTACCAATTTGGAGAGCAGTCATACCAACGTATGATGATGCAATGGGGAATATACCAAAGCATTTTGTCCAGCATTTCAAATTAGACGGAAAAGATAACTTTAGTTTTGGGGGAACTGTACCTTACATAAGCTCTTATGCAGCTGTATAGTACAGGGGGGTAAAGTAAACCCTCGATAACTCAGCATATATGGGGCTCTGGCCTTGCCGAGTTATCGAGGCACTTCCTCCCTCCTTCAAAAAATACAACAATAAAAAATTATCATCCCATATATATGTGTAAATGTAATTACGGTACTAAATGTAAAAAAGTAACTCTTACTAGCACTGCAGGTGAAGAATGAAGCATCTTAGTCGGTGACACAGAGGTATGGTAGATGACACAGAGGGATGGTAGGTGACACAGAGGGATGGTAGGTGACACATAGGGATGGTAGGTGACACAAAGGGATGGTAGGTGATGCAGGTGGCCAGATATGCCAAGGTTTTCCCAAATAATTTTATATATTTGGCATTTCCCGAGGTATACCATAATACTGTATATTCTGAGACCATAGCTATGTCGAGTTATATGAAATTCAGAGTTATTAAATGCCAAGTTATTGAGGGTTTACTGTACGTATTTAATACGAAAATCACTGGGATTACCTAGTGGGTTTGCATTGAATAATATTAATACAGAAATTCATATAGACAGTTTTAACACATATGTACAGGAGGGGGTAAAAATAGGTGATTATTCTTTGAATGTCATGAAATAGTAATAGAAATGGTCTAGGGAGTAAAGTACAGGTATCCCTCAAGCTACTGAAGCTTGAGTTACAGAAATTTGAATGAATAGAATCCCAAATAAATGGAACACATGAATAAAAAATCTGTTGGAAGTTTCAGGAGTAACCTCTGATACAGTACTTGATTAACACAAAATAAAATACAGTAGTGTATAATAATGAACTGTATTTAAAGCCATTTAAACTACCATACCTAATTCAACATACACTACAGTATTAAAAGTGTAACATCCATTGTAAACGCCTTGGTTTAGGACGTTCAGGTGACGGGCAAGTCAAAGGGAAATGATTGAAACCCGCCTTTTGACGCATTTAATATTTATGGGTGTGGTCAAAACCTGCTGAGACCAAGGCGATCCATCCAATACATAATTAGTAAGTCTCACACAATTTCATCTTAATTACAATGATTATTAAGCATAGTGACATGATACAAAGTTCATAACTCTATTAATCTTAGTTACACTTCATTCCGTATTGTCTTATTGCTCCAGATAAGGAAGAAACGATTAAGCATAATTAGTCAACAACTGTTCCAGCACAAAACTCGACCAGGATTGTGAGTCGGTGTTCACTACTGCTAGCAGAGGGCTGGTCCTCACAGCATCACTGGAGAGGGTGATCTGCTATTATGGAGGCCAGGCAGCCACGCCACCCTCCAAACCATACACTCAGCAGAACAAGGACCTCTTGTCTGTAAACACCGCCTCCCCTCAACAACTACATCTGGCGAGGGCACAGGTCACGGCGTACGTGGTCGCAGACCAAGAGATTTAATGTTTGTTCGGGAAAGGCAGCAAACGCTAGCACTGTAGCTGAAGCCAGCGGCGATAACACTCCTGGTGTTGGGCAATCGCCCAAGATTTTATAGTGTGGCTTGTTCAAGAAGGCATACACGAGTCATTGGCCTTCGGAGCTCCCCAGAGTCTGAGATTGATACTCTTTGTAGTGGCGGTTGTCATCACCAGTTGTTTCAGGCATGTCCAACGTTCATCAAATGCTTCTCATGATGCGGCGTGTATGCGAGATTTTAAATGATTTAAGGAGAGAGCGAGGGTGGCTTCAATGTCCTCTTTTCGTGTCGTTTCTTTGGCAAGCCAACCAACAGTGTCACAGGCAGTTATTCCTATATGTGACAGGATCCAAATAAACTTGACACGGATGTCATCAGTTTGCTCTAGCCCGGCGATGTCAGCTAGGGTGTGTTGGGTGGCAGGGGAAGGGTAATTTGAGCCTTGCTAGCACAGAAGTGTTGTCACTGATTATAAGGAGGTTCCGGTATTCAGTGCGGACATAGGTAGCCCCCTCATGAATGCCCGCGAGGATGGCTATGCTCTCGGTGTCAGTGGAGGAGGCCCAATTGTGGACCCTGATTTTCCTGCGTGCCTGGCGCTCAGGAATCCACACAGCTGCCCCAGCGCCGCACAGTGGTAACTGACCCACCACAATAGACAGGGAGAGGAGGGTGGGAAGTTGTAAGAGAGAAGGCGACATTATTAATCTGCTCAAGGCAGTTAAGTTCGAGTATAAACCGCAGTTGGGTGGATTTATAACCAGGGATGGTGTGGACGACATCAACACTCGGGGAATTCTACGGCGGTAGAGGCGGATGAGTGTACTTGAGAGGAAGAGAGGTCGAGGGAGTGTAGAGGTGATAACGCAGGATGTCAGCAGCAGTGTGGACGGGTCAGTGTGTAGAGGGGTAGGGAAGGGTAATGGTGACAGGCCGGCGCAGGAGGGTGTTAAGATGTGAGTACAGTGAGCGCAACAGGGGGGTCAGTTGCTCACTGCGAATAAGTTCAACACCAAGGATGGCATTGAGAGCAGTACTTCGATCACAGATAGGGGAGCAGGATCAATTCCCGCTGCATGACTTCTATTCTGGTGATCACAGGGCAGCCAAGGATGAGTCATCGCTTTGCTTTGGATTTTCTCTATGCTTTGTTTCTCCCGCTGGGAGGCAACTCCAAGGACAGGAGAGGCATAATCTATGACAGCTTTAATGATGGCAATGTACATGAGACATAGGACCCTGACAAAGGCTCCTTTGAGGCCGTGGGTGAGGGACTAGAGGGGTCTCGTTCATTGGCGGCACTGGGAGACGACATGGGCGGCAACAGCGGAGGTGGTGGGACTGGTAGTGGCACGCATGGGTAGACCAAGGCACCTGTAGGTGTGTACTTGTTCAATGTCTTGTCCTTGCAGAGTCAGCGGTGTCTGATGCCAAAAGTGTGAGGTGAACTTGGTTTTAGTGTGCAAGATGAATAGCCCGAAGTTTGACAGGTCTTGGCGAACGTGGAGAGTATAGGTTGTTCATGTTGCACTGTACTAATTTGGAGAAGATCATCAGCGTAACTTATGATGTGTCCGTCTAGGGCGAGCTCAGCAAAGATGCTGTTGAGGCGGCAGATGGAGTTCACGAGAACATTAAAGAGTGTTGGGCTGAGGACACCGCCCTGAGGTGTGCCAAGATCAAGGTGCCTGATCATGGAGTAGTGACCCTGAAAACGGACACGGGCCTGTCGATGGGAGAGGTAGTCAACAATCCATGTGAGGAGTTTGCCTTTCACATCCATGTGTGTGAGACCCTCTTGGATCACTTCACTGTTGGCTTTATCAAATGAACCTTTCAAGTCGACGAAGAGTGAGGGTTTGGCCGAGGTGTTTGCCATATAGTGAGCGATGCAGTGAGCAGTACTCTTCCCAGGGTGAAACCCATAGAGGTCAGGGTGAGGTACTGCAGGCAGTGCTGGGTTACCACCAAGGTCCCCAGAACCAGTCGGTGTGACAGTAGGGAGTTGTGGAAGATCATCTATCCCATCACTCATGTACTGATAGTGATATTGAAGGTGATGATAATGATAGTGACTCGTACTACGTGTTTGAACAAGAGGAAAGCAAAGACAACGATGATGATGAGTGGCAAGTGGAGGAGAGGGGGTTGCTGCCCTCCCCATCTCCAGGAACGTTCAGTACTCCCTCCATTTCACCTGCCCCTGCCCCTCCCATTGTATGGTTACATCCACTCACACTCTTTCCTCCCTTCCATACTCCTCCCTCCCTCTCACACTGCTCCCTGGACACCACTTCTTTTTTACCAAAATAATACTGAAAAGTTTACTTAAATAAATATACTGTACTGTACAGTGTTTAAAAAATATAAAAAATCTCTTTGGTATAGGCGTGTATGGAGCCATCTTTTACAGCACAGAGCTGTATTTATTTATGCTTACAAGCCTCACACGCATCGCAACAAGTCACCCCCACGTGCCCACATCATCTCCTCTCCCTTTGTTTGCACTCGAGTACTGCCTGCGAGGCAGCATCTCGTGTTGTACTCAAAACTATAGTGTTCGTGTGAAATGGTCCATAAAAGACTGCCTAGTGTCAGTGCTAGTGATGCTAGTTCAGTCAAACGCTTAAAGACCTCAAAGGCAAGAAGAAACGACTACCAATCACGATTTTTTCAAGAATGAACTAACCGTTCGCCCAGCGGATTCCTCTCTCACACCTATTCGGTCAGCTGCTGTCGCCGCTCCACCACCCACCTCCCAGCACGTGCCTCTCCACCAACCACCACTGCATCACCCTCTTCCAACAGTGATCCTGATGATCTCCTTATGCTTCAGTCACCAGATTTCATCCTACTGTATAATACACTTCATCAAGCTCCAAGCTTCCACATATGAAGGAGAGTAGTATGTAACCATGTACTTCACGAGTGATTTAAGGAATTTTCAAGGGTAATTTTGACTATACAGTCAGTGTTTTTGCCATTACACGCCCTCTTTGGAATGTACCCCCCATGTAAGATGCAACACGACTGTAGTGACAATTCAAATATTAAACCTTCACAATATATGTCATGAAATGTGTTTGCCACATTGCTTTGATACTGAATTTTGTATTTTCAATGAAGATAAATTTGATCAGGCAATGTTTGAAAAGTGGTCATGGGAAAATACACAGGGATGTTTGAAAACTAAGGTCCATATAACCTGGTTCCAACAGACATGCATTCATGACAGCACTATTTCTAATGTATGAGCAATATATATTCCTGTACCAGTACTGTATGAGGGTTTCATTGGGTATTGGTAATAGCACTAATAATGATACTACTTGATACAAGATAAATGTATTAAAACATTTAATAAATAAAGACAAATTTTTACTGGTAAGGGACATCAACAAATACAGTAAATCATACAGTATACTCACCAATTTATTTGGTAGGAGTTTGCTTAAGATTGACCTTCTGTCATCACTCTTAACTCAATTCTACTCCTCTACATGACAGTGATGGGTAACATGCAAAGTGTTCTTTTGAATGGGTTGTCTTGGTTGCTGTTAATAAATTGGTGCATTGGGCAGAAACCCCTTTTTTGTCTGTATTCTTGTGATAAGTTCTACCTGATGCTCGCCCTCCACACTTCTTGCGACAAGAATTTTTACCGCCATACAGAGCATTTTCTTAGGTGAATGGCCACATAACCAGCAGTATCACTTGCAGGCCTTTTTCCAGACATTATGGGTAAAAAAATAAGCTAGAGTGAGTTGGTACCATTGTGGAGTAATCACATATCTGCAGGAATAGGTGTTAAAAACTGGTAAAGACAGATGATGATTGACAGGGCATTAATCAACATACAGTATGTCACTCTCATTGCTTAAACTCACAGCTCAGAGAAAAGAGGAGAGCGTGATCTTGAGCAGAACTTTTGAATTGTTTTGAAGGTTTAAATTCTTTTTATCGCAAAAATTTCCTCCAGAACAATGACCATTATTAGGAAACAATATTTTAAGAGGTAAGCCTACTGTATATACAGTATATTTTGAAACAAGAAGAGAGATGTAACCACAAAATCTGTATTTGGGGAAGAAATAGTTTGGGATAAGGGTAAAAGTATATACAGGACATCAGGATAATAAATACAAGTAGATCTTCATCTAATCATATTTTTGTAATATTTAGGTTGACAGTGTTTCTCAAGATTGTAGACAGTTAGACAGGTAAATGAAAATATTTGTTTACATAAGGTGTAATCCATTCCTACTAAATGGGTCAAGCAGTGTAAGAAGACTCACAAGAAACTACAGGAAATTCATTAACCCCTAAGAGAGAATGAGAGACAAACAGAACATAAAGGAGGAAATTTAAGACATAACTAACACTGTAAACTGAAGGAATAGCGTTAATATTAAAAGTGAACTGTTTATATAAATGAGGAGGGTGAAGTTACAATATTGTGGAATCACTTGAAGAATACTGTGGAGTATATTAAGTTGAAGGTGAGTTATAAGAATCTTAAAAACTCTAGAAAAAGAATGTAAGTCCTCAACTACACTGAAGTTCGAAAAATAAAGAGTACATGGATGAGAACTTCAGTTATAAGAAAGTGCCTACATACAAATGTAAGTAAATTTCTGTGAGTAGGATAAAGGAAAATATGAAGAGAACATAAATTTGGGGAGCTTAGTAAATCAATGAAAGGGATTATTGTGGAGAGCATGTGCATATCAGATGAGGATGACACAATACTACAATGCTGTGAAATAGAAAGAAAACAAAGAGGACATTTTCAGATGATTGGGACTGAAAATAAAGAGGACATTTTCAGATGATTGAAACTGACAACAAAGTGTTAATACAGTTAAACTCCCTTAAGTCGGACTTCTCCAAGTGGGATTACCGTGAAGTCGGACTCAGTCTGTGTTGCCAGCGCATATGCCAAGTTGTAACCAGCTGCATGGTGCAACACCAGTCTCTCAACAACCACTTGACAAGTCTGGGCCCTCTGGTGCTAAAGGGTCTACCAAGTCACTAGTCTCCAACTCTGATCTTTCTGTGACACCTGAACTGCCAAATAATGTGATGGCATCCAGCAGTGATTATAGTGACTACTGTACAGTACATAGTTTTAAGAGATTAAATTTAAGTTTAGTGTAACTAAGTTTACCCTGTAACAAAATGAAGTTTGGTGTAATACAGAACTGTACATATTTCTACATTACTATTAAGCATGTCAGACTAGCTAGTGCAGAACCTTTCTCCACCCACCAAGGCTCTGGCAATCATATGGGAAAAGATATGTGCCCTGAAATTGGTCAGTTGTTATTCTTTCTTTTAACAGTTATTATTATATATTTTTTTAATATAGCATATAAATTTCCCTCACTGCCTTAGTACCACATACATTTCATTCTTTAGGCAAGTCTTGAGACAAATTGGTGAGGTTATTACCTCTAAGTCAGACTAGCTTAATCCCTATATAGTCAGACTTAGGTAAGTTTTACTGAAGGTTAAAAACAATATGTGTCATAAGAAGAATACAATACAAAGGACAGAAAATACTACAGGTGAAAAATAGATTAGCAGGAGGTGTGGATGGAGTGGTACTGTAAGTGATATGGTTCAGAATAGGGTGCAATAATAGTCTTCCAAGCTCTTTCTACCAATTGTGTCTTCTTACCAAATTATATAATAATGCTGTGTTTAAAACAGTAGAACCACCATGATTTACATTTGATAACTGCTTTTAGCATTGCAGCAGTCTACATGAAGTGGCCCAAACATAAGGGGATAACTACAAATGCATCACTTTCTTGGGCATAAGAAACTGAATACAGAATTAGATATTTACTTATGTTCAGGATGAAGTAATTAAATTTGTGTTTAGAATACATGTATGTGAGAATTTTTCACTATCGTGTATTTAATAAAATGTACAAATACATTAGTTTATGAGATTATCTAACTAGTAGATAATTTATCAGTATCACAATAATCCTGTTTTTATATATTTGAAACAAGCTG
Organism: Homarus americanus; assembly: GCF_018991925.1. Taxonomy (NCBI): domain Eukaryota; kingdom Metazoa; phylum Arthropoda; class Malacostraca; order Decapoda; family Nephropidae; genus Homarus; species Homarus americanus. The sequence goes on from NW_024735554.1 coordinate 8,996,756, forward strand.
TTGCATTAGTAAACAGTTCTACTTTGTATAAAAGTAAAGTTCTACCATGAAGAGAATACAACTGTCATACAGAGCAACATATTCCTTAGAATATGAATGTGTTAATTCAAATATCACTATCAAACATATACAGTAGACCCACTGAGTTTGGCTAAGCTGCTTCCATTAAGGTGAAGTGGTTTCTTCTTCTCTAAATCCGTGAAGATGGCAGGTTTTGAGTCCAAGCCCAAAATCTTCTGTACAACACTTGTGAAAGCCTTTGCAGACATGATGCCATCACCACAAGGATTCTCTAACACCACACAACCTTTCTTGCCACTGCCTTCTACATTGACAAACCTGAAAAATGGGAGTAATTGTTTATGCTTTCAACATGAAGCAAATGAAAGATTATGTTTTTTCCCTTTCATTAAGCTATCATAAATGTTGATCTCTCTCTCGACTGGACATTCGGCTATGTACTGTTTAACTAAATAACTGTGCATAAATTTGTTCTTACCTCACACTTTTATATAATACTGTATGCATATATATAGGCAAGATTGTGCACGAGTTTTATAGTTATAAATACTGTACTAACCTGCTATATGGCTTTATTGCTGAAGTTGCAACAGGAACTTTGTTTCTGTCATAGGTAATAACAATTGTTCTTCCTGCAAGGGAGGCGACCGGTGTTTTGCTGTCAATAAGTTTCCGTTCTACATACAACCTTCCATGTTCAAGTGGGAAACCGAAGATTCCATGCGCTTCTTCAAGTATTTGCTGGCAGGAAGTTATTACAGGTTTACCAATGGGATTTTCCAATAACAAGGTAGCACTACAGCTGTTAGTGCCATACCTGGGAGTACCATCAAGTATAATGTTGACCCAAGGGCAAGATTCACCCCCTGTAACTGTGGCCTCCACAACACTGACAGTTGACGACCAACCAGGACAAATTCCTTGTGTGATTACCAGCTTGATACAGTTCTCTTTTATATTGGTAACCTCTTCAATTAGTACAGATGACCGGTCTTTCTCTGAAATTGGCTTAAATGGTGTCTTGGTTAAGTTCTCTATGTATTCAGAATAGGTGGCAACTATGGGAGCTAACTCAATGTCTTTCTCATCAACATGATACCATACAGTAACCTCATCTGTTGGTACTAACTTTGCTTTCTTTCTCAGCTTCTGAACTCTATTGACAACCTCTCGTGCTAATCCTTCATCTAACATTTCTTGTGAAGGGGTTGTGTCCAAAAGAATAAGGACAGTGTCATCCGAGTGAGCCTCATATCTCGATGCTAACTCAACAGCTTTTTCACCACTGAAGCTGTATTTAACATTAAGGTCACAAGAATCAATGGTATGTCCTAAAATATTTATTGAACCAGAATTAAGCATTTGCTGAATCTCATCATCTGTAAGTTCACCCACTTTTTGTTGAACTTTTTTCATATCACCTTTAAGCCTTGATCCAAGCACCTTGAAATTCATATCTGCTCTGAGAGCCACTCCATACTTTTCCTTATCTGTAGATGTTGTTACAGTCTTCACATTCAACTCTTCCTTGATATAACTTTCCAGTCTCAGGACATCTTCAAGGATCTTTCTGTCCTTATGAATGACTACTACCTCTGGCAATGGATACTTCACTGGAATGTTGACTTTATCTCGTAGATATCGCCCTAGTTCAACAACACTTTGCAGTATGTTCACACATGCTTCAATTTCAGGGCAAATAAGCTTTTCCACTGGCTGTGGCACCATTAAATAATGAACAGAGCTCGTGTCACCCTGTCAATAAAAAGGCAAGAAAATATGTTAATACATGTACAGTACTAATAAAAAAAATGTGGCTAGTTCAAAAGATCCTCAATATATGCAGTATTTTGGCATGGTTTAACTTTAAAAATCACAACAGAATAAACCAAACATTACGGAAAACTTAAAGTATTGAAATTTACTTCAGCAAAATATTGTTTATTGCAAAAAAAATTGAATTCATTAGGTAGGAAGCATTTATCACTACGGATTGGTCAGCTGATAAGTTTGCGACCAATTCATAGAGTACTGTATTGCAAAGGTCCCAAGTCTCATTATATAGAGAGCTTTATCTCATAATTTGTTATGTTATTGGACTAGTGTAATTATTAACCTTGTTATGTGCTTAAAAACCTTCATTGTTGAAACGCAAATAACATAATAGCAACAACAACACGAGTCTTTAGCATTAAAATATTCATCAATAATGCGTTTGGTCTATACTGGCCAGCTGATGATAAATCTACCTTTCCTGTAGCCTGAAACCTAACCCCCTATATCCCATATGTCCAAGGTACTTTTTGTCATGCATCCACTTCGGGTGGTGTTTTCAAAGAACCTAAACACTGGAAATTGAGGGGAAAGTTGGGGTCTATCGAGGGTCTGTCTTGAGCTCCCTTCTATTTACAGTATCATTGTGCTAGAGACTGCTGATGGCTTCATGTTGATAGGAGACAATACTGAAGAAATTTAAGAAATGGAAGGAATCGAATAGTCAAAGGGTATGCGAGTGAATGTGGCGAGAACAAAAGTATTGATTAGTGGTATGGCCGAAGGAACCATGGTGTAAAGTGGAAAATGGCCAAATTCTGTCTGTTAGAAAGATGATGGCTGTAATTCAATGATGTGCAATGAATGAATTGTAGAAGTTCGAAAGAGGTGCAGTGGTATAAATGGTAGACTGCAGGATGTTGCAGTGTAAGTACACTGCATAGGTAGGTAATCGTGTGGCCTTAGCAAGGCTAGAAATACTCAAAATTGGTTATATATTCCTATACTGTGTGAATGAGTTCTGCTACCTGAGTGACATGATCAGTGGTGGAATTAGTTAAGAGACATAAGTGGCTGTAATAAGTTTAGAGAGCTGTTGCCTTTATTGATGGGGAGTGAACCTAAACTTTATGAGAAAGGAAAGACTTATGCAACTGGCATGAGAAGTAATGTTATTGGGAGTGAAACATGGATATTGGGCTGCTAAAAAAGGATGACATACATAAGCTTGAGCAAGATGTAATGAAAATATTGAAGCGGATGTGTAATGTGACACTAAAAGATAGGAAACCCTTTTCAGTGCTATGAGGGAAGCTGAGTATTGAGAGTATGGGCAAAGTTTTGCACAGATATTGGTCGAGATGGTATGAGCATGTGGAGAGAAGAGAAAACCAACTGGGTCAAGAGATTCATGAGCTTGAATTTGTTGGGGAGGAGAACAGAGGGTAGTCCAAGAATGACATGGGAAAGATTGCAAGGGTTGACCTCAGAGATAAGAAATTGATGAAGAAGGCTGCATGAGATCATGGAGAGCAGCCATCAGGTAATAACAGTTAAACCACGCAAACATGGAAAATGGCAGGAATGTAGTAATAATAAAAATGAAATTCAATGATACCTCTCATAAGTGCTACAATTTTGTTGCTCATAATTAAATCTTTTAAACAAGTGTGGAACTCACATTCCCCATACAGAAATTGCACTTGAAACAAACATAATAGAAGACCAGAATCATTTTGTTTAACTGTGATAACTACAAATTAAAATTCTACAAACAAATTTCAAAATTAACAAACACTTCCGCCTTTTCTATATTTATGAAAATTTTTAAGTTTAGTAGTCAGCTTAAAAAACATCATTCTATGCTACAATGTTTACAATATAAAAGGCCGAGGTAACGAAAGGTTCACAGGTATCTTACACAATAATGGCACTCTTTTAATTTTTAAACTAACACTTTACATGTATGAACTCACCTTTCCAAGCGAGCCTGGCTTGAGGGCTCTCTTCAGGTTTTGGTACATGGTTTCTGTGATGAAAGGAGTGAATGGAGCCATAACTCTCACCATGCAAAACAATACAGCATACAAGGTCTCCAGTGCCCTCAAACAATCTTCTTTACCAGTGTCTCCTTTTAATCTCTTGCGGTTAAATCTCACATACCAGTTTGTGAGATTATCAACAAATTTCACGAGCCTGGGAGTTACAGTGTAGAGATGGTATGCAGACATTTCTCGGTGCACAAAGCTGAGGAGTGTCTGAGTGAATGACACGATCCACCTGTCCATCACATTAACAGACTTACCCATTTCAGTTTCCTCAAACTGGAACAACTTGCCCTCATCCTTCTGGTACCTGTACCAAATAAGAAGATATAAATATTAAGTTCAGTGCAAACACTTTTGATGTTTTGTTAACATATTCCAGTAGAGTAATCTTCCCGTTAAGCTGGAATCCCTGGTTCACGGAGCTCTCCAATAGCCGGAATGAATTTTTAGCATTCCAGGAAATTCTCTCCATGGGAACGAGTTCCAAGGATAAAATTGCATGCATTTTCTGGAAAAATTCTGAGAAAATCTCTCTATTCCGGGCTCATGGGTGCTCTAGCTGCTTGGGTAACTTAGGCCACCGGCTCGCAAGCTTAGTTCATATTCTGCTGCCAGTATACAAGGTTGTTCCCTTACTCGCTGCTGTGTTTGCGTACAATTTGTGTTGTGCAGGCAGTCCCCTACTTTCAAACATAATTAGTTCTGGAGGTCTGTTTGTACGTCCAAATTCACCTCCATCACTTGCAAACAATATGTTAAAAATGAACAATTCTTTGTGTACAGCACACCCACAGCACAATACTCCATCACACAACACTGATTATAGTCCTCTAAACACAAGAGTTCTTTCATCTCATCATACAGGTATTAAGTAGTAGGCAGTTATTAAACATGGAGGTACTACCACACGGTTGCTAATCTGACTTTCTGCTTCATTTACACACAATTGCAGGGTCTCAATTGTTTCTCTTACTTTGACAACACAACATACATATACTGTATAGTTTCTCACTATTGATCTTTGTTTTTAATTTTTGTATTTATTTATGGCTTTTTATTATTATTATTACTTTTATACCTTCGCCCCAGGCCCTGATGTGGGTCATTGACCTGTGCCAAGGTGGGCTACTCTCCGTTAAAACAAGAAAGAAAAACTCTTTTCTTACTTATGATGATCAATTGCCTAGGCAAAGAACATCTCACAAACTCCATAATTCTGTCTTCATCCATTAAAATCATACCAACAGTTGAACAATTCAGTCCAAAAACACGAGCCACATTTGTTGTCTTATCACCATTTTCCACTTGCTTTATTATTGCCACTTTTGTTTCCATTGTAAATCTTTTCTTACTTACATTCTCATCACTGGCACTACCTTTAAGCTTCTCGGACATATTGGGGTAAATAATGTTCGTAAAAGCCACAAGAAATGAACTATCACCGCTGCAATGCTGTGGACGAGACAAAAACAACTAAAATCGCTGCTGCTTGACTGGGAAAGCAGGGAGTAGCACACTAATGCCATCTATTGCGCACAGGTTTGTTCATATGTATGAAAGTTCGCAAGTTGAAAGTTTGTAATTAGAGGAGATATTGTACTGTACATTACTGTACCTGGACAAAATCAGCCAAGAATACAGTGTTTAGATGTAAAAAGTTATTACAGTTACATATACTATACAGTACTGTACATTTAGCGAGTGGACAGTGTATGCTTACTGTAGGATAGTGTGTAGGTTGTACAGGCATCCCCCGCGTTACGGAAGGGTTCCGTTCCCGGAAAATTGACCGTATCGCGAAATTTAGTAACACGAAACCTATTTTCCCATTGACTTCCATTATAAAACTGGAGATGCGTTCCTAAGGAATTTTTTCGGCCCCAAAAAAGTAATTCAAGCAATTTTATTAATGAAAATAAACATTTATAAACACATACAATACAGTACATTAAATAATTTATGATATACCTTCTTAAAACACCAATTTAGGGGTTAATATTGCATTATACAGCTATGTGTATGTTTATTTGAGTGCCCCGTCATAGGAGTCCGTTTTCTCTCACTTCAGCACTCCTGAAACGTCCGTTTTCTCTTAATCTTAGAGTACACCAGATACTTTGTTATTTCTTAGTAGTGACACAGAATTTGATATTGCAACTGGGGTTGCAATTGTTGAGGCAACTTAGGTATGTCTGATTACAGTTGGAATATTCAAGATCCATTGTGAGTGACGTTTAAAGCTTCAACTGTCTTTATAGTTGGTAAAACCTGTCAAGTCTGTCAGTCTGAATGGCATGTGTGAGGCCTTGTGTTTGTTAAAATTTACCCCAATTTCCGTAAGGGCAGATTTACAGGCCGTAACGCGAAATTATTGGTCATAATTTACAAATTCCGTAAGAGCGAAATTCCGTAACCCGGGCTTCCGTAACGTGGGGGATGCCTGTATATGTATAGTATCCCAGGTTCAATCCCCAGGCATGGTAAAACTATGGGCAAGTTTCTTTATGCCATTTGCCTCTGTCTCCCCAGCAGCAATTGGGAACCTGGATGTTAATCGATTTGCGGATCGTGTTCCGGGGTAATGGTTAGCCAGTGCAGTTGGCAAATTGTCTGGTCTTCTCAGACTATTCCTTGACACTGGGTAACTCACACTCAGTTCGTTAACTCAGGCTGTGATTGTTGTGGTTGGCGACAGCTTCTACACTTTAAACAAATTCATGCCTAGGTGGCCCTAGGGCCGGCCATCCTTTCTTACACGAGGGGCAAACATTATTATACATACATTGTGTGTACAATCCCTCCTTCATGGAGGGAAAGGAGAGTGACAATAACACCTGCTACAGTAGATGGTACAGGACAAAAGCAGACCATCCTGTATCTTCATATCAACAATTGACCTGCCTGCATCACAAGCTCAAGATGACAGTACAGTATCTGCTGGTGAGTACAGCATATACAGTACAAAAGTAGTACCGTATACAGTACTGTACATTGTTTTGTTTACTTACAATATATTGTACATGTACAGTGATATTTGCCTAAATAAATATAGCTCCGTGTCTGTCCGTACACAATGAGTAGTTTAAACTCTCAGGAAACTTTCCCCAGTACAAGGTGAAAAATTTCACTATCTTGGCTGTGACTTCGCTGCATTCACGCCAAGCACCTCAAAAATACCGATTTGATGGCCCATATCGTATAGATTTTTTTTCTTTCTTATATATATTTATTTGAGGAACCCTCAGATAAACTATTCAAGATTATTTCAGTAAAAAATGGTGTTTATAACTTAATTAAAATTGATTTTATAGACTACCCATCATTATATTGTGACAAAATGTTTTCTTTAAGGACCTTTTATTGACAAAATCTTGTAGTGTGTGTATTTGTACCAAATTCATCTCTCAAACACGATTAAAATAGATTCTGTGAATAAGAGTTTATAAACTTTTTGCTAGTCACAAATAATTTCGCTGGTGACCACGACCTAAATGTAATGGGCGAGTGTTTGTTTATATGAGATGTATATCGACTTAAACTTTTGAAAAACTTTCCCCAGCACCTGAAAACATTCCAATGATGTGCGATAGAGTCTGTCTGTGTAAGAAGCATACTTTAGATTCTTGGAAAAATTTGCCCAATAACCAGACAAATTCCGGGGAAGTGTGAATCTTTCAGGATAAGAAAATTCGCCTCAATAAATAGAAGAGCTCTGTACCAATTATTCTGGCTAATGGGGATATCACTGAGCTTTGAAATCCTAAAAATTTATTTTAAACAGTACAACAAATTTATTAGTACAGTACTGTAGTAGTATTGCCAGTTATAATTTACAGTAAATCAGACTTTAAAATTATCAGTCAACATTTTCCATAATATACTGTAACATCATTATATTAACTGTACAGTACAGTGCTTTTAACCATATTTTAGCAAATATTTGTAGTAGAATGAGATTAATTTTTTTTTATTATAAAAAACAACATAAGCTAACATTTACTGAAGGACTAAATCACAGTCACTAGCATATTTTTCAAACCCAATTAATGGTTGGTAGTTCAAAAGACACCCACAAAAATCATTTCATAAAATTATAGATAATGTACTGTACTAAAGTGAACACTTACAAAAACTCAGGGTGCTCTTACCTTTCAACCTGCTGTACAAAGAAGCGGTATGCATTAAGCCATGGGATGAACACTTCCTTAAGTAGGTTAAATACATCAGCCTCTTTAAACCGCAGATTCTCACCACGTACTGAAGGACTGCAGAGAATATAATTAAAGATAACCACTTTGTCTATTCTGTACTTATATTGTACAGGTATGTATTGTACAAAACTTTTGTGATTGCCATTTAAAAATTTTAAATACAGCTCATGTGATTTATTTAGAGTATTTGTTTCAACACTTAATTTGTGATTAAAATTTATGGACCACACAAGAGTGAAATATCAATTGTTAATGAACTTTTATAATGGGTGATTCTGGTTTGTGTGAAGTGACAGTGGTAAACCCGATTTGGGGCCTTGTTGTGAAAGAGGCATATCATGACAGAGCACATCTATTATAGCATTAAGAATAATTAAATGACAACAAACAAAGGGAGAATATGCTTGTGTATTTGCACTCGATTCCTGTTGTCCTGCATTAAGCTCACAAAAACTATCAGAATCAGTTGTAACATCCATTGTTTTTTTAACTTAAATAATGATACAAGGTCAAATTTGATGGATTGCTATATTCTAACCTCCTTAAATTAACTGATGCCTCACTCTCTATACAAACTACATATGAGAGGGTTGTCATGACATAAAACTCTTGGCTGCCTTATTTAAACACCTCTCTCTATCCTTTTCCATCTCCCTCAGATCTTAATAATTAACAACATGCACTCCTTTAATTCCCCCTCGAATTGATACTATGTGCTTTCCCCTTACTCCTTTTACCCTCACTTCAGTACTCTTTGAAATCCTTTCATGTCATCTTTTCCACATGTTCCCCAAGTCACATCATGTTATTCCTCTCAACTTTATTACCTTACCCCTACTACCTTCTGTTACTGAAAATACAGGTATATAAGAACATAAGGAGTCTGCAATCGGCCGGTTGGCCTGTGCATGGCAGCTCCTGTCGAAAGTTACTACCATTGCATTCCTCACACTGTTCATTTGAACAGCTTGCATGCTACAGATGTCTACTGATGCTTTATTACCTTTTTACCTTGAATTTGTTTTTATCTTAATATTGGCAATGGGCCAAACTTTTTTTTAATCCCACCCATTTTCCCCAGCACTGTTCCATGTATGCACAGCATTATTCCTCCTTCGATACTGTATTACACATTTTTATTTCAGAATTCCTGAATTCCTTATCACTATGAGTCCAGGAAAACTTGGTTTTATAACAGGCTACTGTGTGTGTGTGACTGTTACTGAAACCCAAACATGTGAGAATTTCTAAAAAGTGGATGTGAAACGTATAATAAAAGTGAGTAGGGATAATCATATAAAGTAGAAGTAAACTACAGTGCAGTAATGGCAGTAGTTCTACAGCAGTGGGCGAGTAGAGAAAACTTAAAAAGTGCAGATATTTAAAGAAAATTGGTTTATGAAGTGATTAGGTGAAATGTATCAAAATTGAGATGAAACAATGAACAGGGATATGGAAATTAGCTTAGAAACCTTTCAAAAATTATTTAATCAACAATACTAGACTGCTAAAGGGTGGCAGAGCATTATGGAAAAAATTGAAGTTGGTTTTCACACAAATTCTGAATTTTAACTTAAGTAATGTACAGGCAATGAAAATTTAACTAAAAACCATATCAATTAATTCTGTGGTGACTATGAAACTTTATTTGAAGATCAGCAAGCGTGAGAAAAGGTAAATTACAAAGTAGAGGTAATGTGTAGAAGGGTATACTACTATGAAACCTCAGGCAATTGCTTAAAGAATATGCACATACTTGTAGTTATTGATATTTAGTTAATTTGACCAAGGATAGCCAACAAAGCCATGAGATGCCAATTTCCAGTAGGGTCCTATACTATCAGCATATATTCCCAGCCAGTCATTCATCCAAATACTATCCAGACCGAACATTGCTTAACTTCACAAATCAGACGAGAAGCGGTGACCCAAATTCTTAAAAATTATGTAAGAAAAGGAAAAGATCATGTCTCTAATCACCTGTTTGTCAGATACAGCCTCAATGCATCAGCTCCATATTTGTTAACCACTTCAATAGGATCTGGGTAATTCTTTTTGCGTTTGCTCATCTTCTGTCCATCTTCTGCCAGAATGAGTCCATTTGCTATCAAATTCTTAAAAGGAGGTTTTCCAAACAGGGCAGTTGAAATTACTAGGAGAGTATAAAACCACCCACGTGTTTGGTCGATGCCCTCAGCGATGAAATCTGCAGGGAAGCAATCTTCAAATTCTCGTTTATTTTCAAAGGGGTAATGGACCTGTTGGAGTGCAAGTACATAAAATTACTACAAGACAATAGTTGGTAAAATATCCTTAAAAAAGCATAAAAAAAAAAATAAAAAATTATTAAATCAAGAATGAAAAATTTTTCATGACCTCCTGCAATGTGGGCCTTACCTGAGCATAAGGCATGGAGCCTGATTCAAACCAACAATCAAACACTTCTGAGATGCGTTTCAGTGGTGGGTTTCCTGGCTTGGCTGATGGGATGGTGATGTGGTCAATGTTATCACGATGAAGATCTGTTACCTTCTCTCCTGAAAGTTTTTCCAGCTCGGAAATACTTCCAACACATACAATCTGCAATTTTTATTAAACATTACTGTACTAGAAGTTATTTTCAGACTGAATAAATTTGCTCAAGTAATTTTATTTATATAATCATTTTTATCAAGTGGATGGAGGGTGAAGGACACACAGGTATTACAAGCAGGAGGAATAAACATTCTTTATCTGAATGTTTTGTGTATTTTTTTAGTAGACAGATGTAGCCTTAAGGAAAATAGAATAAAAAAGTGTATTGGCAAAGGGAATGAGTATGTTATTGAGGCCTGTCAACATCTCTGGTGCTGTGATGGACACTGCCTTAAATATCTATGACATCACACAGTGAAAGAGACCAAGGTGGTAGTGGTTATCTTTTTATTCCCTTGTTTTTCTATTGACTGTTGTGATGGTTACTGGTGTGGTCTCATGGTGGTGATAACTGTATTCTGACTCCACAAAATCATCTAAACAACACCTCCTATATCAAAGTAATCTTTCAATGTTTCAAGCATTTTTCTGTAGCGCCACTTTCTCAATTCTGGCTATCAGAGAATTCCAGTATCCAGAATTCTTTTTTACTGGGATATTACTTTATAAAATCTATTTTAAGAATAATAAGAGGAGAAATACTGAAACTATAGTGTCTAAATAATATGAAACCACAATGGACACCTCCAGAATTCGTACAGTTGCCACAGCCACAACAGAAACATTTTCTACATACAGGTACTGTAGTTATCTCTTCAGAATTTAATTATTTATCCAGAATTCTTTTTTACTGGGATATTACTTTATAAAATCTATTTTAAGAATAATAAGAGGAGAAATACTGAAACTATAGTGTCTAAATAATATGAAACCACAATGGACACCTCCAGAATTCGTACAGTTGCCACAGCCACAACAGAAACATTTTCTACATACAGGTACTGTAGTTATCTCTTCAGAATTTAATTATTTCTCCTTTATCAAACTATAAATATAAGAGGTTTCAACAAAGTTAAACACATGGTGGATGATAAGGTACACTGGAGATGGCTTGGCAAGTTATTTAAATCAAATGTATAAAATACTTGATTACAGTCTCTCCTCGACTTATGACGACCAGGTCGTAAGTCGAAAAGGCAAAAATAATACATAGAAATTCTAAAGTGGGTGTCTCTTTTTCTTCTCGGCACCACAAGAATTCTCACTTTTACGCTTGCCAGCCATTTTAAAGGGAATTACAAACAAAAATTTTGTCAGTACACATTAACGTCAGGACTCAAATATACACAATGTGAAAAATATTTTATATGCCCATGGCCGTCGTATGGCCGGGTTGTCGTAAGTCGAGGAGAGACTGTACTTACTACAATATAGTGTATTCTATTTTAAGAAGAAAAATTTAGGAAGCCCTGGAGGTGGACCACAAGGATGAACCTTTTACCTGATATAAAACTGTTCAGTTTGCAATTTTAGATGCAGTAGTTATTTTTATAATAATTTTTTTTTTACAAATTCGTCATTTACTAACTTGCTGCAATTATACTAAAAAATACCACCAAGAAAATTGTAGGTGCCGATAGATATCTGAACTAATTACACACAAATGTAAAAAGTTCTAAAGATTTTTCTTCAGTACATACCTCTGTAAAATCTTCAGACACCCACAAGGGAATGGGAGTACCCCAATACCTGTTGCGGCTAACTGCCCAATCCCGTGCATCACTTAACCAGTTGGCAAACCTGAAAAAAGGTTTCAGTACTGTACTGTATTATATTTCCCAACTCTGGAAATTCCAAGATTATTATTATAAATTAAGTATTAATTTTCCCTAGTTGCTGGTTTACACACTGTAAACTATACAATATACAACTGACTGGTTAATGCAGAAAATTCCTGCATACTGTATATCTTGTATCCATGCCTATAACTGCCTCCATTGATATGATCCTTTCTTAAACACATCCGCAACTTCTTCTTTAACATTCCCTTCAAGAGTCTTCTCCATACCCATCTACTTAACTCGTGTACAAATTACAATGGCTGTCATTCTGTTCCAATTTTTCAGAAACTTCAACAGTGGAACACTCTACAGGCAGTCACCACTATACGCATATACAAAATTTATAAATCGGTGAACACTTTTCCTAAGCACAATGTATTTTCACCTATTTGCATTTTTTCCTGTCTTGCAAATTTTAAGTCATCCCCAAGCTAATTTGGACAGCTCTACTAAAACCTGCATCATTCCACCAATTAGGATTAACTGCACAAGCATCACTCTTTTGGCAACCTAGGCAGTCAAGCAAGGGGCCTGTCCTTTAGTTTTTGTATGTTTTTATTCTATGCTTTGGTGAATGAATGAGTCCTAAAGTCACATTTTTTTCTTCCTATCATTGGAAGATGCAGAGGTTAGTACTAATAATGGGATCTGGGAACATCCCTTATCAAATGGGCAGTGGCCTGGGTTGTGTGTAGTTAAGAGAGGAGGTATGCATGGAGGCTACATCTGCATCCAACTCTGCCTCCTTTCAGAGAGAGGAGGTATGGCTGGCTTCTGTGAGGGGAACCTATGAGAAGTTTTCTCACAATAAACATTTGTAACCATGGCAAAAAACTCTAACATTGGCATCCCTTAGCTTCAACTTTAAACTTGTCCTCAATCTTATCCACAATCCAATTTAATTATAATAACACCTCTATTTAAATGGAAAAAATTTGATATGACCTTGTTAACTCATAAATTACCTTGTTCAGCTCTCATTCCATCAACCTTATATAAAGCACTCAGTCAGATATAGTACCTTGAGGGATTGACCAAACACATAATCGTAAATAATGCTTCAGCTACAAACCATCTTCACATCTGGTGGAATAATCAGCACTAAATACATTTGCTGAAAAAAATTCCTTTTTTTCTTTTCTGGGAATCACATACTGTATGCTAACCCCATGTTTTAATGATTTAAGCTAAGAATCCTGTATTCCACAAAGGTGCATTTTTGGGCAACAGGCCAGGAAATCTCCTCTAATAAAGACCCCAAGTTAAAAATAAATAAAAATTAATAATTAAATAAATACAAATACCCTGTTGAATAATTTGTTACACTATAACCTGTATTAAAAGGAACTTTAGAAACATTTAGAATATCTAAAGTAAAAACTGTAATTCCAATAACTACTTAACTAATGAACTACCTAAATGATTAAATAATTTTAAGCAAATTTCAATACAAAATTTTCAGAACATAAGAGCTGAGCACATACCTTTTATCTTTAACAAAGCTAGGTACCCAATAAGTTTTCTCATTAGTGGCCAAAAGCTTTTCTTGCATTTGTTCTACCCTGATGAACCAGGAGGGAACAGCACGATAGATCAAAGGGGTGTCTGACCTCCAGCAGAAGGGGTAACTGTGGTTAACACGATCTGCCTGAACAACTCTTCCCTGGGATCTCAAAAGCTTTATGATATCAGGATCTGCATCTTTGACATGGATTCCTTTAAAGTCAGTCACAGGAAGGACAAAACGACCCGCATCATCCACGGGGCAGATTGGCTTTTCATCACGAGTGACAATTCCATAACCTAAACACACCCGGAAATCATCTTCACCAAAGTAGGGAGCCTGGTGAACCACACCCGTGCCTGCGTCACTGCTCACATAACCATCACACAATACCTTGAAAGCTCCATCATTCGCTTTCTGAAACATAAATAGTGCACTTTAGATATACTGTACTGTACTTTCACTTGGAATACAGATTTTATTAATCTTTTGCTGTAAACATTACAAATGTAAAGGAATAGGTAGCAGATAGGTCACTGTGTCACACAAAAGGGGTACTTCCAAGGTTCAAGGAACAGGAATATCTCAAGTCACCCAGAGGGGGTACTTCCAGCAATCAAGGTGCAATTCTTTTCCTCTTCATTTTTATGCTGATATCAGAAATATAGATGAGTGTAATAGTAAATATTTTGTCAAGCTGTAAGGTGTGCATTTCATAAAAAGGATGTAGAAGATATACTGTATTTACATCGGGAGGTTTTTTCAATGATGCTGAAATTCTTTTTTAAGCATAATAGTTTTGAGTATTCTCAAAAAAAAAAATTTGAAACAGAATCAGGTGGATGGCTCACACTAAGTTGTCAAAATGGATCAAAGAATATGGCTTACAGGTATCCCCCACGATACAAATGGGTGAGGTTCCTCAAAAACCAGTTGTTAAGTGAATTTCCGTATTGCAAATAAATGAACATACTACAAGTAAGGGAAAAAAAGGGTCCGGTCCCCCAATGGCAAGGAAACCCCAATATTATACCCCATAAACATTAAATCAGTTCTCAAACAACAAAAAAACCTACCTAACTAATGATAAATAGTACACAACTACTGTACTGTAATTTACTAACACATTAAAAACATCAATAAAATACTAGTTAGATGAAAATATGCAGCTAAAACCATGAAGGAAAATATAAATGAAAATTTAATACAAACGCCATTTGCACAGATGCCGACTGTGTCACGCAAGGCCACCCTCGAGCCTTGCCATAGCAGCCCAGCCCAGCTGGGGAGTTGCCTTTGCCAACCCTAAGCAACGCTTCCCCTCTCGCTCTCACACACAAAGAAATGTTTATTCTCTTTGTTTTTGACCTTATAATAGTAATTTCTTTTACTTTCTTGCACAAAATGCTTGTAGGGTTGTGCATGCACATAACTGAATAAATTTTTTAAAGAAGGTTAACTTTATCTACCCAAAATTACAAGTTAAAAAATAACCATAACATAACACCTACTTCAGCCTGGTAGGGAGAGCACTTGGGGAATGTGGCTGCCCAAACTGACTACCAGGGGTGCAAGATTTGAATATTTGCAGAGACCCAAATTCATATAAGCGGAACAAGCTTTCAGAACATGAAAAAAGGCCCTCCTACCCTCAACTTTGCCCATTAATAATTCTGTTATTATCCCTTTCATCTTAATTATATATATACAGTATTTATGACCAAAGTATCTAATTTTTCATTTTTTCTGTACTTTTACATATTTTTCTAGAAGTTTTTGCCACTCTTAGTACAGGGGATATTGTCATTTTTTCCAGTCAGTGTTGTTTATTCTTATCATTTGCCTATAACACCACATTTCAAAGGCCTCCAACCTCTTTCTGGTGTCTACTGAAAGTGTCCAAGCTTTGGACTAATACATCAGTCCTTGCAATATAAAGCTTTTCAGCAGCCTGTTTATCAAATCGATGTTAATGTCCCTTTTCATTTGGTCTTTTTACATTTATTAAAAGCTGTTTTTGCTTGCCTTATTCTTGTTTTGATTTCTTCCAAACATTTACTATCAGCGCGAATGTTACTTCCCAATTACACAAAAATTTCCCCTAAGTTCCCAGTTGCCTACCATAATTTTTAGTTGAGGATTTACACTAAGTCCACACCTAACTTTGTCCCAGTTAATATTGTTTTATTACGTCAATACTATTTCTAAACCAAGGATCCACGCAACACTTTCCCTCGCCTACCTAGTAATGCGGAGCATCGGTCATGCTCACGCCTCTGTTGAGTGTGGATGTGTTGCGTATTCTGTGTACCTTGTGTGTACCTTGTTTATGTTGTTGCTCTACTTTACATATTGAAATGGCTTCGAAATGATCAGAAAGTGATTTTCCAAGTATAGTGCTAGTTGAGAGAAGCATCAGTATGGCAATGAAGATGCATGTTTTACGTTGCTTGAAACCGGTGAATGTGGTATTACCCGCTACCTCAATGAGTACTATTTGGGTTAGTGCTGATAAAATTAAGACCAGTGTTGGAAGTGCCGAGTCTCAGTAACTTCTGCCACCGCCACCATCCTACCACTCGCTCGCTTCACCTTTGGCCCATCGGTGAGTAGAATATATCGTACTAAATATTAATTTAAAATTATTATAGTTTATGTCTATGCAGTATGTATTTACAGTGCAAAATATACAGGTATTTACAATTGGGTTTATATTGTCTTAAATATGATGTATGTTATAGGGGTGAAGGGAGGCTGGGAATAAAACCTGCTTATTTCTCAAGTTTCTTATGGGAAAAATTTATCCCATTAAAATTTTCACACAACGTCACAGTTTACAAGAGCATAACCACGATGTTAACAGAGGACTTACTGTATTTCCAATTTGGAAACAACCATTACTTTAGTTTTTACAGCATTAACTCTTAAACCATAAATTGTATTTCACTTTTTTCCACTAATTTGTTAGAGTTTTTGTAATGCCTCTTCACTATCTGTGATAAGAGCGGTATCATCTGCATAGCGTATATCTGGTATTACTTTACCATTAACTTTTAGTCATTCATTATCACTTATAACTGCACATTAAGAAATCCAAATATATATTATACAATGTTGGAGATAAAAAACAGCCCTGTCTTACCCCCCGTCTAACTGTGAACCAATTAATAAGTGCATTATTTATATAAAACACTAAACAGGAAAAATTCCTTCTGACAGACTTAAATCCTGTCACTAGAAATAGCTTCTGAGTCTACTGTTCACTAACATTCTTCACACATCTTACCTGTTTAAAGTAATCGAAGAGTGGCTGGTAACGGATCCCCTCCAAGTCTTTTCCCTTGTACTTTTTCAAAACATCATATTCCGTCTCATCCTTGAAGAGCTGGCACAGGCGAGCCTCCATCATAATGTAGGTGCCATTTCTCTCCTTTGTCTGGTTAAAAATTACATTGAAATATTAAGATATACTGTATTATTAATTCAATCATTGACACACCATATAATAATACAAGTAGTAATAATAATAACAGTAAAAATAATTCTATTCAATGTACTGTACAGTATGTAATTTTCTGCATTTTCTACTTCTTTCCTACTCAAACTAAGGTGCCCGAAAGCAAAAATAAACACACAAACATCCTTACTACTAAAAATGTGTTCTGCCATAACAAAGCACCTAGTCTGAAATACCCGTTTCTTTTGACACAATTCACAGTCACCTATTAGCAGCATGTTCTCCCCCCCAAAATCACTTGATGCCCTGCCCACCACTCAATAATCTAAAGCTCCTTGAAGTTGTCCATCCCCATCACTTATAATACATTCTTTAGCCTATCCTCATTCTTCCATCGCCTCCTTGTTCTACCTCTTCCCACTCACCAGCAATCACACTATTTCCTCCTCATGATCTTTTCTCCCTATCTCCCTTTTCCATAAGTTTATTCACATTTACTACCAAAGTTCTTCAAGTACACAAATTTTCCTAGCACAATGACAAACAATTGTAACATTTCTTCTAAGACACCCACTAGAGCAGTGTCCTACTTATATTCTGTATTTATTCACCAAAGTTGTACCTCCATACATTAGAGAGTTTATTGAGGATCATCTAATTTTACAATATAGAACAGAATCTGTAATTTATCAGAACCTGTAATAAACACAAGTACAGTGGTCCCTCGGTTCACGAACACAATCCGTTCCAGCAGGTTGTTCGTTAACCGAAAAATTCGTTAACCGAAACCATTGTTTCAATGGGTTTTGGGTAATTGGTTCCAGCTCACCGAAAATTGCCTAAATTCAACAAAAATGGTAGAAAAGTTCACTTACTTTGAAGTGTGTATGTAGAAGGCTCCTGGATGATGATGATGATGGGAATTAGAATGGGGGTGGAGGAGAAGGAAGAAGAGAAGGCACTGGGGTGGAAGAGAAGTCACCCCATGGCACCATTTCACCCATAAAATTTTAGTTCTCTTGGTGTATTTCAAGATTATTTTCTTTAAATCAACACTGCACTGCATTATATATTGTCAATATGTAAAATATATTACAAAATGACCAATAATTTGCTTGGAAACACAGAAAAAAAGCGTTTTGTTGAAGAGAGTCTCGAGCAAGATGTGAAAACAGAGAGAGACTAACACCTGTTTGCTGTGTTAAGAGGCTGGATGCCGCGCATTAAACTAGTCACTTTACCTTCAATTATGTTCAATAATTGTTAAAATGACTAAAAAATTGAATATTAAACTTTTAAAATTATTGAATAGTATAAACTTCTTGATATTTACTAAAATAGTAAGGAATTTAAGCCCTAGAACCGATTAATGTATTGGCGGACTAATACTAAAGCTGGTTGACCGGCCAGTGCAAGCGAAAACATGTTGAGGTCGGTTCGTAAGAAATTCGTAAACCGAATTTTTGTTCGTTAACCGAATTTAAGAATCTTATGGGAAGCAGTTCGTTAACCGAGGCGTTCGTTAGCCGAGGGACCACTGTAAATGAATGTACATATTGTAAAAAATTTACACCCCTGGGTGCCGAGTTCGAACAAGCCCCACCATGGTTGGTAGTCAGGCAGCTAGTCTACTGGACAATGATAGGCTTAACAGCTACCCCTTCTTAACTACTAACTTGTGAGCCTTAAGAGGGTTGGGGTAGCCTGCCCACACCCGGGTTGCAATCTAGTGTACCTGTTTAACCCTATGTATGTCAGAATGAAATCCAGCTTCCAGATAAAGTCTAACGACAGAGATCCTTTACAGTACTGTACAGTATATTAATTTCAATTTCACAAAACCATTCCACAGATCAATACATAAACACACTATATATATACCATATATTGTTACTTCAAGATTTAATATATGTTACTAGCCAAATTATCACATAAAACTTGTACATGGTTGGAGTATTGTTGATAAGACTTAATTTACACTTCAAAGTTTGTCCAAGTAAAAATAAATGATTGTCAATGATCTTAAATGAATCATCTACCTTCAATTTAGGATAAGGTAGTATAGTACTGATAATGATAACTGACTGAGCTCACTACAAGATGAAAAACAAAGACTGAACTTACTTTGCCCTGAACTTTGACATAGTCCATCTCTGGGTTAACACAAAGGCCCAGGTTTGAGGGAAGTGTCCATGGAGTAGTTGTCCATGCCACCAGTACAACACTAGGTTCATCCAATAACGGGAAGTTGACCACAACTAATGAAAAAATACGACAAACATCATGTATTACAGTATTTTTTTTTTCACAGCACCAATATACTGTATCACCCAGAACAAATACATTCTTCATACTGTATTACTAATTATCCTACCTTATTCATTCTATCACAGGGTATATGTTCCTTGACAAGGCCATGATTAAGAAATCTGACACAGGAGAGCCAACTACAGTTATCTCTCCGTTAGCTGGATCTTCGATCCCAGAACTCGACAATTTCAGGAATTTTTTTTTAAGCATTCTGAGAAAGTCTTTCCATTCCGGGAGATTGCATCAGGTTTCTGACACGAGGATGCATGCCACGAGCTTGGGTGGGTAGACTCAAAGTGCTTGTGAGCTCTGATTGACCACTATTGTCATATGACTGCATGGGATGCCTATGATTGGCTGATGTATCTCGCAGTCTATCTCTTCAAGCACATAATCAGCCAAGAATACCATTAAAGTATTAAGATGTAAAAAGTGATGACAGTTATGTATACTGTACTGCACACTCAGTACTGTACACAGCAGAATGGACAGTGTATGCTAGTGTGTAGTGTGTGTACAGTATACAGTGCAAGTACATTCCCTCCTGCATGTAGGGAGAGGAAAGTGACAGTTAGCAACACCTGATATATGAGATGGTACAGGACAAAGGCAGGCCATCCTCAATCATCATACAGTATCACCATTTGGCCTGCCAGCATCACAAGCTCAAGACTACAACATCTGCTGGTGAGTACAGCAGCTATATACAGTACAGTAGTATATTTTATTATATACTGTATTATATGTGTACAGTGGTGTTTGCATTAATAAACACAGCTCTCTGTCTGACCATGCGACATGTGTAGTTTAGACTCTCGGAAAACTTTCCCCAGTACCTGGAAAAATTCCAGGGTTGTGCAACTTTTTCTGGGGGTGAGAAAATTCATCTCCATACCCAGAAATCTCTTAATCCCGGAACAACTCTGCACCAATTATTTCGGCTAACAGGGAGATTACTGTATAACATGGTAGAATAGGGGATATGTTCCTAGACCATCATAAACATTACCCCAGAAGACCCACAACTGAAGTTCTAAGTCATATAAATGAACATGGTAAAATCCTATAAAAGATATCAACTCATCTAAAGCATATAAAACAATGATACCATTGAATAAAGAGTCAAAATAAATGCATTAGAAGAGCCCAACAAATCAAAACCTACAATAGACAAGAAGCCTAATGTAATACAAAAAGTCGTAAACAACCAATATGGCCTGTTTACTTTGCAAGTGCATTTGTAGGTGGTGCCATTTATTATAGTAATAACAGTATAATTAATGCATGCCATTACTATCATTATCATTGTTTCATATGTGATTAGAATATAAATTACTTTAGAGAAACATTGTGGTATTCCCGCCTGCTCTTTTGCCAAAACTCGCCACCACCAGAATTGAACCACGAGAGGAAGTCAGTACATTTTATTATACCCGAGACTTGGAAACAGCAATTGGAGAGAGAGACCTGTATATTCCTTACATCAAACATCAAATCCTTTTACAGTACAGTATTTACATTTTTGCCATTTAATCGTGTTTCAAAACAGTCTACCGGGTAATCAAAATACCTTCTCTCTGTCCCAAAACTTGGATTATGAAATGGCTCTTCTGTAATTTGCATACAATTTAATAAAAAATCAGTTATATCATTTCAACACTGTAGCTCACCTGATGGGTCCTGGGTGTCCTTGTAGTTTTGTCCAGCCTCAAAGTTTGACAAAGGAGTTGAACAAGCTGTTGAGAAGGGCATCACTTTGAACCCACGGTACACAAGACCTTTTTGGTACAGCTGAGAAAACACCCACCAGATTGTTTCCATATACCAGGGATACAAGGTCTTATAATCATTCTTGAAATCTGTGAAGCAAAATAAGAGGAAACATTTATTTAAAACTACTGCTTTATTCCTCAAAAAATCATATACAAGTTGGGAGTAAATCATGGTAAAGGTTGAGACACACTATGATTAACTAAGATCGCAAGGGTTGTAAGACATTGTAATGAGAGATTAAGTTTTGTAAATATGAGCCTGTGACTCAAGTATGTACCATATTTATTATCTCCATATTGCAATCAGTCTTCCGAGTGGTATAAACTGTAGCTCATTGACAAAGGACAAATCTCAATTCTAAATTACTGTATCCCAAATTAGGCAATAATAAGATATATTCAATCCTAATCTATATACGTAGCACATAGATGTACTTCAGCCAAATTGTGGGATTATATAGCTATGATCTACACCTTATATGGATATATTTTACTCACCAATCCACCGCCCTAGACGAGAGATGATGACCTCCCATTCATCGGCGTATCTCGTAACAATGCTTCGGCACAACTCATTGTACTTTTTTATCCCCATCTTGGCAACATCTTCAGGTCCATTGATTCCATGTGTTTTGTCAATTTCATATTCCTTAGAGAGGATGTTTCTTATGAAAATATGACAACACAAACACAAAGTTAAGGCATTACCAAGCTAATCAAATGGAAACATAGGAGTGACTGCCTTTGAGAGAAAATTACACAACATCGAAGGTACATTCCTTCAAAATTATAAAACCAGTAAAATTATTTATTCAATAAAATTGTCATGCAGGTTTACAACTGGATAAGCATGTATATAAACTAAGCAGTTGTCGGCATGAATATAGTCAATGTAGATATACAGTGCAAGTAGGCTGTGGGAGTCCCTCTGTGCTGAGACAGTGCAGGTACAGTATATAAAAATGGTAAATAAGAAGGCAAATTGACCAAGGAAAGCTGACAAAGCTACTACATGTATATGGTTAGCTATCAGGAAGTACAGTACTGTATAAGATGAATACTGAAGACAAAGATAACTTTATAATTCATCACTTAAAATGAGACACAAATTTAAAAGAATGTCATACCACTGGTAAACCATGCGTGTCCCAACCAAATCGACGCTCCACATGGTGACCTGTCTGGTGAGCCCAACGTGTTACCACATCCTTGATGGTTCCAGCTAGAATGTGTCCATAGTGAGGAAGACCAGTGGCAAATGGTGGTCCATCAAAAAAGGTGAATCTAAAAAAAAATTAAAATAAAATAAATAAAAAAATAAATAAAAAAAAATAAATAAAAAAAATTTTCGCTTTCACCAAAAAGCATTTCTGCAAGCAATGAAGTTCGATTAATCACCGAGATTCAATCAGGAAATCATGAATACATCAAGGATTTTAGATTTATATGATCTAATGCTAATTTTAATCGGTTCCAAACCAACAGATATTTCAACCATGATCAAAAATCTTTCATGAGAGAGAAAATGTTCTCGTTATAACTGTACAGCACTGCACTTCACTATCATTATACAGTATTTCACATACAGCACTGTACTGTTATGCTCTCATTACTTATATACAGTACTGTATCATTAACCATTAAATTAGCTTAACCCTTGAGACACACTGTTCGACTGCGGTTAAACAAAAAAAAATGTTAATAAGCTCGGTGTTTGACTTTTTCCCAAATCTGTCAAAACTTGCTCCACTTTGCTAATGCACTCTTCAACTCCTAAACATGTTCAGCAGCTGTTTCCATATGGTGACAACCTCTGACCCCATCCATAAGCAGTTACTCATTCAGCTGATTGCGACCACCCACACTGACATATTTATCTCTTTGACCTCATGTTTGCTTTGTTTTCACCATTACTGTATTTTGATGCATTATTGAAGTTATAATGCTTTGTTAGTTTGTGCTATTAATCATAATGCAAACACCTTCAAGTGTCCCGATCACACCCACAGGGCCTCAGTTACACCACCCATGCCTCAGTGACCCTCAGTGTTTCAGTTACACTGCCCATGCCACAGTCAAGCCGCCCATGCTTCAGTCACACCCTCAAATGCCCAGTTACATCACCCATGCCTCAGCCACTCCCTCGGTACTTGATTCATATCCTCAGATTGATGGTACTGACTAAAGTGGGCCTGTTTGACAGTGCCAGGGGCCTGGGGTAAGGGGGGCCAATCAGGACCATGCCCCAATTGCCCCTATATTAAAAATACCCTGAAAGGGAAGAGAAAGTCATGTCACCCCAAAAGATGATGGCAAGGAATCCACTCTAACTGAGGAAAATGGGTTGACTGATAACCCCCTCACTGGAAGGTTATTATCAAGGGCTACTGTGTCAGTCAAGAAGCAGCAAAAAAAAAGAGATAATTTTTAGCTTGGGATGGACATTTGCATTGTATAGCTCACCGAATATCAGCAAAATCATGATATGTAACCCAACTAGTTGAGCGTTAAGCAATACTAATTGCTGCTCTGTTTGGGTATTTGGGTCCATACTCGATGGAGGACTTACTACCATTGGAGACATGCTACTTCTATTGACTACACCAACTAGACAGCCTTGCACGTCCTCTCAGAAACTGTTGACTTACTATGTCAAACATATCTATAGGGTATTAGTGTTTGAATAAACAGGGAAACTAAAACGTTGGCCAACACCCCCAGAGGAATGAAAAGACATAACAGTTGCAGAAAATAGCATGCTGTTAATACAGTGTACTGTATGGTCACATTGGCTGACAGTTACATCTTGCTGTTTTACCAATTTCATCAAGGGCAACTCTCAGTTAAGCCATGGGATTTAATATGTAACAAACGAGTAGTACATTTACACACTAGCCATCCTGCTATCAAGGCAGCTGGCAACTGAAGAGAGAAGAAAGCGGGAGGAGCAACATGCTGTGACAGCTCATCTAAGGGGCTCATAGCACTTTGCATTGTAATTTTCCTTCTCTCCCTTTTTGTGTGTGCCAAGGTCAAAGGAGGAATTTTGTATGAAACACTTCTTCTGTAACAGTCCAGGAGGTATAACTCAGTTAACTAGCTACCTAATAGCTAACAAAAAACAAGAAAAACTACCTGGGTTGAAATCATGACCAGTTTAACCCAAATACTATGGTTGTAACAGGAACACCTAATTATTCAATTAGTCCCAGCCACCAAAGTTGAGGTACTTTGGTTGGTAATACGAGTCATCTAAGCCAGGCACTAGGTTATACATAAAATTAACACTCCATTCTCACAAATGTACATGTACTTCAATATTTACCTTGGTCGATCCTTGCTCTGCTTTAAACAAGAGTGGAAAACATCAAGTTTCTTCCATAATTCAATTACTTTTTCTTCCTCCCCAGAAAATGAGATCTTGTCTACCTCTGGTACTGGAACCAATCGCTCACTCATCGTGCTATGGAAAAGAACACAGTACAGTATGCATTAATTATGGCCCTCATACAATACTGTTCCAGTATACAGTACTACGACAGTTTGTCTCTTTGAGGGCCATCCTGAAGGAGATAAATATTTCAAGCTTATTAATATTCACTGGTCTTTATATGAATACACTGGCAGTTTATTTGCTTGCACAAAAAAATATATAATTTGCAGTTTACAATGAACCCAAAACACAAATACTCTTATAATGGTAGGATAACAAACTAAGGAACATGCACATATTAGGAATTATTAACAGCAGACATACTTACTATCACCTACTAACAGTTCACAGCTGGGTTCTTAACGGGTTCTCTTGTCCAAAAAATGGAAAGGAAAACCTTGTGGTGTTTCCAAATATAGGTACTCCCCGACTTACGACGGGGTTAAGGACCGACATCCAGGTCGTAAGTCGAAATGGTCGTAAGTTGGAAATGCTTAAATAACACATAGAAAATCGAAAATTTGGGTCTCTTTTTCTTCTCAGCACCACAAAACACTAACTTTTAAGCTTGCCAGCCATTTTAAAGTGAATTACAGATGAAAATATTGTCTGTGTACTGACTTTGAGACTCAAAAATACATAATTTGACCACATTTTGGAACGACTGAGGCAGGTCGTAAGTGCGGGTGGACGTAAGTCGAGTCGGTCGCAAGTCGGGGAGTACCTGTACTACTACTAATGGCCAGCAATTTTTTTCCCCATATCATATGAAATCTATAATGACCAATTGTGTTCAGGAGAAATGGTGAAGAAAGACCTTCATGTACTGCACTGCAGAAAATAGTACCCTGGACCCCAAAATGAACTACAGTAATCAAATCAAATCTAACTTGACCAACTGAAAATTTCATAACATGTCACATGGTAATATAGTACAGAACTGTACAGATTGATAGTTTACTTTCCTTTTGTGCCATAACTATGGTAGAGTATTTGGAAATTGTTATAAAATAAGAAAGGTTTTTTGTTCCCTCCCCATTTTAAAATGAAGCTGAACTATCCTTGAGCATCACCAGTGCCTTATTCCAACATCATAAGAAGCCGAAAAAAAATTGAGCCACTAAAATAGACAAAACAACCCATCATAACCTAACTAACTTACCTCAAAAGTATTCAATGATCATTAGAAGATAAGTTTGGTTGGTTGAGTAAATGGCTTAATATAACACTCAAGACACCTGCTATTTAACCCTGTTCATACCCAGGGTGGGTCTTTTGTGTATAAATAATCCCACCAACAGAGAACAACACTTATGCCTTTACTGTTCCTGGCAGTTTCCTAAAACTGAGAACAGACTACACACCTAGTTTCTTTTATTCTACCCCAGCTGAGCTGACGGCAACATATGGTTTCTTGTGGCTTGGGAAGCAAAATATACCACAGTACAGTAATCAACATGGTACGTCTTCCTGGATTAATGATCTTTCTACTATTTGTCAAACAATACCGGCAAGTGTTTTAGAGCTTATACATGCCAAATATACCAATATTTGCTTCAGCAAAGGTTTTGTTGAGTAAAGTATTAGTATTCATTATGGCAATTTTTTTATTATTTTTTATATTGAAGATGTATAGTAAGTGAAGGCGACAGTACAATACTATAAGGCAGCTCTCGCCTTAACCAGTGATGTTTTTATTTCAAAATGATTCATTGGAAAATGTTTAGACGAACAAATACTGTACAGTACTGTATATCTATACAGTATGTTTATAATCACATATTTTTTGTGTTAAGTGATCTGAAGCTTTGATTTGTTTAATTTTCAATTACAGGTATTCCTCTATTAACCTTTAAACTGTGGCCAACGACCATTGAAGCTGACAAAAAAAAAATTGTGGTCAACGTCAACAGATACGCTCATTTGTTCACCGAGGCATTTAAATGCATATGGTGTTTCTGCATTTTTTTTTTTAGGTCTAAGAGAGTGGACATGTGAGCAGCATCCTCAGTAGGCCTTTATCAGGAATGGAGAGACGAACTTCTATGTCTCGCAGTTCTGGGGGTGAAAAAACGGAGGACAGTGGTTCCCTGACCATTATAGCAGGTGTGGTAAGTAAAGAATTTGTTTCATATTCCATTATTCTGCATGTTTGCCAATACAGTAAGACATCTCTAAGTAGGACTTCTGTAAATCATTAATCCTCTTAAGTCAAGACTACGCTCTGGCTTAAGAGGGGCCACAAGGCAGTCACGAGGTGGCAGTTCTCACGAATTCGTCGTTGCAACCACTTCTCCACCGTGCACTCAGTCTTCTGTTCGTATTTAGAGCTTCCCTAGTGTGTTATCATTGCCTCTAATGGATGAAAAGGCAAAACAACACCACTAAAGACTACTGGGAGAAAAGGAATTGTGCTCAGAACTCTACCAATTGAAGAGAAACTGAAGATTGCGACAGAATTGATGTTGGGGGTTTCCACGAATGTTATCTGTGAGGAGCTTGGGTTTTAGTGGAGTACTTTTTACAACATCAGCCAGATTATGTGCATACTACATATGTGTAACTTAATACAAGTGTGAATAATATACGTACTGTAAGTGTAAGCAGCCTCCCATCGTCCTCCACCTCAAGATTCATCTGCTACAATAAAAGTGTGTACTGATATCTGTTTGTTTTTGGGAAGGATATTTTGGCAAAACGGTGGTTGGAAGCACCCAGGGGGAGGTTACACACATGTGGGAATTCTATTTAAGTCGAGCAGCCTCGAGCCTCATGTAGTACAACTTAAAGAGGTCTTATTGATTTCATGTAATATATACGGTACGGTACCAATTTTCATAATTAAAAAAAAAAAAGCATTTTTAGCACATACACAGATCACTACCAAAACATGAAAAATTAACAGTATTTTACACAATCTTTCACAAGATGTTAATTTACATACATAGTGACATAGATGGACAACAGGTACTGTACCGTAAAACTTTTTCTTTTCTTTTTTGGTGTGGGGTGCAGCACAACCCCATGGTACTAAAGGCTGTTACAAGCTGCAAGGGTACTAACAGAGGGTTAAAAGCAGCTTTTAAAGAACTTAATAGATGTAGGTATATCATCATTAACACCAACATTTAGTGGACAATTTTCACATTTTTATTTTAAATTGTGGTATAAACAGCATTTGGGTTAGTATGCTACAAAAAGGAATGTTGAACTTTAAAACAAAATCTTGAAATACAGTACAGTATACTAACATTTACTACCACAAGAATATGCGCTTAAATAATATTAATTAATTACAGAAAGATTTTCATTGCTGGCAACTACATAATTCTTAAGATATTACAACCAAAACACTGGTGACACTCAGTGGCAGTTTGAGTAATATTTCAGGACAAGGGTCAGGGTTATCCTGCCACCTAACAATAAATATCTATAGTATTACTTATATCTAGCCTCATAACTAAAACAAATCAGGTGGAGGAAAAGCTCTTTTCTTATTCAGATTTTTCCCCTTAAATAAAAATGCTGCTGCAACAATTGACAAATTTTTTACAAGTGACTACAGTATAGTCTCGATTTACCTTGCCAGAATGAAAATTTTAAGTTACGCAGTTCATTCCATCATTTACGTGGGAAGCGGCACCTGGAGGGTGAGCATTAGGTCGCTCTTACATTATCGCTGACGTCATATGACGTATGAGACTGTGATTGGGCCACGCATCCTTACCTCCCTCCGCCGCTAGCTGTGATTGGTCTAATGTAACATGACGTGCCCTGCCACCAGAGGGAAGAAGTCGCTGACCTAGCCGGGCCAGTCTCATTGTTCTCAGTCTCCGCGTATGCTGTTCTCTCTTATGCCCGCTATTCCCCTCACAATGGCTTCCGCTGGACCCCCACCACCCCCGAGAAACCTTGAACTACCTGGACCAAGCCATGGTTATGTGAAGGAAGTCATCGGTATGAAGTGTCTAATAACCTTCTGTCGAAATTTATGGAGCCGTATGTCCAGATGTATGACGACAACATCAATGGTAGTCGTCAACGTAATATTACGGAATTCTTCGCCCGCAACCCACCACAACCACAGCCAGCCCAAGTCAGTGATAGTGACAGTGAGGATATGGACTTTGAGGGGTTTGTCAGGGAGGCCCTGCAAACCTTTGTGAATAGTGATAGTGATTCAGTGGAGGGCCACTAATCTGCCCTCTGCCTCGGGACCAGCCGCCATCCACGTGTGCTGACCCATCTCTTCTACTAACTTAAGTGTTAAACACCTTTATATTTGTACAGTAGTGTAGTTTTTTATTTAGATATTATGTGTCAATACCATCATAAAACTATGATGTTACTTTTACTACAAGGTACGTATTGTGACGGAAAAAGTGGAGTTTGGGAGTCGGCCCAGTCTCTACTTCAATTGATCCCATATGTTCTGTTATTTCGTTTACGCGTTTCTCGTTTTACGCGGACCTCCACGGGTTCAATTGACAGCATAAATCAAGACTATACTGTATTGACATACCCATGCACAGCAACCAACTGACAGATCAACCCCAAATGCTAAGCAATGTAATGCTTCCAACATAATAATAGTAATAATACAAAAAAAAGCCTCTTAAAAAAACCGTTGTTGTTGAGCCAGTGTTTTCTATATACAGAACTAGCCATTTTTTTCCATTAGGTAGCTGGTTAACCCAGTCCCTTGTCCTTAAACATTGCTACAATTTGTCAACTTCATTTCAAAATCAATAAACTACAAAACACTGAGAATTCTTGAAACCCAATAAAGACAAAAGAGAAGATTATGACCAACTTTTATTATTTTTTTTATAATTTCAAATTAAAAAATTAGGTAAGGTCAAGTAGGTTGGGTTGGGTCAGAGTAGTTCATAATGTTCGTCATAATTAATGGTTTAGGCCTCCAGCTTCCAATGTTTACGAGACAGATGAATGAATATTGTAGGCAAGGTTGCTCAGTGGTGCTTAACTTTCATTTGTTATTATTCATTATTCTTTCTCAATGTAATTTTGTTCATATTCTCAACTTTTTACATAGAGTATTTATTTCTGGTAATTTATGGGAACACTGCTACCACTAGAATTTGTTCGATTCCATTAATTTTTTCCAGGGATGTTCTGGTAAAATTGCAATTTCGGCCAATATGCCCTAGTAGTTTAGAAATTAGTTTACCCTGTGTATTTTGGTGTGATTATATCGAATTTGACCTTTATTTCCAGGGGAAGTACCCATTTTAGTTATCCCCCCAAAAGCATGGAAAATCTTTAAAATTCAGGTATTATTGCGTTTACACACCGTTCATTCCTACCACTAATCTATTATCATATTCAAATAAGACGTCTAATTATAAGATAATTTTCATCTATTACATTACCGGCGGAAATGAATAATAACGGAGATTGCTTTTCCAAAATTTTTTTTATTTTCTTCCATTAACCACCCGCCATTATCGTCTGCCTCTCACCCAACACTGCGTGTCTCTCGCATCTCCTTCATAAATCATCATGCGCATGCTTTCCCGTACACGTCACGCGGCCAATCAAAAGCGTTTTTGCTTTTGGAACCAATTAAAATGATTTGGGGTTTAATTCAGAGTATATTTGGCCCAATGAAAATCGAGTTTTATTTTGGGTCTCTCATATTTTGAAATTCAAGTTCAGTTCCGACCATGGAAGTCTGCGATGGATGTCACTTAAAGTATATGGAGCTGATTGCGAGTTTTTGGAAAAAAAACATAGAAACTATAGCATTTTTTCGATCGCATGGTGTTCTTCCAACCTCAGTAAAGTGTACCAAGAGCAAGACTGAATGTAAATATCGCAAAGCCCAACATATGTGGCGTTGTGTAAGAATCCCAGAATGCAACGACGAACAAGAACCAGGCCAATAAGGTAAGAAATAGGTGATTCCATCATATGGTGAGAGTCAGTTAAGTTAGGTTAGGTTAGGTTTTTGTTTTTCTAGTGTTTTCTTGTGTATTTTTTAGTCGCTTAACCACTTTTTTTTCGGAAAACGTCAAACGAAAAAAAAATCGATAAAAAAAACCCGGCTAATTTCCGCCAAAAATGAAGGTCACATTCGGTCTAAACACACACAAATACACTAGAAAAATATATTTTTTACGTGCTAAAAGTGAACGGTGTGACAATGCAAATTTACCAAAATTCATTTCCGACATTATTATTCTTTGCCACCTGGTAGAAATGGGGTTAGAAATACTCCAAATAAGGAGATCTAAAGGTTGGGGATGATTAAAACAGTTGGCAACATATTGGCCAAAACTGCAATAATACCGATGTTCTTATCACAATACATTAACTATTTTAGCATATCTTGGTTCTTAAAACAGTTCTGAACAACTTCATTTAGGTTAACTGTATGGCCAACTTAGCAATAAGCTGGCACAGTGCTTGGGGAATTGAACCCTGAATTTTGATAATCTGCAAGCCAAGATCCATGTTATTTAGACATTATAATTATAGCCTGTGATGTCCTTAAATACCTCCAACAACAAAGATCTTGAGAAAATGGACAAAAATGGAGTAAAATTATCGTTTCGGCCATGCACCTATTTGGAATTCATTCACAACACATCAAAAACCATCGGAAAAACAATTTCAACTTAATCTAACCCAGTGGTTCTTAACCTCGTTTGCCCCCATGCAGCCCTTTCACCATATGTCAGAATGTCATTTCCCCCTCCTTTCCAAGATTGTCTGCCTCAAAAAGAGCGTTCCAAATAATATGCATATAATACTGAAAATCCTTTATTTTTTCCAAATTAGTATCAGTTCCCCCCCTGGTTGAGAACCCCTGATCTAACCTAATCCAACCTTAACTTAATATCCTAAAATTCGCTGCATAACCGCAATGATAATACCCAAAATACTATTCACAAACAATACAACAGATGTCTGGACTATGGAATACAGTTGTCTGCTTCAGGGTAACAGACTGAAAGACCCTTCATTCATATTAAAGTAATCTGGGTTCATGAAATACCATTCAATCATCGAGTCACTGGTAGAAAAAAGCTTCATTAGAATGAGCGATGCTTACATTAAAGGCTCGTAATGCCTCTAATTATTTAAAAATACAAATATCCTCTAAGTAATGGGGTACCAAAAATAACTAATTTATTAGTGAGGGCACAGTATAACCTACAATACATTCATCCCAGCTTTGTGACTTTCTTTTGCGAATTTCACACAAATAGTAAGTATAGTATACGATAATAGTACACATTAAGGCCTTAGTACTTTAAATCAATATAGAACACAGTATAACATATGGTACAACCACCTGCAGACAACATACCTCGACTAGCAGTATAACATCAGTCAAAGAACATGCGGCACAAATTTGCCACTGAGGTGTTGTGTGGGGACCTCTGCTGGGTGCCGACGACACTACCTCACTAACACAGTCTCAGTGGCACCCAGCACCCTCACTGTTTATGTCAATGTTTTCATCAATACTAGCTCATTCAAAATAATATTTGAAAGTTTGGAGACGTATTTTAAGTAAATAAACGTAATATGTAGTGATTTGCGATGAATTCAAATTTTTTATAATTTTTCGAAGTTTGATTATATTGAAAGTTTTGTATTTTCATGTTATATTGGATAATTATTTTAATCGTATTACACTACAAATAGTATGGTATGGAAAGGATACTTTGGATACAAATTGCAAAAGTATCTAACAACTTTATATACTAGATCTTTGTCAAAATAAATTTGATATTGTGACAATAAAACAACGACATCCTCAGAATATGTTGCATCAGCTTGATACTTTATAATCTTCTTTATCTGTATTTTGTATTTGTACATGAACCAGTGACGTCTCTAGAAGGTACTGATAAAGGGGTGTAAGCATATGTGTGTACCCACAAAATGTTAAGAGATATACATAATTTCAAGTTTCGACCTATGTGGGTATCATTTGAGTAATTTTCAGGATTCTGGCCATTTTTTTTTTGTCCGCTGCATTTTTTAGTTCTCAGCCCTTACCCACAAGCAGAATTATTGGAGCCCCTTCGTGATGTCACTGGCTATCAATTCTCTAATTCTCAATGTGCCCTAACATATATTTTTATATTAATATGCTTGCCGGAAAGCTAGAAAAAAAACAGGCAACCATGAATTAATCAGTGACTGCATAATGCATATACTGTATACCGCACTTCAAAGTTGAAAAACATTCCTCGTGCTTGGAAAATCTCCATTAATCACAGGATAGATAAGCGTGTATTAGACTGAACAATTATATCTGTAAAAACTAGAGTAGTCCTAGAATAGATTGTTGTGGTACTCCACTAAGAACCCTTTTCCATTCAGAATTTACTCCATGGGTGGCAAGTAGTGCTGTTGTGTTTAATCCAAACACCTATGTGTAGCTGTAAGAACATAAGAACATAAGAAAATAAGGAGTCTGCAATAGGCCGGTTGGCCTGTGCATGGCAGCTCCTGTCGAGAGTTACTACCACTCTCTATCATCCATGAATCTATCCAGCCTCCCTTTGAAACTTTCCAGAGTTCCAGCACTTACTACAAGGTTGCTAAGCTTGTTCCACTCGTCTACCACCCTATTTGTAAACCAGTTCCTTCCATCTCCCTCCTAAACCTAAACTTATCCAACTTGAATCCGTTGTTCCGAGTCCTATCCTGCTCGGATATTATAAGAACTTATCTATATCACCTTTAGTGATTCCTTTCACCCACTTGAATACTTCTATCATATCTCCCCGCACTCTTCGTCTTTCTAGGGTATGCAAGTTTAGTTTCTTTAACCTATCCTGATATGGAAGGTTTCTAAGTCCCGGAATCATTTTCGTCATTCTTCGCTGCACCGACTCTAGTGAATTGATATCCATTCTATAATAAGGGCACCAGAATTGAACCGCATAATCGAGGTGCGGCCTGACTAGCGCAAGATATAGTTGCAATAAGACCTCTGCACTCTTATTACTTACACTTCTAGATATAAAACCCAATACTCTGTTTGCCTTATTTCGAACATTAACGCACTGTTTTCTAGGCCGTAGGTCCGGGCTTACAAGTACCCCTAGGTCTCTTTCACAAGTCGACTTCTCTAGTTTGATGTTGTTAAGGCTGTATACATTGACAGTATTTGTTCTTCCAATATTAAGTACGCTGCACTCGCTGGTGTTGAATTTCATTTACCATTTTTCAGACCACCCCTGCAGTTTATTTAGATCCTCCTGTAATGCATTTGCATCCTGCCCTGAATTAATCTGCCGCCCTATTTTGGTGTCATCCGCAAACTTGCTTATGTTACTACTGATCCGAGTATCTAGATCGTTTATGTAGATTATGAACAAGAGTGGGCCTAGTACTGACCCCTGGGGAACCCCACTGGTTACACGACCCCACTTAGATTTAACACCATCTACGCCGACCCTCTGCGTTCTATCGGTGAGCCATGATTTTATCCAATTTAAAACTTTCCCCTCGATACCATGAGCCTTAATTTTTCTCAGAAGCCTCTGATGCGGTACTCTGTCAAATGTTTTGCTAAAGTCTAAGTAAATAACATCGTAATTTTCGTCATTATCTACTCCCTCGAAGACTTTCCTAAAAAATGTCAGCAGATTTGTTAGACAATTTAGACCCATTTACTCAACAGTTCCATGACTCACATGCTCCAGCAGTTTTATGGAGATAGTGTTATTCGGATCACCACACAAGTCTCATTGCTCTCTGGGGGGTGATTTTATTGCTCTACCTAAACTTAGAACAATTCTTAGG
This sequence comes from Homarus americanus, assembly GCF_018991925.1. Taxonomy (NCBI): domain Eukaryota; kingdom Metazoa; phylum Arthropoda; class Malacostraca; order Decapoda; family Nephropidae; genus Homarus; species Homarus americanus. The sequence goes on from NW_024735554.1 coordinate 9,031,393, forward strand.
CTTCCTATTGCATCTTTCATGTGTCGATTCCTTTCCGTCATGGGGGTGCTGGGTGATCTATGATAGATTTTATTTATAGGTTCAGTACATAAAGTTGACAGGTCATTTTTTTACGGATTTCCTGTAGAAAAAATCTCGAGTTCTGGCTGGTAACATGTTATGGCTAAAGATATGAACCCACTTTGTTAAGTGGGCTCATATAGACGCTTCCATTGTTGATACGGTAGTTGCAACATCTGTATTAGTGGCTGATAGGTAGCTATTCTAAGCCCTCGATAAGCAGCATCTATAGTGGCGGCGGTGGACAAGACAGGTGGAGGTGGTGGTAAGCAGGCCAGGTGGTGATGGTGGTGAGCAGGCCAGGTGGTGAGCAGGCCAGGTGGTGGTAACCAGGTCAGGTGATGGTGGTGGTGAGCAGGCCAGGTGGTGGTGACCAGGGTCAGGGTGGTGATTGGTGGTGGTGGCAGGCCAGGTGATGCAGGCCAGGTGGTGGTGGTGAGCAGGCCAGGTGGTGGTGGTGAGCAGGCCAGGTGGTGGTGGTGAGCAGGCCAGGTGGTGGTGGTGAGCAGGCCAGGTGATGGTGGTGGGTGAGAGGTGTGAACACGATATTGCATCAACCTCACATGACCACCACCGGTGTCACGCGCATTTAATACAACGCCATCAACTATGACCACCTGCCTGCCATGTCACCCTGTCTGGAACCTTCTTTATGATACTTTTGCATTACTTACTTTTATCCTCTTCGCCGTTTGGGTGGTCGGTCATTTTTTTTTTCTTTTTTTTTTTACGGAATTAGCCCACCAGGGTGGCCAATAACCCACATCAGGGTCTGGGGACGAAATAATAATAATAATAATAATAATAATAATAATAATAATAATAATAATAATAATAATAATAAATATTAAAAAAAAAATATTTGTGAGAAACGATATATGTATGTTGTGTTGTCAAAGTAAGAGAAACAATTGAAACTCTGCAATTGTGAGTAAATGAGGCAGAAAGTCAGATCAGCAACCAGGAAATTGGTCAAAATTTTTGTGATGCCAATATGGCCTTTTACCCGCTGTTGCCAACAAATATATACCGAACTATAACAGGAGAGAGAAAGAAGGGGAGGGAAGAAGTGATATTGGAGGAAGGAGGGCAAGTCGATGAAAATGCGGTTAGGAAGGAATGGGATGGATTGCTTGGTGAAGATGGGGCGGGAAAGGATGCAAACGAGGGAGGGTGAAAGGGGGAGGACGTGAAGGAAGGAGGGAGAGGAGGGGGGGCACCAACACGTCCATCTGCCACCTAGTGTCCGTAATCGTCAGTATTTGCTCCGACCCTGGGGCCTAATACTCTCTTCAACATTGCATGACTCCACCGCCAAAAGGAAGTGCAGTATAATATCTCTCGGAGGAGAAGTCACGAACTTTAGTCATCAGTACTAATAATATGCTCAGGTATCTCATGTGAGAAAAATCAGAGGGACGCCATCATTCAACACCTGGCCAAGCTACACAGACTTTATCAACGCTAATGAATATGATATATTTCTTTCTTTGTGTACGAACCTCTGTCCTGCATGGCAGTGAAGAGTGACATTACCCACATGAATCTGACTATATATATATATATATATATATATATATATATATATATATATATATATATATATATCAGGTGCCTAAAAGAGAGCTCAGGTTCTCAACTGGCTCAGCCGTATTAATATTGTTATTATTATCCACTCTGTATCTGTGTTTTCTGGCTAAATAAACGGTTTCAATTCAATTCAATACATACACACTCGTAACGATCTTCAAGAGCGAGGTGCTTCCCCGCCTGGAGTACTGTCACTCCGTCTGGTCCCCGAGATATGATAGAGACTGCCAGTTGATTGAAAATGTGCAAAGGAGGGCCACCAGACTGGTGCCTGCACTTCGGCACCTCGGCTACCCTGAGAGATTAGAAAACCCGCAATTGCCTAGCATATACTACAGACGGGCAACGGGGGTCCTAATTGAGGTGTATAAACATCTCAAAGGGCACAACTCAGTCGAGTGTCCTTACTTGGAGCTGGCGGATGCTCGCCCCACAAGGGGTTACAGCTCAAAGTTGAAGAAACTACAAATCCATAAAACTGTGAGGGTGAACTTTTTCAGAGTAAGAGTTGTGAACTCGTGGAACAACCTGCCAGAGAGTGTTGTGACGGCACCAAGTGCGAGCTCTTTCACGACCAGACTTGACCATAACTGGAGCAGGTTCAGATACATTCAGGAGCCAGTGCGTAACAGAGACATGACCGATCGCCCAAGCGATACAAGTTAAAAAGTTAAAACAGTATGTAAATAATACAATTACATGACTATGGCATCAGCAACGCATCTGTCATCCATTACAGCATGTTGTGATCAACTCACATCAATGTCTCTATATCACAAGTCAAAGTGTGTCCTGCGAGACACGAGTACCACAAACCACTGCATTAGTGTCTGACTTCATGGTCTTGACTAGGGTCATCACCTGCCCCCCCCCCCCCGGTGTAATAAATTAATTAAACAAATAATAATAATGTGGTGATGATGTTCAATGGTCACTGGGAGTCCTGGGACTATTATTTCACACAACTCATAAGCAGAGTCGTCATTTATAGATGAATGTCACGGCAATTGATGTAACAGATTATGTGTAGACGTGAGTCGGACATTCACTAGCATTTTTAATATACTTCTGAGTAACACAAAATAACATGATTTTATCTAAACAGTGTTGTCAACAGGTGTCAGACTCCAATATTCACATGTTTGCTGTGACTCTTACCTAAAGTTTTATATTAGCTTTGTGAAGCAATTCATCAGAGGCAAAGATGTGGCGCTGAGAATCTTGCACATTTAGATTCTAGAGGACACAACCCCGGTTATGGTTCCTATGAGACTAGTGTTGTCCATCATTTACTGCCTGCCATAACCTTCCTTAAAATTACGGTCGCTTACAGTTTCATATACCATTCCAAGAATAGCTTTGGTAAGTTCAATGAACGGTGAAAGCAAACAAAAATCAGTGAATGCCAAATTACTGGCGGTGTACAGAAAAAGCAGAAAGCTATATGAACCAATGGTGAGGCTGTAGTGATATACAGTTGTCCTCCTCAGCCAATGAGCGTGGTGAATGTGTGGGTGAAGTGGATCAAGTATCACGGGGGCCTACCGACCTGTCGCTCAAGCTTGCACAGCCACCTTATATTATTTCCACCACTTGCTGCTGTGCCTGTGTCTCTTGTGTCCTACGATTGTGCTACACCTTTATGCTGTGTTGTAAGTTTACTCCGTGGAGGACGAGTTTATAGAACCAGCGGTAGTGTTCGGACTACTTACTCAGGCGGTTTGGTCGGTCACACCTGGTGAGTAAGGTTAGTGGACAGTTGTGTGTTGATGCTCTACGTGTTAGTATATGCGTTTGTTGACGCCATTAGCAGATATAAAAAGCGAGGAGACATCCGTGCCACTTTACCTTATGATCGTGTTAAGGCTACTCAGGTAAAGTATGATCATAATAACTATCGATACAAGCGTTATTATTCATCATCTTTTGACCTTTTACAATCGGAAGTGATCTTGGCCTTTACACATATTTAAAGTTTGTGATCAAAACTTTATAAGTGAAAATGCGTGTCTATAGCAAGTTTTAATGTAGTATCTGTATTGATACAAACATCACACCCCGGACAATAGTTTAACCTCTGATTTTCCTGTGACCTTGACCTTTGACACAGACTTGAATTTGGCAATCCCCTTGTTTTCTGTTAACACACATCCTTATGAGCTTTTGTTAAAAATATTTTGAACAGTGACAGGATGTTTATCAAAACATAACACCAACAATATGAGCATCTTCGGCATCTTGTACAGTACATGGTGGTTAACAACTGAAACTGTAGGACTTTTCGAGAAGTACAGAGGGACGGACAAGAGTGACACTATCATGCCCTTGCTTGTGGAGGTAAAAACAGCTGTTAAGGAAACTGGCCACGATGAAGGCATTAGTTTGGAAAACCTTATCAAGTAGGAGACTTAGAAATCCACGCTAAAACAAGCCCCTATTTTAGCATGGATTTGGGGCAAATTTTCCAGATTAGTAAGCCTTAGTTAGGGAAACTTTGCCAAAACAGGAAACTTTAGCTAAGGAGTCCATGCTAAATTAGAAGCCTAAGGAAAACTAGGACCAAAAATAAAAACCAGTCCAGAGCAACACAAAATCGATATGGGGATGACTGGGAGAACATTAACCCTGGGCCTCATTCTGCCAGACATTTGCCACAGCCACACCTAGCTATCACTAATATACCGAGAATAGTACTGTTATAAACATATTTAACCACTATTGTCTAACTTACTTTATGATTACAACGATCAAAGAGTTTATGACAAACTCCCGATACAACAGAAAAACTACTTATCGTTGGTGGAGCTAATCAGAAGCCTTTATTTATATCATCAATGTCAAGTTTACCACTGAATCCAGGTTGACGTATATAATCGTGACCTTAACACTTACAAACGCGGCAGTGTGACAATGTAAAAAAAAAAAAAAAGAGTCGAGTTAGTAGGTCAATAGTGATGGAGTAGCCAAGAAGAGTGACGGGCAGCTCAAAGTTATTTAACACTTGATGTTATTGTCACACTCACTCTGGACTCTGGTCATGAGGAACCTGTGCTGATGATCGCGCGCGCGCACGTGTGTGTGTGTGTATAATATTGCTGATTTATCTATACTTTTTACTTTTTTTTCGGGGATTAGCCCACCCAGGTATAGGTCACCAACCCACATCGGGACCTAGGGGGCGAAAACAAAAACTGAACCAAAAATAAATACAGAAATACAATTGTTTTTAAAAAGATTAATAGTGAGACACAATACTGTATATGTATGTTGTGTTGTCAAAGTATGAGAAACAATTGAGACCTTTCAATTGTGTGTAAATGAGGCAGAAAGTCAGATCAGCAACCTGGGACTAGATCACAATTTTTGTGATGCCATATGGCAGAGGGTCAACCATTAGACAATACATTATGCTTCCAATATCCTCCCAGGCGGTAGTACCTCCCTGTTTGATAGCTGCCTACTAACTACATGGTTTTCAATATATATATATATATATATATATATATATATATATATATATATATATATATATATATATACGTCGAATATACTAGCCAAGAAGATCCATCGGACGCACTTCATTTATATACACTACGTTAAAAGAAAGAATTTCGATATTCGAATAAAAATCCACAGTGGTTAATGAAATATATTTATCTTAAACTAAGCAGGTATCAATAAACGCGCAAGTTAACGATATATATATATATATATATATATATATATATATATATATATATATATATATATACACACACATATATATATATATATATATACACATATATATATATATATATATATATATATATATATATATATATATATATATATATATATATATATATATATATATATATATATATCACTATGTGCTGCCTTTAAAGTGTTCGTCAACACACTTTCACACTTTTGATCTTTCTATGAATGAAGGCTCACATACGCAATGGCGGTCATTAACAAATCCATTCTTTAAACCTAATGTGATGCCCAAACAGTCCTATAGGCCTGGGTTGTTTCCTCCAGGGGCTCACTATCACTCCACAATTTATTTTCACGTTTCCACTACTAACAGTCTCACCACACTCTCTGGTCGTCTAGTAGATCACAGGATGTCGGGTGTAAACAACAGGTTAGTGGGTAAGCCTACCTTTTATCTGGAGTAATTCCTTCGTTGCCGCTGGTCTGTTACATCTCTACCGAAGAGAGTCCTTCACCCAGGGGCTGAAAATTCCCGTCAGATCGGGATGACTTTACGAAGAGAAAAATAAACAATACAGAGCAAATTATTAGCAGCTGACCTCAAGATCTTTCACTTTTAGGAAGGTAATATGAAGATGTATCTCAAGGTAATCAACGCCGTAACTCTATTCACGTGAAACCCAGAAGATGAATGAAAGACAGGATCAAGTATCGAACCAAAACACAGTGGGGTGGGCTCACAGGGAGAGATCCAGTTATCCGTCAACCATAGTGGAAGACAGCGGTGCTCCTTCTCTCCGGTGAGCCACTGTACTATAGTGTACACACCTCCACGTTTCCTCTTTTTCTGGCAACACCACGAACCTCATTACCATTAATAACAATATTTTCGCAACAAAGATAAGCTTTGTCATGTCTCAATACCCGTTGGTATTTTGGATACGAGTGTTGTGTTTGGTGTTGGCAGAGGTGTGTCAGTACTGATGATGAACGACATGTGGTGGTGTTGGCAGAGGTGTGTCAGTACTGATGGTGAACGACATGTGGTGGTGTTGGCAGAGGTGTGTCAGTACTGATGGTGAACGACATGTGGTGGTGTTGGCAGAGGTGTGTCAGTACTGATGATGAACGACATGTGGTGGTGTTGGCAGAGGTGTGTCAGTACTGATGGTGAACGACATGTGGTGGTGTTGGCAGAGGTGTGTCAGTACTGATGGTGAACGACATGTGGTGGTGTTGGCAGAGGTGTGTCAGTACTGATGATGAACGACATGTGGTGGTGTTGGCAGAGGTGTGTCAGTACTGATGATGAACGACATGTGGTGGTGTTGGCAGAGGTGTGTCAGTACTGATGGTGAACGACATGTGGTGGTGTTGGCAGAGGTGTGTCAGTACTGATGATGAACGACATGTGGTGGTGTTGGCAGAGGTGTGTCAGTACTGATGATGAACGACATGTGGTGGTGTTGGCAGAGGTGTGTCAGTACTGATGATGAACGACATGTGGTGTCAGCCGATTATTGTTGTCCCTAACCACCTGCAGTGTGTGTGTGTGTGTGTGTACTCGACCGCCTTATGGACGGTATAAAACAAAAGATGGGAGACTTATAAGCATTAATATTAAATTCATGACTAGAATAAATTATATGTACAGCACTGTGTTTGTATCGAGTTGTTTTGGGTAATTACTTGCAAAAAAAAAATCCGACGTTTATCCTAACACAGCCTTACCTTCAGTGTTACCTCAGATAATAAACCACTATTAATTTGAAGTTCAGGGATTGATTTATTTATTCTTTTTGTCTTATTATTTCCGTCGCTGGAAAAGGTCGTACCGCTATAGGGGAGAGAGAGAGAGAGAGAGAGAGAGAGAGAGAGAGAGAGAGAGACATTTATACACCATCACCAAGGTCACCATGATACATTAGTTTTTAAAACATTTTCTGAGACGCAAGGTGTAAGGAAGACACATACACTGTAATGACTCAACAACGGAATATGTGTATATTCATACGTATGTGTGTGTGTTGTGTATGTATGTGCTTGCGTGCTTGGTTTGAATATAATTATGTTTGTCTGGGGGAGGGGGGGACATTTTTTGGTACATATAATAATGTCGTTTTTTGTGGAGGTTATGTACTATTGTGGGTATTTGGCTGAATATTTCTGTAGCATTCGTATGGGTGTGTGTGTGTATGTGTATGGGGGTGTGTGTGTTTGTGTGTGTGTGTATGTGTGTGTGTGTGAGGAAGGGAGGGTGGGGAGGGAGGGTTGCCGGGTTCAGGTGTAACGCGATGCCTCCTCCAGCCAGTTCCTCTCTCACCAGCAAGTTGTGGTAGACCGCCACCACCTGCAGATGCTGCCTAAAACATTCAACATTCTCCCTATCAGCCTAAACATTCAGAAGCAATATGACGGAGAAAAACCTTAACGATCTCGAATTATATACATTTTAAACGGTCCCGAGAAGAAGCACAGGAAGAGGCTGAGGCTGAAGGTTTTCGTCAAGGTGAGTGTGGTGACAGACGATCCGGCAAGAAGACGCTGAGGACTGACCACGAACAGGGAATCTAATCGTCCTGCCAGCCAGCATATGATTGGCTGTTATATTCAGCTGGTACCAAGTGTTGAATCTCCAGGAGCTGTGCACACACCAGTGCTGCCACTGTGCTTGCTGCAGACAAATCACTAATTACTCACTTGGGACATAACACATTACTTGACGCCGTCGCGCCCAACCATGCCGATCTTATTCATATACATCTTGTTAATCGCCATCTTCATGCTGTTCTTTGGAACACTGTATTTTTGTTACTTCCGCCATAGAATTAATTTAGAGATCTAAGAAGCAGTAGACTTTGAGGGGTGACGTGGCCGTTTGTTAGTGACCAGGAAGACCTTCTCTCCGTCGGCAACGCAAAACATCATTAATCCTCTACCCTCGGGGCACCACGGCCACCGCAACAATCCAAATAACCAACCACACCCGCTGCCACGCATCTGCTTACACAAAACTAGAGCGCCTACGTCGAATATACTAGCCAAGAAGATCCATCGGACGCACTTCAGTTTACTGCACTTCTTTTCAAGGGACACTACGTTAAAAAGAAAGAATTTCGATATTCGAATAAAAATCCACAGTGGTTAATGGAGAAATGCTCCCCGATATTTATCTTAAACTTTCTCGAAGCAGGTTGGTTTATCAATAAACGCGCAAGTTAACGATATATAACACAAACAACAAATATAGACCTTATTTCATTAAGAACTGAAGCTAAGACAAGAGCCATAGATGAAACTGACCGATTGCAGTGATACGACAAAACATTTCAGTGATGTTTGTCAGGAGAGTATAGTCTGCGTCACCCAAGGGTATCAACAACTATCAAGGTAAGACCAACACCTGATACTTTTTGCTCCACCTGCTGTCCTGCATTTAGTTATTCATCAAATTGATTAGGATTCCTTGCTTCTATCTAGGAACATTATATAAGTGACCATATTACATATATTTCCATCTTTGTTTTTTATTCTTATGCATTATTTTATCTCGGATATCTCATGGAACGTTAAAACTTAATAAAATCGAAACAAAAATCAAAGTAACTTCCTATGACAAATTAATTACTCGTTAGGTTAGATCTTTTTCATTATTAAAAAGCAAAAAAAAACCGCTAAATCTATACCTCAGATAATTTAGAGCGATATGTCAGCGCACTAAATTTACACATACTTCCACAACTAATGAATACCCGAAGTGGGTAAAATGAACGCTTGTACAAAGTCACTTCGACTTGACTGATAGAATATACGTATTCTCCTCGACAGTGAAATACCTTATTTCGTTAATATTCATCCCTAAATTATTGATATAATCAGAAAACTGAACACATACCATAATGTACTTGAAATTTCTACAGTAAGTGCAGTGCAGTACAACATATCAATTATTCACGAAACTCGCGTAATATACCAGTAGTTCTGGCCATTTAATAAAAATACACCATAAATGTGTTTATACAGTAAGTAGAGTTCAAAAAGTGATGGGGAGGAATTGTATTTTGTGGACAGTCGCTCTTCCATTCTCGATTAAATAACCTCTACTGTCTTTTGAACCCCAAGAAAAGATTGCCTTGTTTAATGCTTTGCTGAAAAACAGTGTTTTATTTTTACAATATTTTAATCTCGGTTACAAAAACAAGTGGTAAGCCATGTACACGTTGTAAGGTGAGCCTACAGGTGATAAACCAGCCCTAGCCAGTCGTGGAGTGAAGTTTTCTCAGACAAAATACAGATAGATTTTGTTTCGTACGAGCAAGCGCATGCTGAGTGACTTAATAAGTGTTGCATCCCAATACGTCTATGTTTCTTGACAACTAAAGGTCTATTACAGTGAATAAAGAAGGACTCGAGAGATCACTGAGACGAGCAGAAGCTATTGATGATCATGCTCTTGTTAATTTGTATCGTGCACTGAGAAACCTGGTGATCATGTGGGCTCTCTTCCTTCTGACCCACACAGCCCCGTTCTTCTGAAAACCCGAGCCTACTACTTCTTGTTGTTACATCTAGTCTAGCCACGCCTCTGCCACGTCTAGCCTACTGTTATTATATAAAACAAAGCCCCAATCTAGCGTAATCCTACAACTACCACACAATCTATATCTTACCTGACTCTTTTTCGCGTCATTCCTACTTTATACTGCGACACCATCCAGCTTATCCATACGATTACCCCAGCCAGCAGTCTCTACCTTACTTAGTTTTACTATTACTACAAGTAGCATAGTTATAATTCTGTTATATTTAACCTTATCCGCTTACTATAACTTATTCTAGTTTTACAATCATTTCCCCGAGTCTAGTAAATAATAACCACACGCAGCCTAGCCCTAATAATATAATACCTGTCCTAGTAATACTGTAGTACAGTATAAGACTAGTTTTACTACTATTACATACTCCCGGGTTACTTTTCGTACTAAACTGGCACGAATCCTGCAACTACCGGAACTAAGTAGGCTACTGTATGTACGCACACAATTTATTAAATACCTGGCACTATGTTTATGATACTGCTATTCGTACACTATATAACTAACACTGGATATACAACTATTTTCATGTTCTGTAATTAAATCTGAATTATATACTGTATTTCGAAAGTTCAATAACTAAAGTGATCAAATCTTAAGAAAAAAAAATTCTTAAAAAAAACGTTCGACTGGGTTTGTATTTACACATATTCTGTCCTTAGAGAAATGCCTTTAGTGTAGATGTTAACTGACTGGCAGATAGGATTGAAAAAATAAACTGAATTCATCTGCATTACCTTTCATAATTTAATTTTCCGTGGCCTTAATGCATGATACATCACACTTATTAACTGTGAAATGAAACTTTTAGCACATGCAGAAATTAATGCCATTTATATGTATTTTGGTGCTACAACAACTACGGTCTTTAAAGCCGTACTCTAAGATACCAGCTATTAAGAAATCACGGAAGCAAACTCTTCCTATACGGCTCATATCTATATCCAGCACAATGTCATTGACAATGCATCTTAGGTGAAAATTCGACAATATATCTTACATGATCGGAATTCGAAATTATTTGACACTATCACTACGTTCTTGCTCGGTCTATCTTTCATGGAATATTTAATTTGTGGATTTTTTACGCTGAGCATTCACCTATCGAACACAGTTTTATTCTATTATATTAGAAATGTTTTAGGGAAGCTGCATTGTGTGCGTACACGATCATTGCATCAAGCACAGAACAACAAAAAAAATTCAGAGATGGAAAAGTTTTAGTTGAATACGGCTGTAAAAATGTTATTTAGTAGTGCCAGCCGATACAAAATATTTACTTCAGTAGAGAAGCGAAGACATTGTCTCAATCAAGCCAAATAAACATATCCTTAGAATAGAAGCAAGAGATTTACAGTGAAACTCGTAAATACTTACGTTTGTTTGTTTTTCCCTTTAAGAAAGATCCTTATACCACAAGCGGCTGAGATTGTTTTTCTTTCGGTAATCCGAACTGTGAATGGTGAGCTTAATGCGTATCAGAAAGGTATCCTCACCTTACCACCGAGATACTGGAGAGTTGAATCCAAAACTGGTTCCTTGTTTTCGAATCCTATACTGTACGGTACATCGACTTCATGTATAGATTGTCCGTAACGACGTCGGCCGATTGGCTGAATAAATTAGGCCTTGTTATGAAATTAATTACGTTTTGGACACTATAAGCATAAAGTCAAATTATAAAATAAATGATCAGATCATAGTATAGGTCCTAAAATCTCCAAGATGATACTGCTGACAACACAAACCAGTTCAGGTTGTCTGTCCTGGTCCAGGATGTCAGGCGGATACAACATATGCCTAAAAAAAAAAAGGCCTCGCCCAAATACTTTTTTTTTTACGGGGATTAGCCCACCCAGGCACAGGTCACTGACCCACATCGGGGCCTGGGGGGAGGGGGGGGGGATGTAATAATAATAATAATTTATAGTAATTAAAATTTATAATAAAAAGTACAAAATTAAAAATAGAATAATAAAATAATAATAATAATAATAATAATAATAATAATAATAATCATAATAATAATAATAATAATAATAAAGAAACAAAGAAATACAAAAATTAAAAAAAGATCAAAAGTGAGAAACAATATATGTATGTTGTGTTGTCAAAATAAAAAAACAATTGAGACCCTGCAATTGTGTGTAAATGAGGCAGAAAGTCAGATCAGCAACCTGGGACTTGGTCACAATTTTCGTGATGCCATATGGCAGCAGGGTCTACCATTAGACAATACAATATGCTTCCGATATCTTCCCAGGCGGTAGTACCTCCCTGTTTGATAGCTGCCTACTACCTAGTTGCGTGATATTTCAGTACTATATAGCAATGGGGAGGAAACGTCGTAATCGGTAATTATAAAAAGGATTATATAAATATCTGTATTGATGTAGCGAACTGTAACTACATCCAAAATCTACAACTTGAGATCAGTGTGTGGTAGGCTGGGATCCCCTAAGTGGATCATGTAGGGTTAGGTTACAGGTTGGTTGATGGAGGTAGGGCCAGCCCTCCTGCGGTTTCTAGGAAGATGGTCATGCTGCATCCTGCCTTACACGCCTCAACTTATAACATTGAAATATTATATGTTCTAAATTTTGTTTCATCTTATTTATGATTTTAACGGAGTTATTGTCATCTGTTTTGAGTTCAGTTTTTATCCGTATAATCAATTTCGTCGTATGACTGTGTTGTTAAATCAATATTGAGTTTTTATTTTGTCCAAATGAAATCAGTCCTAGGTTATGACCCCATTTATTTAAATGAATTAGTAATAACGAACGGTTTTATCAATGTTATAAAATAAATCTTGAGTTCCCATTTTATCCATATTAAAGCGAGCCTAAGTAATGATCCTGTCGTTATTGTATTGGTTATAAGGTATGATCTTATCTTGTACTGTAATATATTTTGGCGCCAATATGTACTAATTGATGTTTATCTATGAAAACAATAGAGGTTATAAAAAGAACAAGGACAGGGTATTGGCGAGTGTCAATAAGGCCATCCCACATTGTTTACATCCCTTGTGGTGTCTCAACAAGTGTCGAAGGTGCACTGTATATTGGTATCTGCAGGATGTTTGTTAATTGTGGATTGTTATCACTCTGAATGGTGAAAGAATATATGGCTGGTCGTAGGCAAGCTATGGACTCGTACATGACTCCTATAAGTATCTAGCAAAATACAATAATACGAGCATATTGATTATTTAGTACTGCAAGTGTTCAGAAACACTGTGGGTGTTGTTGTTGTACCTATTAATGAAGCCTCGGTTCAAATTCACTCTAAATACTTTTTTTTATAAGTATTTTGGTTTCAACAATTAAGGTCTTGAAGAACTTTACGCTCAACATGTTCATACAGAAAACAACAGTATTGAAAATTTTTAATTTTTTTGGATGAGCTGAAGGGGAAAGATCAAGTTACTTTCCAAAAGAAAGTTCTGAGCAAATTATGTAAACTAACAAACACACAGTATAAAGAGGGATATATTCTTACCACAACTGTGAATACAAAGAAACTGTATGGGTAGGAGAATCATAATAGCATGTGTATCTATTGAGCAATGACTGACTTTAATCTATCTTGCCCATTTTTTTCACATTTTCACGTTGGCAACCAGTAGTTTAAAAAAAAAAGACCGATTGACTACGAGATCAATGATCTTAGATCATTATTGTGCAAACAACAAGATTCTATTTACCTTGAACAGGAATATGAGATCATTAATGTGGAAACAAGACAACACAATTCTATTTACCGTGAATGTGACTGTGTAGATTACCTCTGGAGTAGGAGTGTTCCGCCAATCATAACTTGGAGGCACACATGCGTAATGATGGCGACAACCTGCGAAAAAATAAAAACTGATAACCTTGTGGTATTTTTTTTCTACTTAACTAATTATTAACCAAGAGGTTGATAATTACTCACCCAACATTATTCGAAGTTTCAATAATCATCGTTCTGAATTTGACGATGGAGGTGTAAACTTATGACTCCTCTTTTCGGAGACAACTGACTGATTCAAGTACGTGTTTAATTCCACTTCTTTTCTGTTTAAATTGTTACATACGGGTAAAATACGCGAAACAATCCAGTAAAAATATTAGATATATTCTTAGACACCAGGCGTCATGGAGATAGATCAAGGCATTATCAATAGCAGGAGTGTTATATTATGGCTGTACATTACACAAGTTTGACCATGACAAAACGGAGCAGCGAGGAATAAAAATGGCATATTTTATGTGCTGTAATCACTGCACACCTAGTTAGTAGATGAACTAGCACATATGCGTATCAATATTGTACGGTATTATATTACTGACTTTACTAATGTATTTAGTAAGATTAAAAATTTTGTGCTTGATAAACCTATAGCATTTGTTAATGTTATTTTCTAGTTAATATCCCTCGAGATGAGAGAGAAGCGTTAGTCAGGACAAATAGAAAAATAAATACAAATGATAATACTCAGTACTAATTACAATGTTATATATTCTAAGCTCTTTAGGTCACGATAGTTATGATAAGTACGTAGGCACTATTGAAGTGCTTAAAAGTAAATTTATAATAATAATAATAATAATAATAATGTTGTATAACTAGCAAAAAACTGATGAATAAATTATCATTCAGATGAGCCAAATCTTCTTTCTATTGTATCAGTTTAAAACGCGCGACAACACGACCAGTCAGCTCAGCCATACCCCCTGTACAGGGTATTACGGAGAGTGCTTATAACGAGGTGTTCAAGTGGGTGTCCCACATCATTACCGGTCTTAAAGGTATTGTACTTGTCAACTGAGATGTGCTACTCGTCAAAATAAGTCAATGTGAGACATTCCTTCCTGTTCCAGGAAATAAAACTTTGCAAAAAATGAAATTATTCTCTGAAGTTTAACTCGATTTCTTAATGGTTTTGAACACCAAGTGTAATTTCTCCTCACTCCGTGAAAAACCTTTGATCTGAACTCCAGCTAAAACGTAATAGTACACTAAATAATCTCTCTCTCTCTGATTAGTTAGTTTCGTTTCACAAGAGTGATAAAAACAGGTGACTAAGTTGAATGTGTTAAGTCTAAGTTAGAGGTCACCAAAACGGGTTATTTTACGACCACAGAGCCACACCACAATCAAGAGCCTCCATGACCCCACCCACACAGAGCGGTCATATTCTGTGTAAGTATCGGCAACATTTGAAATAGACCGTCATCGATCCTTGGACGTTTCTAAAATTAAAAGGATTTTTCTTTAGCTTCTTTTGCAATATCCAAACTTTGTATCGAGATGATAGTGATCAATAGCGTCGTTAAGGCGCACTTGAAAAAATAACTTAGGTGCAAATAACATCTACCAATTAGGTTATAAAATACAATTATACATGCTATCTATTTCAGTGCTAGTAGAAGGGGTAACATCATTTACCTATTGATCTGTCGTGTTGGTGGTACAGTACAGCAGTAACGCGCTTACCTCTGGGTTCAATCCCCGGCTCGGGACAGATGCGTGAAGGACATTATCCAGTGTGACACTGACAAACATAACAGGTTTCCTCCGGGTAAGTTATATTCCTGTTTCCCCTGTACTGACAGTGGGCAACAACGGTCGTAACATAAGAACATAAGAAAATAAGGAGTCTGCAATAGGCCGGTTGGCCTGTGCATGGCAGCTCCTGTCGAGAGTTACTATCACTCTCTATCATCCATGAATTTATCTAGCCTCCTTTTGAAACTTTCCAGAGTTCCCGCACTTACTACATAGTTGCTAAGCTTGTTCCACTCGTCCACCACCCTATTTGTAACAAAACAAACTAACCCACCCGAAGGCCAGTAAGCGGATATTTTATATGGTGAAATGATAATAAATAAATATGAGTAGATTAATAGATATATAAAACCCGAACTGGTAAGCAATTTTACCCTATTTACCTGATGGCCACCCAGCCTAGAGGTGGCCATGCTGAGGGAAGGAGGCCAATGGCCTGTGCCCAAATATTATTGTTCTTGATGGTCTTGTCTAGGACTATTTTAAAGCCCAGCACTGTACTCTATTCCACAGCTTGAGCGGGTATACTGTTCCATAGATCTACCACCATCAGTGTACAGAAGTATTTCCTTATATTCATTGGGGAGGTTGAAGTCATATTCCCTGGTGTTGGTGACGTGACATAAAAAAAATTGGCCCAGGTTCACGTTTTCCATCCCTTTCATTATTTTGAATATCTGAGATCTATCCTATTGTGCCTCGTCTTAAGGATTGTTTTCCTAAGGCCCTCATTCTACTTGGATACTTGAGTTGAATTAGTTCCTGATATTGTGTATGACTAATATTAACAATCATGTTGGGAACATTCACAGTAAACCAGAAAGCTAAATACTAATATTATGATTGGAAATGATAAGTAATGAACATTTACAAGGAACGTGAAGAGCAGTAAAAGCATATTCACAGCATATTGTGTATATTAGTTATAAAGATAAACTGAGAAGTTGGGAAGAAAAAATAGTTATTTTATTAATAAGTTATAGATTCAAATTAAAAAGACGTAAATATAATATAGTCACGACGTTAAACAATAGATATGTTAGTTGTCATTAACTGTGTTCCTTGGAATGACAGGTATGGACTCGTGGCCGGGGCGGTGCTGGGTGTGTGACGCGACAGGTAGACTGTGGTGCTCCGCGTGTCGCTTCGCCCTCTACTGCTCCCTCGCCTGCCAGAAGAAGGACCGACTCAGACATCTGGTCAGTACTCTCTCTCTCTCTCTCTCTCTCTCTCAGTAAATGAACAACTATCTTTCAGTAAATGAACAAAATTAGATGAATCGCTCACAAGATTAGATCCGTCTTAGTAACTAAATGGTAAAGGTACTAGAATAACGGAAGCTGTATACCATTAAACTGTAGAGCACTGCATCACAAGCTGCAGATCACAATTTTGGTAGTGACAAATAAGCTGAATGAAACAGAACTCAGTAGACCCCAAAAGGTAACATACTGTTAAGATAAAATGCCATTGTTGCGATTTCAGCAAAATAGGTAATTATTTCCTTTTAATCGACAGTGTACAATCGACAAGCCAACAGTTGCTTACATCCAGTAAGGTCCTCCTGTGTACGGTGGCTGTTTATATTGTACACACGATACGACATATTAGGCCCTAGCAAACATTAATAGAGCTAGAACCGGGCCTACAGTCACTTCCTGTACTCCTAACAGTGGGAAATGTTGAAAGAAAATATATAGAATAAATTTCAAGTTTAACAAAAAAATCAAGTGGTAATTACACAAAAGCGTCCTTGACTCATCCCGCAGGCGAAAAGTATGTTGAGGAAAGATACCTTTATTGTGAAACTTTTATATACTGGCCACTCACAGGGGGTGTTGAGTGAGTGAGAGTCAGACAGTCACCTATCCACTCACAGTGGGCGTCAAGTTAGTAAAAGATTGAGTGGGGGTGAGAGTGAGTGAGTGAGTGAAGGAGGGAGTGAGAGGTACAGCAGTCACCTGATACCGTCACAGTGTCTTCCTGCTTGATCCTCTGCGACCCGAGGACCTTACTGGAAAATAACCACATGATGACAATGTTGGGTTACCCTTGGTCGAGGCGACTTACGTGTATACCATTGTTTGTGTATCTGCACTGTCTATGAATACTGTATACATGAATACAGTATAAATGCACTCTCTATGTCCAGTACTTTTCACCCAAGGTGACGTCTTGGGGGGAAAAATAGTCAAGCAAAGTGCATCTAATATCACACGTGGGAGTAATATAGGTACAGGAACAGAATCCAGGTACACTTAGCAGTTATATATTAATATTATCAGTATACAACCTCGCCTACCAACCAGCAGCAACAACAGTAAAGTGTGTTCACCCTGTAAGTTGCTCTCTTCCTCCTTATATCAGCTACAGTAGAAAAAACTTATCATGAAACAGTGTAAACTTTCTGGTGCTACAGTCAGGATTTTGACAGTAGTATTGAGATGTGAAGACTGAGGTTAACTGTTAACTACATTTTCAGTTTTATACTGTGTTAATTTATTCTTATGGGAGAAATGAGGAAACCATTGCCTCATTCGTCTCATCACTTGTTGCGGATTTTATTAACGAAGTCAATGTTACTTGTAGGTTAACCCTACCGTGAACTGCTCCCTTGTTGTCTTACACATGGCGGTTATGGCGTTTACCTCTTGTCCCAAGGATCGCTGGTTTGATCTTGGATTGAAGACGGTCGAGTACAGTGGCTACGCTGCCTCCTTGTGCACCTATCTTAGTACTTAAAAAAAAAAGTGCCGTTACCACACTGTCCTTAACGAGCAGTCATGCCTCGAAGGTCCACTTACGTGATCGCATATATACGCCCATAATGCACAGAAAAAGACCCCTTGATAACTGCCCTCGAGTGGTGTCCGCGCTCATGTAAGTTTAGAGGCGCCGTAAGTCAAGAGTTTGGGGAACGTTTTTATTTTGCCTCCTATATTTGTGTGAATGGTGTATGGCTGCTATCTTGTAGCATCGCCTGTAATCCTATTATTTATCTTTTGTCAAGAACAAGATTCACAGCGCAACGACCTTGACCTGGTATATCACGCGTCAGAAATTATCTTGGACTCCCAGAGAAGCGGCCCTATTATGTGGCAATGAGCACCCATCGACACCGGGGTGCTGGTACAACTAGACACCGTTGAGTATCTGGGTGCCTTTATATATTTTGAGCCCAGAATCACTGAAGACCTTGAGAGTATCTTTATCTTAAGATCTAAGAATCATTGACCCTATCTGGAGGAAATCATACCCATGGGGTAGGACCCTATATTTTTTATCGTTCTAAGACTCCTTAGGTTAGCTGCACCTCCTCCATGGCTGCCCTCAGGGACAGGTTGCTGCTGAGGTGGTAGCACACGTGTAATTTCACACCAACTGTCTGCCATCTTTTTAGGGCAACACTGTGGTCCCGTCTGAGAACATATCAGATAGGACGCGTCTGGAGTCGGGGATACTTAGAGTGCTCGACAGCAAGCAGAGTATGTGTTACATGTTGTTGATGGCATTAACCTAAGCGTGTCTTATAAGCCAGTCTCTAGAGGGACTGCAGTTGAGGGCAGGAACACCATATTGATTTCCTGTGTGTAGCTTCAGATATACCGGGTACTTGTATGGAGTGTTGTTAGGGGTGGCAGGGCAAAGGGCAAAACCATCACAGAGGGACCTGTGGGTTGAAATGAGTGCGTAAGAAAAAGTTTGAACAGCTTAGTGCACAAGTCCCCAGTATGAGAAAAACTTGGGGCTGGGGGGTAGGCTACCGTTGAAACATACGCTAATCTCTCGTATATGACTGAAACAATATTTAAGGATTGTTTGTAATCCTTTGGGTCGAGTTTTCTTGTTGATGAAGTTATAATTAACACCTCTAAATTATTATGTTTCACTTCGTGACACCAATGTAACGCAACTGTTATCATTACTTTATATATGTGTGTGTGTGTTTAGGACGAGTGCGTGAACAGCAGCCGGCGGCGGGTGTGCTGCAGCTACTGTGGAAGAGAGGAGGCTCTAGGTGGGGTGCCCTGCCCGCAGTGTCTGGTCGCCGCCTACTGCACAGACTCTTGCAGGAAGATCGACGCAAAGAATCACAGGTCTGTCTGTCTCCAGGCCAAGCACAAGGTGAGCGAGACACTTGATCTTCAGCACACTCTAGTCCAGGTTGTGTGCATGTAGTGTTGTATGCATGTAGTGTTATGTGCATGTAGTGTTGTCTTTAATTCTACAAGGGTTAACTAAATATCAGGGGCACATTTAAGGTTATTTATGAATCGGTGAATCAACAGCCTTAACAGTGTAGTACAGAATGTGATGACGCTCACTATGCAGAGGCAGTTGATAGGAAGCTACAAAGTACTCTGACCGCTTTTGTACAAATAGTTTCGATTGAGCCAGTAACAACAACCTTAATGCAAAATTTCCTGGTAGTAACATCTGACAAAAAAACAACAATATAACACATCATACAGGAATGTGTGTGAAGTGTTCCGTCACCAGAGGTAGCGGATGGTCTCCCCACTAGAGATCACAGCCTAAAGTTTAAAAAGCTATCATTACCGTACAGAAAACTGTTAACTTGTTTGGAGTAAGTGTTGTGAACTCAAGTCCAGACTTGACCAATACTGGCATATGTTCAGATACATTCGAGACCCTGTCATGACCGGATACTTGCCAACAGTGCATGGCGTGAGAGGGTGAAGCACGTAAGATATCTGACGCCTCCTTAAACACATAAGAATCGAATTAAACACCTAAGAATCGAATTAAACACCTAAGAATCGAACAGGGTTATCCCTCCCCCCCTAAAAAAAAAGTTCAAGTGAATTAGATCAGGATGAATCTATACCGAATTTCAAGGCAGTCGACAAAAAAAAATGTGTGGTGATAATTATTGAACGAAAAAAAATAGAGAAGTGTTGCCAGAACAAGCACCTCCCCCCCTCTCCTCTCCTGCTTGGTGTTGGTGGTGGTGGGTGGGGGGGGGGGTATTTTTTTAGCAACTCTTTTACCTGACCTTCTCTAGATACACTTCACCATTTCACTTTGTTTTGTTATTAAACTGGTCCACGTATACCTGGCATCACGTAACCAAACATAGTATTAAGTAAGATTTTTTGACGTTAATTGGGGGAAAAATATCTCACTCAATCCAGGTTTCCTTCAACATCTCACTCGGTCCAGGATTAGTTAGATTCCTTGTCGTAGTTGTGAAAAAAACAAAAACATAATAAAAGTTTGTGAGCGAATTCTTTTTAGTTGTGGAAGGCCCACGCGGTGCACCTTACCTACCCCTGGCGACACCTGGCACGACACGCGATACACACGACAAGCGCGCCAAGGCTTGTGTTTCACCACCGCCGCTGCCAAGATCATGTGATTTCACCAACCTGCGAACATCTACAACCCACACATAGTCCTTTCACAGATGTTTACTTGTCTTCTCGCAGAAGTTTACAGGTTCTCTTGCCTTTTGAAGTGTCAAACTTTTTCAGAGTGAGAAGTGCAAACTCTTGGAACAATCTGCCAGGAGTGTTGTGAGCTCTTTCAAGATCAGCCTTGACAGGGAAATTATGAACCAAACAGGCTGTGAAGAGCTGCAGAAAATTCTCTATGAACTTCAAGAATGATCGAGGAAATGGCTGCTAAGATTCAATGTCACGAAGTGCAAAAGGATGCACCAGGGTCGCACCAATAGTAAGGACGTGTATCACATGTCTCAACAGGACGAAGAGACTATTAATTGAGACCGAATGTGAAGAGGACCTGGGTGTGTATGTATGTCGACAATGAACTAAAGTTCTCGGGCCATTGTGAGAAGAAAGTGAATTAGGCAACGAAAATAGTAGGTCTTTTAAGGTTCGTTTAGATATCTGGATGGTCCTTCACTTGTCACGATCTTCAAGAGCAAGGTGCTTCCCCGTCTGGAGTCCTGTCACCCCGTCTGGTCTCCGAGGTATGCTAGAAACTGTCAATTGATTGAAAATGTCCAAAGGAGGGCCACCAGATTAGTGCCTGTTCTATGGAACCTCAGTTACCCAGAGAGATTGGAGCGCCTGCAACTACCTAGCTTATACTACAGACAGGCGAGGGGCAACCTAATTGAAGTGTATAAACATCTCAGGGAGCACTACTCGGTCGAATGTACAGTCGGAAACCATAATCTCTAGCCCACCTGGATCGGTGCTGGAGGTTAGTACAGCGTCCTTTCTGGACGGGAGCCCACTCTTAACTATCACGAGGACTGTGTTCGTGCGTGTGTTGCCTCGTGATAGTTAGAGTGGGCCCCCGTCCAGAAAGGACGCTGTACTAACCTCCAGCACCGACCCAGGTGGGCTAGAGATTATGGTTTCCGACTGTACATACCTGGAGCTGGCGGACGCCCGCCCCACAAGGGGTCACAGCTCAAAGTTGAAGAAGCCACTAGTCCAGAAAATTCTGAGAGCAATTCTTTTCAGAGTCAGAATTGTGGACTCGTGGAAAAAACTGCCAGAGAGCATTGTGACGGCACTCGAGTGTGAGCTCATTCAAGGCCAGACTTGACCAACACTGGAGCAGGTTCCGATTTATTCTGGAGCCATTTCATACCCAGTACTTGCCAACAGTGCGTAACAGAGACGTGACCGACCGCCCAAGCGACTAACAAGTCTTATCTGTGGTGAAGAGGATAAATGTAAAGTAATAATTTGTACTATTGCCTCTTGGACTGTCATTACGCATACACCTGCCTCTTGGACTGTCATTACGCAAACACCTGCTTCTTGGACTGTCATAACACATACACCTGCCTCTTGGACTGTCATAACGCATACACCTGCCTCTTGGAGTGTCATAACGCGTACACCTGCCTCTTGAACTGTCATAACGCGTTCTCTTGGAATGACAGGACGTGTACAATTGCTTTACCTGTCGAGGTAAGTGAAATACATAACGAGTTGTTTTGGGACGAAAAACTTCGATGCAGTCAACTAATTTACTCAGTCCGTTTAAAGTACTGTAGTTACCACATCTGTCACTCACACGGGGATAAGGTTTGAGAATGTTTAAGAATACCTGTATATACAAACTGCTAACATCACTAAGAATATGTATACAAACTGCTAACATCACTAAGAATATGTATACAAACTGCTAACATCACTAAGAATATGTATACAAACTGCTAAGATCACTAAGAATGTGTACAAACTGCTAACATAACTCGAGAATACATCTTGTACCAACTAACCAACACATGGCTCCCCGTACAGGTGGTGGAGGCAGCGAAGAAGATCAATGAGTGGAATCGTCGAGCTAAAGGCATCCCACAGTACCTAGGGCGACTCATCCATGCTGTTGACTATCTCAGGTATATACGCTAGCTCCTCTGTGCAAGGGGTTACGACACCATATTAGGCTATCGAGGATGTTTGTTTAGGTTTTTATTATTATTATTTGATTATATTAATTTTTAGTTTTAGGTTAATAATAAGAAAGTAAATAGGATAAAAGCATGGGTAAAGATATACGAGTCGCATCGTATATTGCACTAAATAATAAAGAATGAAAATGCAAACTATACCATGAGCTTTGTATGTAAACACTCTTGTTGTACCTTAGTCGACTGACGATGCTGTTTTTGATCCAAGTAAACAGTTTTTGTTTGGGATTTACGTTGTACATTGTGTTAGTGAAGGACCTCTTAGTATTGTAATCTGATTAATAACAAAGACATTATCCCTTCGTGACCGTGTGGACGGTTCTCCTACAGGTGGAGCGAGAACGAGGGCTTGAGGATACAGGCATCATCATCCACGTCACACAAGGTACTACTGCCTCACACTCCTACATACACCCCCCCCAAAAAAAAAATAACATTGTTCTTACATAATATTAAATGTTTCTCCACATAATCACAGGTCTCACTAAATCGTCTGATTAAGCTTTTTGAAACTCAGCAGTCGTTTTTGACGAATAGGAATAGGCTACCTTTTTCTGTTTATTGCTATAACAAAATAAATTCCTATCTCTATAGCACAGTTTGTCCTGCTTCATTTAAGTCGTTTACCATCACAAACTCACCAAATTGTACCTTTTGTAAGTTTGGTAGTTAGGTTAAGTGAGTAATGGTGTTGCTTATTTGCGGTTTATATTATGATTATACAATCTTCCCTATACATGTATCACTTTGAATCTTCGACGAAAATGATACGTGTAACTGGGAGAATGGAAGTGAAGGAACACGACTAATGGAGCTTTATTCCTGACTTTTTGTTGCAAGATTTGTACCGAAACGTCAGGAGTAAAGTTCCATATTTTACCATACTCTAAGATGTCCACAATGAACAATATTACAGTAATTCAATACGTGCAAACATACGGAGATGATCACTACGACGTAATTGTCCCTATGACACATGGCATATATACAGGGTGTTATGCCGACTTAACTATTGTTCTGCAGGATGAGTCTGGCGGCGGGAGGAGTGAGGCGGGAGGTAAGGATGGCAGGGTGGGTGAGGAGGGCCTGCGACTCCTCTTGCTGGGAGCCGACCTGAAGCACGTGCTCTGTACCCTCCACGACACCCCGGACATGTGCACACAGGTACAACACTCAGGCTAATTCGCAGTCCTATAAACTTGGTTATTTGATTGTCAAATTGTTGAGATCAGCACAGCAGCCCTCGTTCACCATGGTGACTGCGGCAACATACACTTCTTTTATATGGGGTAAAACTAGCCAACCTAACCCACTTAGCCTTATAATGTATAAATTAATTGAAATAGTCATTGAATCGTTAAACCAGTTGGGTTACCTCTGGTTGGCTTTACCTGTTTTTAAAAGATGGTTTGTGCCATTTAAAAAAAAAATAGTTTGGAAAATTCAAAGTTTAAAACGAGTAGAACATTTCCTAAGATGCTTGTAAGGCAAAAACGCCAAATAACGAGTCAAAATCGACCATTACCAAAACTTGCTATTTATGTTTTGTTAGGTCAAAGTGCGACAAGATTATTATTCTTATTATTATTATTTTATTATTATATGCATTAACTCCAACGTGTTTCAGTTGCTGGAGATAATACTGGTCGACTCGAGCCCACACATCTTGGCGCGGGACTTGCTGATCCTGTACCTGATGATGCTGCCTGACACCCCTGACCCCCTGCACGACCCCGCCCTCGTCCAAGCCCACGCTGAGAAGGTCCTGCATATCCCCTTCACAACACCCACTGATTGAATAGTATATTAACAGTACATTCACATTAGGAAGGTCTCCACTCTACTCATGATATGCTAGTGATGCCTTACGTCAAGTATTTATGTACTCGCCCCACACTTTTTTAGTTTAACAAATTTATTGACAAAGCTTGGAGTACAATTTGCCTATTCTGAGTAATTCAGTCAGGTCTTGACACTGAGGGTGGTATCACTTCTCACTGCCACGTAGGACAGAGGTTCATACACAAAGAAATACATCAAATTCATTAATAGTATATATAGGTCAGATTCATGTGGGTGATGTCACTGTTCACTGCCATGCAGGACGCCCCACACTGATAAAATCCACCCCACTCTAAACACTCATTAACACTGGTTGAATGTCATCATATATGTTTACGTTGGAAGCTCTGTTGTTGTACTTATTGATATATTTACTTATATTTTCGCTTCCGTTTGTACACACATATATATACAACTGGCTGAACCTAGCCTATCGAGTTTTTCTTCTCGCCCGCGATGTTTACTGTATACTTTTCGTAACTGATGACACACACAACTTCCTCTCTGATACATTAGCTTCATCTGCCACAAGTTCTCCCAAGCAGGTTTTACAAACTCATGTTAAAATATTCTTCTGACATAATTACACAAACATTAAACATATACTCTTATCGTACACTTGTTAGCGTCCATAGTCAAAGGTTCATATGTACTGTATTTTAGCTCCTCTCCCACCTTTGTGTGTGGTCGATGAAGATGTACAGAAAGCTCCAAGAATGAGGAACATCATAGAGGAGAGAGATGCAAGACAAGTGTAGAGAGACAAAAAAGGGCTGAGACAACAGGTAGAGATATCCACATATATTTCCTTGTATCATCTTACAAACACGGCAGTGATGGCAGGCAAGGATAGCCTGTTCCCAAAATACCTATAATATGTCTCAGTTTAAGAAACGTTGACTGTGTTTGAGAGAATGATTTATTTACAATCATTAACTAAAACTCCCAGAGGGTTTTGGGCATGTTCTTATTTGCTTGATGTTTACAAGCAGTTCATGGTCGATAAAATTACAAGTTAAAATTATATTCCGTATAAATACTTACGTTTTTGCTCAAAATATTGCTCACTGAAAGTAATATTCTTTGTAATTATTCAACTATTGAGAACAGTGAGCAGTTATATATTCCTTTGTGTTTTGATTTTTTTTTCCAAAGTTGTGTGTGAATAGTTATGTTATTTAGTGGTGGCTGGGATCGGCAGTGTTGACTAAGGTAAGAATGTGTTGGACAGGTGGTAATGGTGTTCTACTCAGTGTGCTTGGACATGGAGACGCACGCGCTGCTCTGTAACACACTCCACAACCTCCTCAACATGACCCACAAGTCCTTCCTCCACGAGATGCGTCAACAGGTATGCCTTCTCACGCTCACTCCTAATTTCGTTATATTGCAGGAGCAATTATGTGTTCTACAGTATATATATATATATATATATATATATATATATATATATATATATATATATATATATATATATATATATTTATATATATATATGCAAGTAAATCACTGTAGGTGCGCGTGATCCAGGTATATGCTGATAACCACAAGGAAAAAGAAAACACGAAGTTCCCAAGCGCTTTCGTGTAATTCACATCTTCAGGGGTGAGTACAGACTAAGGAGAAGTACAGAACAAGTTATATATATACAGAGGAGGGTGAGATTAAGTCCACAGTGGTCAGGAAAAGTAATGACCCTTCTAATCTTCACAAAAGCACCGCAGCGGTCGGTAGTCAGGTCAGAGGGTAAGCTGACCCAACCCTCTGACCTGACTACCGACCGCTGCGGTGCTTTTGTGAAGATTAGAAGGGTCATTACCTATACCTGACCACTGTGGACTTGATCTCACCCTCCTATATATATATATATATATATATATATATATATATATATATATATATATATATATATATATATATATATATATATATATATATATATATATACTACTAGTTTGTACGAAGATGTGAATGAAAGCATTTGGTATATATATATATATATATATATATATATATATATATATATATATATATATATATATATATATATATATATATATATATATATAATGATGCAGTGCGTTTGCATTTGGTTGCAAATGTTTTGCTAAGTCAGCTACTCTCCTACAGGTGCAGATGGACGCGAGCACCTACATGCTGGTACAATCGGTATGGAGCGGCTGGATGAGCTTTGCCAATGACCCGTCGGCTTTACATAAGCTGGAGAAAGTGCGCTCGCTGAAGGTGTCTGGTAAAATGATCAAGGATGTACTGGCCCGCTACATCAAATCTTGTCCTCGAGAACACCAAAAGGCAGTGGCAGACTGGATCAAGAGAGGTTCTATGAAGAAAAATCGAGGAGGCGACTTTCCAAACGTCACCTTGGCATGTTTTAGTCCTCTGAAACGCGAATATCTCGACAAATTCGAGGACGTGAGCCCAAAGTGGTCGGAGGAGACGGAGTGGATCAAGGCAGTGGGAGTTGACGACGACATGGTGTACGCGCCTCACGGGATCGATATGATTTTCCAGGATTGGGATTTTCTTACCGTGTCTCGTTGTGTTAATAAGAAAGACGTGAACCTCATTGATATGTATCGCATATACCTCATTCAAGTATTCTCAAGGGCAAGTTACAAGCTCCTGCGATCCAATCAAGTATCGATCAATTTGATCCGCTTAAATGTTCGTGATCTGGCAGGAGACACCCAGTTACTGAAAGGCAAGTTTGACAGAATCGCAACAGGGATTCATGCTGATCTATTAGGGACCCCGTACGTGTTGCAACACTATGGTGCTTTACTGAGGACGGACAACATGTACTCGCGGTTGCTGACTCACCACCGTGTGTGGTCGTTGTGTTTAGACTGGCGGAGTGACCAACAAGCCCGGGAGACTTGCCTCAAGAGCCAAAAGTGTAACCGAGCACCAGACCCTCTCCTCATGATCACCGGACGCTGGGCTACCTTTAGACATTTCCTGCAGGCTGAGCTTCTCCATCACCTGCACGTGCTGGATGGCAGACCACTGGAACCAGAAAATGTCCTGGTGTTTAGGAATGTGAGTCATGCTTACGATATGATCTTGTCTGATTACACTCGCCAACTGAACCACTTAGTACCATTTAGGTTTCAGGCAGACAAGAGGACGGTGAGTATGGTGGACTCCCGCCTTCACACTCTGGAGTGGCGTCGTCTGGGACGTACCCGCAGAGCTTCTGCACCCGCTGCCACAAACCCTGCCCCTAAGTCCCTGCCTAACACCCCGAGTCATGATATAGACCCCGCTTCCCGCTACGTCGATAACCTCATCTCTCTATCTAAGAACCCCTCGGGATCGCCTCAACCACCTGACAGTCGACCATGCAGCCGTATGAATGCCCGTGAGAGCTCCTTGTCCCCTTGCCCTGTTGTTCATTCAACAACTAGAGATGACAAGCCTTCACGTACACGCAGTAACAGTAGAACACGTCCACGTAGTCTCTATGTGTCAACAAGGTGCAAAAGTCCACTCTTGTCACCAGAGTTTGACTTTTGGGAGCATCATAATCTTATACAGCAGAAAACATCCACAACTAGAGCGTACAATGAGATTCCAGAAGGTATCAGTCGCCGCATTCAGCAAGCCTTACAAGCAGACACTAAACAAAAAAAGGTTGTCCCTAAAAGTGCACCAGTATCGCCACAGCTGACAAGACAAACAAAAGCCGTAAAAGAAAAAGCAAGTGCATTTGAAAGGGGTACTGCAGCTCGTTCGACTTTTCCAGAAACTCGCAGGAACGTAGAAACTGTCACCCCTAGCACACCCGTAAAGAAATTGGTGTCAATGTTCTCTAGAGCATTTGCCACAAAAGATAAAGAGGTAGAAATGGGAAGGAGATTTATGCGAAGTCACAGCCTCCACGACAGCTGCCTGACTCCTGAACAACAAAGTGATATACAGAGTAAAAATTATACCAATTCATTAAAAATTAATCGAAACTGCAGAAGCAGACAGCAAAAAAATGGAGAGACGAGTCAGGTACAAGAGTGCGGTATGGGCACTTTCCCACGCAGAGCGCGACCACATTCTGTTGCAGTTAGCAAGTTTTCATATTTAGAAGGATGTCCAGACAGGGACAGTCAAGGAAACAGCCCAGTATCAACACCCAAAGACACAAAGTATGATATAAAAAAATCAATGGCTGTAGATACAACTGACAACCCTCGCAACATAAAAGGCCACATTTCCCCAATCAAAAGCTTGATCTCTGGGTTGAATACCTTAACTGTGAGCCCGGTGATGCCAAGAGCAGCCACCCGTCAACAACACACTCCACTACGGGAGTCTATCACCATCAAGCGGGAGGAGCTACGACTGGTTAATCTGAGGCCAGGTGGCCAGCGCCTACCCAGCCCTGTGTCGCCCTCACCTTCATCAGATAATATCGAGACTATGGACTGGCCAGGAACGTCCACCACTGCATTTGCTACCCACACTCTGGACCCCGTGGACAACACCTCTCGACGGAAGAGTCCTACCAACAACCTACAGGACAAAAAAGAATATCATGCAAAAAGGTCACCTCCACCTTCGCCACTATGGAAATTAGCAGTGAAGAAATCTACCAAAAAAATTCCTCAGGAGCCAGAATATGTTGCTCCTCCCTTACACGTCACCAAATGTCCAGCTGTCACCGTCAGGTCACCGACTCCAGACCTCCCCCAGTCTGAGAGTGAGGCTACAAAAACTGAGCCTGAAACAAAATCTACAGTTGAGGCACCAGAAGAAGAGGAATTAAAAAAAACATCGGAACTTTTAGAAGAGAACAAAAAATTACCAGAAACAATATTTTCTCCAAGGTCTTCTCCTAATTCAAGTATAATTGACCTTTATCATCCTCAGACTGAAGAGCCTGAACAGTCAGCTGTGAAGACCTTCAGTGTGGTAAAGGTTGAAGAAACCTTCCAACCAGACAGTGAGAGTGATACTTTTTCCTCCAGCAAGTCTGACTCCACAACTCTAAACTGCCTCTCTAGTAAAGAATCTGATAAATGTGATGTCACTTGCTGGGAAGAAAGACTGGCCGAGGCCATTAAAGCAGACGTGGAAGAAC
This sequence comes from Homarus americanus, assembly GCF_018991925.1. Taxonomy (NCBI): domain Eukaryota; kingdom Metazoa; phylum Arthropoda; class Malacostraca; order Decapoda; family Nephropidae; genus Homarus; species Homarus americanus. The sequence goes on from NW_024735554.1 coordinate 9,061,253, forward strand.
ATAAAATATTAACACATGAAGACTTCATGTCCCTTACTTCAGTTTCCATGTCGTCTTCACTGACAGACACAGACATGGAAGTATCAGAGCTTTTCTCCCAGCAAGAACAATTTTGTCCCATAAAAGACCCTAAAAACGACCTAGATGATGAGCACAAGGAGTCTATCCTCAACCAAGATGATGAGAGAAAGATTTATTCAGAAACAGAGAACACGGATGATGCAGCAGATGTCCAGGAAGAAGCAAAAGAAAGTTCACTTTCGAAAGATGACTTCCCCTGCACAGATATTTGCGAAACGGATGTTACGGAAGATATTCAGATCAAATGTATTGACATGGAGGTAGTTGAGGAACGAAGACCCTCAGTGTGCAGGATGATAGAACACTTTGCTCAGCGCATCCAGGAACAGAAGGACCTGCTCGAGCGTCCACCTAGCCCTAAGAGAGACGTTGTGAGACGCACATTTTTGCATCAAACATATAAGGAAATGTTCCCTGAGTCACATGATGCATCAGCAAAAAGCTTAGATCTTCACACTCCTGAAGACTCCATTGGTTTTAATACAGACAAGTCATCACAAAATGTTAAAGATTCGGACACTAAAACAACAAAGAAAAGCACTGGACCTGGACTTGTACCTGAGCTCTCACTTCACCTTGTAGATGAGGATGAAAGAGATGAAGAACTTGTGAAAAGTAAGACTCATATAGAGAGTTATATCGCATCGAGGCTCCTGAGTCCCAAGCGGTCGGTAAGTCTGCGATCAACGCCCGTTAAAGAACTGTCCACAACTCCTGTTAATAAAATGGTGAAAAAATTTGATCAACATATTCAAGCCCAGTCTTTACCAACCTCACCCAGGACCTCACGCCCCAATTCCATTGGTGCCCTAGTTCAACAAGATTTTTTGCGACTCTACACAACGAAGCAGTCAATGACCGCCAAACTGGAGGATGATGTTAATGAAGATTCCTCTTTGCCTAGTGATGACTGCTTTGATGAAACAATATTTGAAATTTCTGATGATGAAGACCAAAAAACGAGCGACAAAGATTTGGAAGATAGCAAGGAAACATCTCCCAAACCAGAAACGCCCGAGAGTGAAGTTGAGGTAGAAGCAACAGTTCATTTAGGGAACCAAATATGTGTTCAGCCTATAAGAAGTACCACGGAGAGGAGGAGAGAGTCAGTGTGTGAGGACCTGCGACACGAGTTTCTGCAGAAGATTCGAAGTGGTAATGATGATCAAGAGTCGCTGGATAAAGGGGAGGAATGTGATGAAGACAGAAGCAGATTACATGACAAAATAAAAGATACTCAAGAAGGTGGAAAGATATTTGCGGACGAACTTGCTAATGTACAGAATCTTAGCAGTGACCAAAACCTCGATGAGCTGACTGTAGTTAATTACACTGTCCAGGTTGACACACTACAGATCAAAGATGAATTAGACTCCTACACTGTACCTAGTGTTTACGACTCAGCCACGGCCCTCTCTCCTGCACCAGTCAATGAAGACCACACTGCTGAAGAAGATAAGCAGGAGCAGCATTTGCCCGAGTATAACAATCCAAGTGTACCGAAAAGCTCAGAGAAGAATACGTTAACGCCACCTGACTTGTCCCCGCGAATAATTACTTTCCAGAGGGATTGCAAGAGTGGCCGTAGGTTATCTTTACCTAATATTTCACTTCAAAGGAAACCAGTAAAGAAAAAAGAAGTCGAGTCTGAAGAGACTTTACCCAAGTCACCAATATTCAGGTCAAGTAAGACAGGTGGATTAGACAGGATTTCTTTTAGGAATTATGTTAAGACGAGCATTGCTAGTGAGGACCTGGCTTTAGAGTCGGAGCAGCCGTCGACAGATGTGGCGGACCTCGACGCGAAAGTGGTGGAATACACCTCCAGTTTCGAGGTATCCACTGATGAGTTCAAAGCAGACCCTGAGTCCGTGGAGGAGGCGGTAGAGGCAATTTCCTTCTTGTCATCTGATGACCACTCCAGAGACAGACTTAGTCCAATGCTAACTCTGTTCAGTGATGACGGTGAAGCGGGCGAAGAACGCAATCGTGAGGCAAAGCGTCAGGCAGTAGAGAGCAAACGAAATAAAGTTTCTGTGAGAAGAAAAAGACTGTCAAGTGTTCATTCAGTATCTGATCTACAGCATGAAGAGGATTGTGATCGTTACTGTCCTAGTCCGACACCAAGCACAAACCCTTGTCGAGGTAACGACCATGGAAACTGCGATCCCTTAAAAACCTGTTTAGATGACTACGAGTCTTCTGTTATTACAGGTCGCGCTGAAGCTAGACAGTCATCCCAGCTAAATATGAAACACGTCGATGCTATAAAGCGCTGCCGCCAGAGTGACGACAAAGAACCAAAATGTGTAACTTCTGAGACACCGCCAGAAACTAACAAAGAAATACGACGGTTTTCGTGGGGAAGCTTAAGAAGGAAGAAAAAACAAGACATCTCGAAACCAAAAAAGGAAGACGCCAAAACAACTGAGGTTAGCCATACCAGACAGGAGGATCCTGCGGCAAGATCACAACCAGATAAATTAAGTAAAGGTGCTGCATATAATTTTTTCTTCGAGAGAAAGAAGAACAAATTAGACAATGAGCTTTCTACCGGAAGTCCTGACAACACAAAAAGTGAGCCAACACTTGACAGGAAAATGTTGGAGTCCCCAAATAAAGACAATATAATACCCACCATCATCTCCGTCGTTCATAAGCAAAAAGAGTACGAAATTTCCGACGCTGATTTACGTCTTGTGAAAGACAGACAAACCTATAAAAGTAGGTCGTCGCCAGAAACTAATCCAAAGCCAAAGAAACGAATTCCTCTTTACAAAGATTCTTCTTCTTCTGATAATTTCTCACAATCTCTCCTTCGTCTAATTGCTCCTACCTTCGAGGAGTCTGCCTCAAGAGAAATACTTTCACCCTCTAACGTTGAAGCTACCTCTTATATTAGCGGACAAACTTCTGAAGTTGAAGAAGTATTTGTTGATAATTTATACACTGAGAATGCATCAGCTCCGGGTGATAAGGACAGGGATCCCTGGACTAAGAGAGACGTACAAGACATCAAGGGGGAGGTAGTGGAGTTACTGGACGAGGCGGAGGTGTTCACCAACGACACATCCTCCTCTAATGACGAGACTTCCCAATTAAATCTGAACGGTGGGGTGGAGATGCGGCCAAGGGCTGGGGTGCTCAAGACGGGCCGCGACCGTAGTCGTGACTCTCGCCGCAGCCTGCGGGTGTCGTGGGGAGACTTGCCCGAGAGGATGGACTCACCTTCGTATTTGACCGACGCCGACGACCATAACGCCAACAACGAGGACGATCACATGCAAAAGTATGACCAAGACACACAAGCACAAGACTCAGATATGTCAGAGGATACAGCTTACCGAATCACTCAGTTATAGAAGTCGTCACACTTGTGTTCTAAAAGAAAGTGCATGTGTCTGGTGTTGACCTTATCACAACAGAGACTGTCTGTGGTGTATTTGCTGACAATGAGAACAAATCGTTCTCTGTCACACCGCCACTGTCAAGAAAATCTCAAAATCTAGCAGTGTTAAATTTGCAGCAGAGAATAGCATCTTGTAGTATAAATAGGTATTATATAATATAATATTTGCATATGCTTAATGTTACCTGACGCTGCAGAAGGGGGTATGGCACTAGTGTTTGTCTCTTACTTACTTTTAACCTCTTTACCACTGATCGGCTCGTTAGCCGCTTGGGCGATCCGTCACGTCTCTTTTACTTTTCCTTTTATTTTATCCTCTTCACCAACACTCAAAGTACTTACGGCATATCATCCCTGATCACGAAATTAAAATAATATTACTCTTAAATTTAGGACCAGATTTTCACTTATTCCTCGAGTTAAATTATCCAAAAATTGGAAATATGAAAACGCATCCAATTAGTCACTTTAGTATCACAAAACAAAGATGACGGCCTAAAATTACCTAAAATTTTGCGAGAATCTATCACAATTAAGTTTCTCTTAATCGACTTGAAGATTAAAAATTAACTTACGAATCTTTGAGGCTCCAAGATCTGCTTCCATTGCTATTGAATGAAGTACTCAGTTTCATGTATGACAATACATTTCCCCATTTATTTTTATTTTTTCTTCGGTAGGGAGGGGCGGTCACCACGTAAATATTAACACACTTTGATTGTTTCCTTTTTCATTTCAGTTATTTCTTATATCGAAACAAAACTCAACATTTAATTATACAAAAGTTAATATACTTTATCAGTCGCCAAGCTTATAATATTTCCCTGACCCTGTTAACTAAAGTTATATCAAGTTAAAGACAGAGTCCAGATTCTCAAATGTTTAAATACGGTGAATATTTTTCGTCACTGAAGATGTAAAAATGAATTGGTTGACTTAAGTGCAACACGAAAATGTACCTTAACTATTCTCGTTCATTTAGCACCTCATAAAATTAACGTAACGAATCTTTCCAATAATTTTGTTCACCTGTTTTGATTCCTAATTGGTTCAATTTTCAGGTTTTTATTGACGTTACTTTTGTGCTTGAGCTTAAAGTCAACCTTTTACATGCAATGTTACGGTTACGAAAAATATTAACAGTAAGTGCCTGTGAGAGTCATCACCCCTGGGTTCAGAAACCGTTGCTGTTGGTCAAGACACGATTAATATTGCTACTTTCACCTTCATAAAATATAGAAGGTAAGGAATTCCCCGAGTGCCATATCCTCTTCTCGGCTATAAGTTTTAATATTAAATGAAAATTATATTAAGCAGGAAGGAAGCAGACGTGGTCAGACTAACACACACCCAAAGGCCATCAAATGACATAAATTTACTATAATCTGAAGGATCGGGGCTTGGTGCTACTTTTTATCTTTTATAAGACTCTGGTGTGGGTACTATACCAGCCTGGCTTCCTCAGTGTTATAATTACTGTCAAAATCCGCATTGCACTGATTCGAATTTTAAACAAACAAATAAATCATATCAAGACGAAATGATATGGACTTCAACAAAGTATCAGGATAAAGTTAAATTATTGCACTACAGTAACTATAATTGATACTGATGTTGAGGAAGACGCAAGTGTGGAAGCTGGACTGGCAGGAACTGTTGGACGAGGGAGGGAAGGGCCTGTGGAGAGCACCTTGCCAACACAACCATCAGTCGCCAATCTGTTTCGGTTCATCAGTTTGTTTCAGACGATAGCTATATTAAACTTGAGTATCTGAAACACTTTATTCAGAATACTGCTCTTATAACTATGGTTCATATTCACAAGTGCAACCATATATGACAGATGTTTGATGCTAAGTTTGATTTTGTTGTGGATCAGCGTGTTTCTTGAGTTAATTCTGTTGTTGTGGGTGACCAGGATACAACGAAAAGTGAAAGTAGGTCCCAGAGGCATGACTGATCACAGGACAGGAGACGAGCGCTGTATTCACTCTGCCGTCACATCAGCAACAATAACTAGGATTAAAAAGGCTTTGCTCGGATATCATACTTAAGGCAAGCAGTCTTGTTTGATTTACTAGCAATGAAGGACATGTCAATAACTCGTGTTAAGAAATCACTCGGAAGTCGACACGAAGGAAACTTAATGCTTGTTTTGCTACAGACAATCTCAATCGTGAAATAATTCGGTTCCAGGTTAACAAAGGAAACGCTAAAGGTGAAAATGGTGCAGGGGATCACCAGGACGTCCCTGGCGGTGCAGACGATAGAGAGATGCTCAAACGGGGAAAACTGTTCAGACGTTCGTTCAAGAGATCCTCGGTCGGGAGTCTGAGGGTGTGTGCCACAATGCTTGGCAGGGGCGTTTTTCCTATTTCATCACAATATTGTACTACAATTTCAAAGTCTTTTCCGCAAATATCAATGTTACAGGTCTCCCCGTCCAGGGTTTGAACCTTCGTTTCGGATAAGGCCGATTTGAAACTGGTAGTGTAGTGGTATAGCGTCAGATTTGCTCTGTCCAGAAAAAAAATTAGTTTGAATCTTGAACGGAGATAGTTGAAATAGTTTGTTGCGTATTGGTTGATGTCATGTCAGTGTGTGTGTGTGTAGTAGTAGAGGATGACGGCTTCCCTCCTATGTTATTTTTACTCCAGCAAGGTGTATGCAGCTGGTGGATGCATTTAGCTTTCCTTTGTACTTAAGTTTTGTATCATTTCGCAATTTGCATTTGCTACTTTCTTTTGTTGCTGTTTGTCTACAATTTATTATACATCCCATAAGTCGCGCCTCTCATTTTCCCTTATTCTTGTTTACTTATTATGTGAAATGAGAATTAAACATTATTGCTTCATAACATGTACAAAAACGGCTAGGCAGAATATGTGTCCCGAAGCGTCACGAGAATGTTTCGATTATGTTTAATTAAGAGGAGTTTTAAAAAAGCTCTCTTGTCGAGGAAAGTGATCAGTGTTTGTGTACTATGGTGAAAAAAAATTCTTTCCCTCAGCCAGTCACAATGTGACAATCACCTGAGGTTCGAATAACGAAGCAGCTGAGGGAAGTGCAGTAATCGTCCAACAGATGGTGCACTGTGTAGTGCATATAACGGGGGATGGAGGCAAGAGAGGGAAAGAGGGGGGGGGGGGCAAAGGGAAGGGACTTCATCCACCATAGTACGTGACTTTCAAACCGGATTTACCACGCGGTTGTGACTCCCTAACTTGTTAACGGATCTGACCCATTGCATTAAGCAGCTGCCTCCTGTACTCTATTCACCGTATTATTTTGAGTGGTCAGATATATTTTATATAATGTTAGAACTATATCCGATATAGCAATAAAAATGCTGGTCATATAGTTCACTCAACACTTAGTTAACTAAAACGGACAGGAAATAGACCAAACAACAGGAAAGTCACACAGAAGCCAAAACTATGTTCGTTATCGTTTTTGAGTGAAGAAAGTATACAGTAATATGATGAAGAATTTGTGAAGATTCAAAGGGGCTCTTCCACAGTATAACAATATACGTATTATACATGATCTAGGCATGAAGAGAAGCCGAGAAGAAACTCCAGGAGTAAAGCTAAGAAATTGTATGAGCAATTAAAAGATTAAAATTTTGTTATGTAGTCCCATGTCGTCTACCTATGGGTGGAGAAGGTGATAAAGTGATAAAGAACCGCTGAAGAGGATCGACTCGATGATTCATCCTGACCGATTCAGGAAAATGAAAGATAGCAGTCGCGAATGCTGATGGACTCAAACAGGAAAATATTTTATAAGCTAAATAGTAAAATCGAGGAAGACAAATCTGATATTTTAGCCATAGAAGATATTAAATATAAAAACTTTAAATATCTACCACCCTCCCTAAACCAACACTCCCTTCCCTCCACAGCTCAACACAACCCTCCCTCTCTCCCTTCCTGGTTCAACATTTCCCACCTTCCCCAACTCAAAACCATTCTCCCTAACACCCTCTCTGCAGCCCAGCCTACACCAACAATACCCGCCCTTCCTACGCCAACAATACCCACCCTTCCTACACCAACAATACCCGCCCTTCCTACACCAACAATACCCACCCTTCCTACACCAACAATACCCACCCTTCCTACACCAACAATACCCGCCCTTCCTACACCAACAATAACCCCCCTTCCTACACCGACAATAGCCTCCCTTCTAACACCTACAATACCCTCCCTTCAAAGATCAACAATAACCTCCCTTCCTGGATCAACAATACCCGCCCTTCCTACACCAACAATAACCCCCCTTCTAACACCTACAATACCCTCCCTTCAAAGATCAACAATAACCTCCCTTCCTGGATCAACAATATCCTCCCTTCCTAGATCAACAATAACCTCCCTTCCTACGCCAACAATATACTCCCTCCTTGGTTCATCACCGCCCTCCCTTTATCGAATTTTTCCATAGTTTACGAATCAAAATTTCACGCACTCACACAAGTTCATCTCCCCAAAGGTTAATCAATTTCACACCATTTTTTTCTGGCCTCACGGAACACAACATTTTCCTTGTTTTATTTTTTTTTTTAATTCCGGAAACTACTTCTAAAAGGCCAGACGCCATTTATGCCAACAATAACAAAGAGTTTCCCTGCGGCGACAGTGAAGCCTTACTTGGTAATCGTGAACACCTACAGTACACCTGGACGGAACATCGGCTCGAAAACTGCGTACAACAATGCAAATGGCTACCGCGATTTTCAAAAACTTCTACCCTCTGGACAATATCCTCTTTCTCCTCCTCTCCGTCGCCCTCTACCTCCCTTTATCCGTAGCCCGTAATTCTCGCCCACCTCTACGTTTAATAAATCATCACACCATCACTGCACCTGCCATTACTAATAAATAGCGTACCTGATCCTCCGCTTGGTGATGTGTTGCGTCAACCGAGTAATACTTCACTCTCGCAGCCCGCTGTGGTTCATTATGTCACAAATAACAAGTCTTATAAGGTAGGGATGGAGGTGAGAGAGGAGAGCACCGAGACCGTCACCTGTACACTCAGCTGCTAGAAACAAAGTAATCAGTTGAGCAAACAGAGTAAGTTTTCGTGATCGAAATTAATAAGGCGTAAAGTCGATCAAAACCGAAACAGCTTCGATCCAACCGAATTACTAAGTTCGAACCAACGACCCAAGGGAGGAAGGAAAGGAAAGGAATGTACTGTAGGTTGCCAGGCTCATGTCGACAGAAACGTGTTATTTTAATAAGTTGGCTTATCAATGTGCATACTAGACAATTAGTCAGTCATTTTATTATACACACTGTATACTGTATATAAAGCAAAAACATGTATTCATAAGTCCTTCTGTGTAATATTTACGTTTTGTGCTCACACACCATCAAATATGTTTGTCAAACATTATATTTGATCATGCATTATTCTGTACATCGCCACCCACTTTACAACTAGAATTATCAAACTTCAGTTGGTGTCTGATATGCGCCGCCTCAACACTGGGTGACAGCATAGAAGGCAGCCTGTATTGCTATTATACTTGTTCTTGAAACAGACTTCAAAATAAAAACGAAAAAGAAAATTATGGATGAAGGAATGGCACAGAAAAACACCCAAATTTTCTCACGACGCCCTATTAAAGGAACTAGTGGTATCATCTCAAGATTATAAGAACTTTTTGAGAATAGATAATGAAACTTTCGTTGAACTGTGGGAGAAAGTGACGCCATACATAAAAAAAAAGAGGACACTTTATCTTGAGAGATAAGAACATAAGAACATAAGAATGGAGGAAACTGCAGCGGGCCTGTTGACCTATACTGGGCAGTCCCATTCACACCCAACCCCTATTGCTCATAATTATCACGTCGGTTCCTAGCACCGGGCCAGTCTTTTGAGGACTTAAAGTTTACAGCTGCCATTTCAGTTCAGAGTCTTGGTTACATCATAATGGAGACATGTAGAGCCATAACAATGATGGAAACTGCTTATAAAGTTCAATAAACTTGTAGTGGATTTCTCCCCTACAAACGCTGTTTGTCGCTGAGTAGCCGACCCCGCGAATTCCACAGTGTGTGCCTCGTGGTCTGGGTCAACCAGCGCCGCCCACGGAGCGGGGGTCAACTATCTACCCACGCCTACCTCCGCTATAAAAGACCTGACCTCGTGGAGACCTGTCTCTCTTTCTACCTACACCAACCAGCCAGCAACACCTCCTCCTCCTCCTCCGCCTGCCTGGCGGTCCTCGCTCCCGCCGGCGAGCATGGCGACCCACAAGCTGTCCTCCTCTGAGCACCCTCACCAACCAGCTCTCTCTATATCACGCTTGTAACCATGCTGCCTTCCCAGCACCAAGCTACATTGTACATCCAATACAACATGTATACAGAGAGCACATTGTGAGTTTCCTTTCTCCATTCCATCCTGAGTGTGAACACAAACATCCCATACCCCACAAATGGTGACCCCCGGAGATTCGCACTCACACAGGATGGGGGAGAAACCGATCACTCTCCCAGTCTTCAAGCAACATGGAAGACTGGCTTATCCACGCAGAGGCAGCTCTCATCGGCTCTACAGCTACTGTCTCTACACCGCAGGTTAGACACCCTAGAGCAGCTCTGCTACTCTAAGCAGACAGCCGCTCCTCTTCCTGCCCCAAGCACCACGTCCTACCGACCCCAACACACCCGTCCTGCCTCAGACGCCGCCCCCGGCCCAGCAGTACCCCCTGCCGCTTCTCCTGACGCGGCCCTTGCTCCTAAGTGCGGACCCACAAACCCCTCTTTTCTCCCTCAGGTACTCCCTGCTACTGTCCTGCACCCTGCTGCTGTCGTGGACCCAGCTGCTGTCACGAGCCCTCATCTGCTTCTGCTGACGCAGCCCTTGCTCCTGACCCAGGCCCACACATCCCAGCAGGCGCATCTGAGGACTCTGTACCTGTCGCGAGGGAAGCACAACATTCATCACCTCCACACACCCTCTTTCTCCCTCTCTTCTCCCACAGATCTTGTGTGTCTAGACAGTTGCCTCCACTAGCGGCCGGCTCATCCACGCCATCGCCGTTGTCTCACATAGGCATGCACCGCCCGTTCTGCCTCATACGTGCTATGCAACCCTGCAGACAACAAGTCTCCTACACTGCCTGGAGGGAAAGAGGGAGTATTGTAGTGGATTTCTCCCCTACAAACGCTGTTTGTCGCTGAGTAGCCGACCCCGCGAATTCCACAGTGTGTGCCTCGTGGTCTGGGTCAACCAGCGCCGCCCACGGAGCGGGGGTCAACTATCTACCCACGCCTACCTCCGCTATAAAAGACCTGACCTCGTGGTGACCTGTCTCTCTTTCTACCAACACCAATCAGCCAGCAACACCTCCTCCTCCGCCTGCCTGGCGGTCCTCGCTCCCCCCCGGCGAGCATGGCGACCCACAAGCTTGTCCTCCTCTGAGCACCCTCACCAACCAGCTCTCTCTACTCAATGCTTGTAACCATGCTGCCTTCCCAGCACCAAGCTGCATTGTACATCCAATACAACATGTATACAGAGAGCACATTGTTGAGTTTCCTTTCTCCATCCCATCCTGAGTGTGAACCCAAACATCACGTACCCCACAACCCTACCCCCCATCCCCCAAAGCTAAATGGGCTCGCTGTGGTCACCAAGTTCCCCCACCGAAAACTTCTTGGATCCACTCCTGTTATTAATTAGATTTCACCACGGTGATCCTTCCACAGTTAGTATTATTATAATCAACCCTGGTGCTTTAATCAGAATTAATTAAGGCTAAGACATGTACGTACAAAAAGGAAGCTTCAAGAACTATAACAGTCCGTGCATGGTCTACCGGATTATGTGAAATTTCTACCCGAGTGAAATATCTACTCCCTTTTCCCAACAATATCAATACAATGGAGCAAAGCGTTGAAGGCAAAGTCTTATCAGTCTTTGGTAGGAGGATATGCGACAATCTGGGTAATGGGACGCACATTTTTCCCAACAATGTCAATAAAAAGGAGGGAAATACAAGTTAGAGCTAGAAATAGCCTCCTTATAATCATTTAATCAACCAGCAATAAACTTAAATCACCTACCGCCACTTATAAGTCGATATTGTGAGCAGAGAGTTGGGCCTCGCGGCGTCTATTCTGATACACAACGTATGTTTTCTGGTTCTGCAACTTCTGTGGACTGCGCAGTATGGGACCGGGATAGAAATTTTTTTAGGTAAAAATTTCACATACCACCCGGTCCCGGAACTACCTGTAATTACCGAATTGTCCAAATGATTGTGTACTTCTTGCCTCTCACTATTGCTATCAGGGTTCGATTCCTAGTGACCCTAGGGAGCGTGGCAGGTGTTCTCCAGGTGCTCCAGTCGAATCTAGGAAAAAAGTCAAGAAAAAAAAGTAAAAAAAAGGCACGGAAAAAACCTACCGTAACCTAACTTAACCTGATCTACGTACAATGCCCTCATATATTTATATATATATATATATATATATATATATATATATATATATATATATATATATATATATATATATATATATATATACAATAGTTAATTCAACCCACGGCGGCCCGCGTAAAGTGAGAAACGCGTAAAGTGAACAACATAACATATGGGATTAATTGAAATAGAGACCGGGCCGACCCCCAAACTCCACTTTTTCAGACACAATACCTACGTTGTAGTAAAAATAACTTCTTAATTTTATGATGGTATGCACACACAATTAATAATTAAGAGAAATATCAATAATATTAGGTTTTTTAACACTTACATTAGTAGAAAAGATGGCTGGGCACACGGGGATGGGGGGTTGGTTCCAAGGCAGAGGGCAGATTATTGGCCCTCACCTGTATCAATTGTATCACTATCCACCACAGAGGCTTGCAGGGCCTCTTTGTCATACCCCTCAAAGTCCATATAAGTCCATATCCTCACTATCACTGACTTGGGACAGCTGTGGTGGATGGCAGGTGAAGAACTCGGTAATGTTTTGATGACTGGGCGACCTTGTGCGCACCCTGCTCGCGCCGCTCTCCGCGTAAAAGGGTACACACACCGCGGAAAGTGAGCATTCCGGTTTCGGCAGGGTACCGCGTAAACGTGGAAACGCGTAAAGTGTGACCGCATAAAGCGAGAGTTGACTGTGTATATATATATATATATATATATATATATATATATATATATATATATATATATATATATATATATATATATATATATATATATATATATATATATATATATATATATATATATATATATATATATATATATATATATATATATATATATATATATATATATATATATATATATATGATAGATAGATAGATATATAGTAGATATATATATATATATATATATATATATATATATATATATATATATACTGTATATTGAATGTTTACAAGTCATACTAACTTTATTTCCGTTCATCCTGTCTATGTATAACACTATAAGATAAAGATATACGTATATATATATATACTATACTGTACAGTATCCATTATTGTCAATGGGTGTGTTGTATATGTATGTATGTATGTGTATATATATATATATATATATATATATATATATATATATATATATATATATATATATATATATATATATATATATATATATATATATATATATATATATATATATATATATATATATATATATATATATATATATATATATATATACTGTACAGGTATTGTGTTGTCAATGTTTACAAGTCATGTGACTTTTTTTCCTGCAACTTTATTTCCGTTCACCCTCCTGTCTACCCTGTACTAACACTTGCCCCATGAAGATAAAGATAGCAAAAGACGTGGCCACGTATGGAACAGTAAAAAAAATTCTATGAGAGTAAATGGGGAGGAGAATGAGTACAGTATACTGTAATTTGAAGCAAAAGTAGGAGTCCATAAGGAATCTGTCTTAAGCCCCCTTCTATTTATCACGGGACTTTAGGACTGGCCTACCATGGGAGTTGTTGTATGCTCTCAGCAGATAGTACTGAAGAGGCAGTGGAAAAATTGAAGAAATGGAGGATGAAATAGAGGCAAAGGGCCTGAGATTGAATGTTGCAAAAACAAAAGTAGTATTTAGTAGTCTGGGTGAGGGACCATGGTGGAAAGTGAAAAATGGCAAAAAAGATGTAGGCAGCAACTCAATAATGTGCAATGAGTGTGGAAGGTGGGTACAGTCGCTACATAAAGTATCTACAAGATGGGGTTCAATTGATGTTAAAATGAACATTGCAACTCCTGTTCTGATAGGGTTGTCAAAATCCTTCGTCCATTGTGTCATATTTTCTATGAAAAAATTTTGCTGACTCTTTTTGTAACAAATGTACACAAGAGGTGCCCACGGCTAGGCTGGAGAAACTCGACATTGGGAATACAGTACAGTACAGGGTATTATGTCCCTGGACTGTTACCTGGGTGACATGTTCAGTGCCTGGAGGGGGTGGTGAAGTCTGCCCAGTTGCAAGTCAGAAGTGACTGAAATAAGTTTAGGGAACTGCTGCCTTTACTGACAACAAGAGGACCTTCCTTCCGAGTGAAAGGAAGAATGAGAGATGGTTCGGGGATGTGGGAAGAATGAGTCTAAATAGGTACATTCAGGACCCGGTGCATGCCCAGTATTTGCCAACAGTGCGTGACAGAGACGTGACCGATTGCCCGGGTGGCTAGCGAGCCGATCTTTTGGTGAAGAAGATAAATGAAAAGGAAAAGTAATCAGAGACGTGACCGATCGCCCAACCGGCTAACGAGCCGATCAGTGGCGAAGAGGATAAAAGTAAAAGTATGAGGAGAGGGTTTAAGAAATTACATCAGAGTGAGGAAACTGTAAGAAACTGTGCAGAATGGAGAGCTGCCACCAGGTAACTCTGGTTAACCCACACAAGCGTGGAAAATAGCCTTAAAAAAGGATGATGATGATGAAAACCCATTCTAATTTATGTGGTTCAAAGGCGGTAAAAAAAACTTCCTTCTTTATAATAATAATACAGGTAGTAAATTATAGTATCTGAATTTGATGCATATTATTGGATTGAGGCCTTCAAATGTACAAAGGTGATGCACAAATTATTATGACTGCCAGATATTGATCTACAGGTACATTATTTAGTCTGATGCAAATTCTCCTAAGCCAAATATACCTGTACTGTATATCGCAAATGGCAGGTTCAATCACATGAGTTTTATACTGCCTTAGATGGACAATAAAAAAAGTAAGTAACAAGCAGGTACACAGTATTTATACTGTAGTATACTTACTTAATGTTGTAGCATAAACACTTTTACATAGTACAATACAGGCAGTCCCTGAGTTACAAATGCCCAACCTGTACTAATGAACAGAACCAGTACTTATGAATGGGATCCCAATACTGTATATTCATCACACAAATCAGTAATTAAAATTTCATTTCTTTACATTACTTTAAATATATTTAGCATGATTTTATTTACAGTATTCACATTATTTGTTATGTATGGGCAGGGATGTGTTTTAACCTAACTTATGGAATTAACACTGTTCTGACTTACAAACTTAAAATTACGAACAGGGTCCAGAAACATAACCCGTTCGTGGCTTGGGGACTGCCTGTAAAAAGTATTTAAAATAATATAAAAAGGATTAACACTGAATTTCTATTTTATGGTAGAGCCTGAAACTATGCAGCTTGGGAATAAGTGCTCACTAAGTTGTCAGCCCAAGACTGATAAAAATAATTAGTAACTCTCCCCAAAACTAATAATAGCCCTAAAAGGTGGTAAGGATATACATTACCATAATTAGAAACCTCTGTTTTTATCCTTCTCTGATTTGGTCATATGGTTCCTCCAAGCTACAACCTTACTCATTTCCAGAAGACTTCCACACCAATACATGGGAAGAAAGAAGGTTCTGAATCACTTAGTTCCAGGCTCTGCCATAAAATTAAATATCAAGATAAGTCCTTTATTTATAGCCAACCATCCTTCACAGGCAATTCATGTACTACAGTATCTGTAATAGGTCTTGGATGAAGTTGTCACTTGAGAAATTGGTAAGGTTGAGTCTAATGTATGATGGGAACAAATGAATTGAGCATTGACATTGTCGTCAAAGAAGAAATGGGGAATTTTCAGTATTATAGATTTAAATATCACCAATGAAGGAGTTAGCACTCTCCTTAACACCTTACTTGCATGGCTAATAGCTTTTGTTTGCACAGGTACAGGCACAGGTACAGTACTTGTCCCTTGCAATAATATCTCCTTCAATGGTTCCTGTTTGAAATCGTAACCTCTTAAAGCCACAATTATAACATGATGTAAAACTCCTGCAGTATAGAATCTATCAATGATCTTTAGAATATTTTGCTTAGGTTATCCATATACTGTACTATATAGCAAGAAACTTTCCATTTAAAGAAGATACTCAAGTTCAAAGGAAGCAGAAGTTTTCTCTTGGAGTGCAGAACCTTGACGGAAATGCCTTTCTTATAATCTTATGTAATTTATAGCACAATGAAACTAGTTACATGAAGGATAATAAAACAGGACATAGCACGAAATGGTTGAATATTGTACTTGTATGTACGGGGGACAACATGACTCGACAACACTGATGTACAACGGAGTCTATCTCAACCTTTCTTATTCTCTTACTCATTTTTTGCCATTTACCCACTATGATGTCTGATTCTAACTCACTCTTTACAAACATGTATTCCTTTATTTATGCATCCACTGAGTTGATAATCCAAATGTAGGGTACTTGCATTTTGGACTGTCAACCATTGTTCGACATCCTTTTGTGCTTCTGGGTGTCCCACATAACGGCTGGAAGTCTCAAAGCATCACTGTCCAATGTCCTTTGGTTTAGCTGGATATACTGTCACCAGCTGGTTACATTAGCAACCAAACACAAACAGGACAGTTAATGCATATCGTGTGGCCCTAGCACAGCCTGAGAGAATGAGGGGCTGGAGAGTAATACCTCCATGACCAACTGCATTCAAGACAAAATTGGGAGTCGTAAGTCTTCCTGTTGTATTTTTTGTGATGCTCTTTCCTTAGGTATTATGATCTTGCATAACCTTCTCAGCGTAACAAACATCATAGTCACAATTCTTTACAAGACTTGACAATACAGTTGACTGTGTATTCATTATGCGCAGAGCGCTATACAGTAGTTCCATCTGTCAAGCGTCAACCCTGTTAACTTTCATAAAATCCTGAAGAAAACTAGAATAGTTCACTTGTCTTCGCTCAAAATCCAACCCAAACTCAACTCTCAGGAAGTGGGTGAGTCTCCATGAGCAGGAATGAGCTGAAGACTTTGGCCCCAATTCTTAAACATTACTGAGTTTTAAGTCAGTACTTATGCAAAAGTTAGTACGTAAGCAACTGTCCCGTACAATTATGCAAATATTAGAAGTGCAGATATTTTGCAACTTGAAGGGTTAACACAGTGCTAGTACCATTTCCTTAACTATTAACCAAGTGACATTTAAAAATTCAGGCCTTTGAACTTGTATTATAAGCGCATGGGGAAGAAGGCCGTGAACTTGTATATTCACAAATCTCCTAACCTTAAACCACTTCGAACATACCCAAAAAAATCGGAAAAATTCCTGCCAACCATCCTTAATTACTGATACGGATCTACCACAAGCCTGTTGCCAGTATCTTGAGGTAACGATTGGAGTAATATTAAAATCATTATTGTAGTCTAGAACATATACTACATGAAACAGACAAATAGTCATTATATTGCCACATGGAACATACACTTGGGCGCCGAGAACTTGTGACGTAAAGTACAATGAACTCTTTGACTATAAAGCGAGGGTGTATACAAGATAGTCGGCACATTAGAACATCATTAACTGACAACTAAACATTTTGGCACACTTAATACATAGCTTTTACATCTATATTAGGATTGTCTACAGATAAGGGAATATATTACACATGAATGTACTTGCCCTTAAACATCTATTATGTTATATGGTCTTTCATCACCATTTCACCCAATGAATTGAACTGCAAAATTCAGCATATATGCCATAATATCTTTTATCCAGAGATGTAGCAAATGGACTAAATATAAGGCCCCCAAAAATCTGTCACAAGACACACCTTTAATGGACCTCCTGGCTTTTGTAAGAACGTATTATATCAATTACAAGCAGTTAACCATTGGGTAAAATATTGATGGCGCGGACGACCAACAACAAAATACCTATAATGTAACCTATTATAACCACCAAACCCATTCCTGGCACCGGCTGAGCCCATGGTACCGAGGCCACTCAAGGTTTCGTCTAAAATAAACAGATGAATTGTGAACTGGAGGATATCATAATGTATATTTTCCTTTGAGCTTTAATATATGAAGAAATTAAATATTTGGATAAAGTGAACAATTTCAATAGGGCTGTTCTCCTGGATGATTAGAGTAGGAGAGTAAGCTTCCAGAGAAATTATTCATTGTATACAAAATATGTGATGTTCTCACATATCAAGATATTTATAAACAAAATAACCACAGACTGACTTGTTGAAGGGTCCCCCTATACATGAAAATGAAGTGGGCATAAGGTGAACCTCCTCCTTGTCATATGTTTACTGACTGTGGTGTTGACTTGTTCAGGTGTTGATTAAGTCTGGCTAAACTCAAGCAATGTTTATCCTTTTTTCACTCAAGGAATAACATAGTTTTCAGAGGATCTCATTCAACATATCCTCCAACAAAACAAATATGATTTTTATTCGTCATCACACATAATAAACTTTTAAATAACTCAGATTTTCAGCAACATAGACAGAAATCATTTATACCAAAACTTAGATAGTATACCGAAATGTGTGGTTCTAGAGTTTGTTCAAAGCTTTAAGTTATTCTCTATTGGAATTGTATGGTCTGTATTGGAACTTTCTGACTGGTCCGTCTGTTAGCATGCTCATAGAAGACTGTAGCACAAATTCTGAAATAGTCCTTGATGTAAATTGGTGCTTGAGTGCTCTACATCACTGATACATTCAATTCATAGGTTCTACAAAGATTAATAAAAAGTGATTATGTATTTGAGGCAGTCTATTTATGTAATATGATTGCTACATTGTCTACAGGTACTATGGTTGGCTGCTAAGGGGGTAGTGGAAAGTTAGGAACAACTAGCATCTGTTAATATTTGATTAACTATAGGGTCACCAAGTAGTGTGATTAATTGATGCAGTGCTTGTTTTTGTCTCAATATGACCCCAGTTCTACTTCAGAACACAAACAACAATCTTCTTAAATCTAAGAGAAAAGCTTTGAGACCCACACTCATATGTCAAGATTTATTGTAGATAACATCTAGTTGGTCACCCGCGAGATTAATAAGAATTATTAGAAGAAGGATTTGGGGAATGTCAGGCATTTTCACTCATGTTTTGAGAGGGGTTACATGCATGTGCACTAACCCATGTAAGTTTTACCTGATGAGAGACTGATAATTAATGCCTCCATGCCCCATCTCCTTCAGATACCATCAAGCATGATGGAATCTGGAGCTTTGTGAGCCTTGAACTGTTGTAAATCTTACAATATCCAATATAATCTATAAAGTTTCATATTTGGTCAGTCTCCAAAGAAGATATTTGGAGATAAATTTGATGGTTGGAACAAAATCCTAGGTGTATATTATATTTATATTAATAATTATGAATATCCAATAATGTTTATGCATTTCACGAGCAAATAATTGCAAAATGATATTGCTTTTATTGAAAATACTGAGAAAAGCATTATATACTGTATATTCTCGATATGTATTGACCTTTCGTACCTCCGAGAAACTCTTACTCCTATGTAAAAACCACTGGATAGCAGTCATCAGGCTTTTACATAAAAATATGGAAAACTCAAAAGTTTTGATGATTGGTACTCCGAAAGCTGTTCTGACAAGATAGTTTCTATCAAAAGTTAAAATAGTTGTGTTAAATATATTTTATGTCTAAATAGAAGAAACATGATTTCTTAAGATGCGGGAAATGTTAACTATCTTGCCTGTACACTTTCTGTAATATTATATTGCAGGTACGCACAGTTCGTCCCTAAATCGTTGCATTGTTTGTAAGATTTTCAGACTATTTTTGCCAGTTTTGATCTTAATGTTTTGCATTCTAAGTAGCCAAAAAGGGAAAAGTTGAAGCCTTGTTTAAGTGCCTTTCACTTGACTATACACTCTAAGTCTTTTATTTGCCTACTTTATCAGTTCTGAATCTAATCAAACAAAATTTACAGTATTTTCTAAAACTTGCATTTCTATTATTCCTCTAAAAGGCTTCAAAATTTTGAGAATGGAAGAGCAATTAGTTTTCTCATTTACCTGGATGAAATTAGGAAGATCTACAGTATCACAATTAATTTGGCACATCTATTCTACCTATTATCTATTTTAATTGACAGCAGCTGAATGAAGACTATTTTCCCTCATAATGTTATTGTCAGTAAGTTCAGTGTATAGTTCCTTATACAAATTTAGTTATTGTGGTATTTTAATTTTAGTATTTCATACTTATTTTTTTTTACTGCAGTATTATGATCATGATTCAAATCCTTCAGCTATACTGTAATTATATTTACTTGAGAAAGAGGGCCAATGTATATTAAAGTCTTAAATGATAGGGAACCTCTAATACACGGTACAAATTTGTATCGAACATTCCTTATATATTATTCCTGGCACTAATACTGTAGAAATCTTTAATGTTTACTGCAGATGTTTCACATACTGTACTTCAATACATTATAAAAATTCTTACAGAAATTTCAACTTTTAATTAAGTTGAAAAGTATGAAATTACGGACCTAAATGCCATCGTGAGAAATGCTTAGGATTTCCATAGTATCCTTAAGAAATAAAAAATTAAAAGATCACCATTATTATACTCATAGAAAAATTTCAGCTTCGTAGTTGTAAGTAAATTTCTTTCTTACATCATCTTTAAATGAAAAAAATAATAATACAGTGTATATATATATATATATATATATATATATATATATATATATATATATATATATATATATATATATATATATATATATATATATATATATATATATATAAAACAATAATTTATATACTCGGTAGCTTTATAGCATTTATTGCTACACATTTGTAGGAAAGAAGTCCAGAACTTTGATATACAGTACTACTGTATAACAACATCCAATACCATTATTTTGATTGACATAAAGTTCTCTGGAAATAAACTGCTTACCTTCAGCTACATACAGTACTTTAATTTTTGAAAGAAGTTGTATAATAATTTTGGCTATAGTATAGTTCAACAATGTTCATATTTAAAAGTTTTATCAAATTCATTTATCTTTATGTGTCAAAAACAATTTTGAAGCAATTTGTACATGATAGTAGCTGTCCCATGAAATGTTAAGCATGTAACAGGAGTTTCTCTTCTGCATGCTTAAAATTATTTTGTTTCACTTGAGGACAGTGTTTTTGATATCACTGCTTCTGCCCTTTTGCCTCTCTTCTACCATTTTTGTCCCTCTGGTCTGTGATCTTCTACCACTCCCTATACAATGAGCCTAGCCTTAGCCTCTTCTTCCTGCTGCTGCTGATCCTCATCCTCCTCTTCCTCCTCCTCCTCCTCCTCATCCTCATCTTCTTCCTTAAACACATCATCACTGGAAGACCCAAGGGTGGAGGTGGTGTGCGAAGAACCAACACCACCCAGCTCCAGGACCGAGTGCTGTAACACAACCCATATCTCATCACCCCTTGTATGTACATGCATATTTGACATGGCTAATGGGATATTAATGGTTCAATTATAAAGACAATCTAAAAATACTGAGGTGAAAAAATTCAATAATAGCTGTAATTGCAACATTGCAAGATATTGTGTAGTGATCTTTATATGATGGAGATGATAAATAAGAAGATATTCATTACAACCTAACTCACTTAAGACTAGAGAAATAATGTATTTCCATCCCATATCTAACTTAAATAAATGGCATGTATCCCATATACAGGGTACTTGCAAACTAGTGATATGCATATTCAATGAATAACTTATACCTGTACAGGGTGTCCCCATTTAAACTAATGAGGATTGGTTAAAACATAAACAGATCAGAAAATTTATATGAGAATACAATAATTTAGTGACAAAACAGAACATTCCTTAAACAAATAATAAAAGCAGAGTTATAAACTGAAGACCTCCCTGCATCACTTGTATTATCCAACCAGCAAAGTCTTTGGGGTAAGAACTAATTTAATCTCCTTAAATGGAGTTTGGGATTAATTAAATGGATTAATTTTACCTTCTGCAACCAGAACCTTGAGGGGTTCTCTCAAAATCATGAGTTTTCATTTAAAGCAGAAGGAACATATGGTTGAAAAGTCAGTTTAGCAGTGTGCATCAGTCTATCCTGTTTGGTCACAGTCTTGGACTCCAATAATAATCCAGCCTTCAGTCTCAGTAACGAAGTTCTGAACTGAATACATCAGCTCTAAGTGATGGGTAGAAATGTGCATAAGTATTTTGCAAAGCTCCCACTGACAAGTTGGTATGTGGAACTAACTTTGACTCCTATGTCAAAATGTAAATTGATTCCACAGTAAGTAATTCAGACTTTTTATAAGATATGAATATCTGGCCTATTTATGAAGGGCTCATCTTCTGTATCTGAAATAAGAATCAGGATCATACTCTCTAGGACTTTCTGAAATTTGCAGTTCTGGACATGGGATTGCACTGAAAACTTTTTAGGGGTTACTTGCGCCCTCTTCTTTTTAATAACAGAATTCATAGGAATCCTTTAGGGGACCTGTGTATTGGTAAGATTGATCCGAGTCATCAACATACAACTCCCCGGGAAGACCAATCCTAATATCCGACGAAAGTGCCTCTAACACCATGAAAAACAGAACTCTCATGGCAGACCCTTGATAGATGCCTACTGTACTTTCACCTTAAATTCCTCACTTTCCTTTCCATTTGCTCTCACAGCAGTTTTTGAGCCATAATTTAATTTCATAACCACTTGAACAAAACACCCCTTAATACAAAGCTTACCGTACTCATTGCCCACTTTACTCTCATATGGTACACTGTCAAATGCCATCTCTTAGTCTTCAAATACAAAGTTGGCAAGTACTGTACTGGACATGCCCTGGCTCCTGAATGTATTTGAACCTGCTTCAGTGTTGGTCAAGTCTGGTCTTGAAAGAGCTCACACTCGGTGCCATCACAACACTCTCTGGCAGGTTGCTCCAAGAATTCACAATTTTCATTTCCAAAAAAAATTGCCCTCACAGTTTTCTGGAATAGTGGCTTTCCAACCTTGAGCTGTGACCCCTTGTGGAGCAGCGTCCGCCAACTCCAAGTATAGACACTTGACTGAGTAGTGCCCTTTGGGATATTTCTGTACCTTAATTAGGTACAGTATAAGCTAGGCAGTTGCAGGTGCCCTAATCTCTCTAGATAACTGAGGTGCTGGAGTGCAGGCACCAGTCTGGTAACCCTCCTTTGGACATTTTCAGTCAATTGACTGGGACAACATATCTCGGGGACCAGACGGGGTGACAGTACAGGTACTCTTGAAGATTGTTACCAGGGACGGACCTTCTAGATATCTGAACGACCTTCTCATATGACCTACTAGTTTAGTTACTTGATTCACCTTCTCACAATGGCCCAAGAACTTCAGTTCATTTTCAACAACACACCCAGGTCCTTTTTGCATTCGGTTCTCTATTAATGCAGTTTCTTTGTCCCATTGGGACATATGATACACCTCCTTACATTTGGTACGACCCAAGTGAATTCTTGTACACTTTGTGACATGGAATCTTGACAGCCATTTCTTCAACCACTCCTAAAGCTCACAGCGATCTTTCTGCAGCTCTTCACAGTCTGTTTGCTTCTTAATTTTCCTGAATAACTTGGCATCAGTGGCATATTCTTAATGAATGCAAGGCACGCATTGCATGCCTAGTAGAAAGCAAAATATATTTTTTAATAGTATCTTCAATAATACAGATTTAATTTTAGAGTTCACAGTTTTCATTCAAGAAAGTCGAGGAGACTCAACGTCCCTCAATGCATGCAGAAAGATAAGCCACATGCCCCCAATGGACATATAGATGTAACCATCCTATCAATAACATGCTAAAATGAACTTTATTGTGTTGGAGCATAAAGAATCTGAGTTTCTTGTCTATTTTCTCTATTTTACAAGCTTCAGATTTGGATTTTCTAAGATGTATTTTCTCATAGTATTTAAAGTTTTCTAGTGGGTTCCCATATTCCTCTAAAAGGCAAACTGAATCTTCTTGAGAACATTTTCATGCGTATATGAGGTAAGTGGAGTCAAATTGTAATTGAGCCTCCTTGGTGATGGATTTTCTTTTTTAAAAAACTTCAGAAACACAAATTGCCTGCTAATGTTTTAGCTGCATATAAATGTGCTCTAGCGAGACTGCTAAAGGAGGCATCTGCCACGGATTCCTTTAGATCTTTCTTTCTGAAACATCCAATGAAAATTATGTATACTGTACTAGTCGGTTGTTAGGGGCTATTCTTAAGCTTGTGGATTATACTGGGAACTTCATGAGGCAAGATACTGAGTTGGCTTCAATAAAAAACATTTTTCTTTTGGGCTTGGCTTCATCAAGAAGAATTTCAGACATTCCTTCAATCAAAGGAGGCTCTGGTTTCATTTCTTTTGGCCCTTCTCTAAGCGTACTCACACTTACACTATGCCTAAATTTTTTATCAAAGAAAGGCTAAATCTTAGATCTAAATGCATTTTACCTTATTTACCTAATGGTCACCCACTAGAGGTGGCCATATCAAGGGAAGGAGGCCAGTGGACTGTGTAGGATCCCTCCATAAAAATGTCTGAATTCCAAATCATAGAGCTTCTAAAGTTAGTACAGTACAGTATTTAAATGATTATAAATCATTACATTTATCAAATCAACATTACCCAGCTCATTCCTCTGAGAAATGATGGCCAAAATATTTTAACTGCTTGGGAGGTCTGTAAGGTGTGTTTTACCTGACTTTGGCTATTTAATTCATCTTCCCTTGTGAGGTGTACTGTACTTCATGAAGCAGTTAACATTAATTTTTCATCTCCTCCCAAATCAGTCTAGCTTCAAATTACACAAATCACTTAGTGAGGTCATCAGGTTATAAATAGTAGGTGGATTCTGAAATCACATTTAGTATCCGACTCTGAGATTTACTGCAAGATGGCTGGCACTGGAGGCTGGGGCTTTACTAGAATCCATGGTTGTAACTGAACAGGAGAGAACATGATGCACACTGATGTGAAGCTATAAATGCATTTGCCTACTGCTTCAAATGGCAACTTCTATTTCAGAGAGAATGCCCCCTCAGGGTTCTAGTTGTAGGTGAAGAAGAGGGGGGATGGGGCAAAGTTAATCTTTTCACTAGTCCTAACTGGAATTTATGGGGGTTCAATGGATTTTAACTCTGCAGACTTAACTGGCTGCATAACATGAGTCTATCAGTCCATCTCACTTACACAAAGGGATTGGAGGATCAATACTTTACACCATTTGTTTTGCTAATAACTAACTCAAAATAATACAAAAACTCAAAGCAGTGTGGATAGGGATCTCCAAATTAAAATGATGCATGCTTACCAAAGCATTAACGAAAATTTGCCATGGAGATGCTGATATGCAATACACTGTGTAGTTTGATGCATAGCTAATGCATAACCTCTATATTCATTTTCAAAGACCCTGCTAACATCAACAAAGAAATACCAGGTAAGAAGGAACATGTTTAGAATACAGTACAGCCTTTGTTCTAAAATGTTGACAAGTTAAGTCATCCATTATAATAAAAATAAGATGTCTGCACTTTATACTGTACAGTATATGAAATAAATATTGTTTGGAAGTAATCAGTGCAAGTGACTGAGATCTACAGCCAAATGCAGATTCTCAGTAAATATTGTAAGTTCTGATGTTGATGAAAGAAATGCACAATGACTTGGTCAATTTTTTGACACCCACTGAGGGTCATGGTAGGGGGGAGTGAAGCACATAACTATAAGAGGTTCATTTAAAAATTATTTGATGAAAGAAAAAATATTTTCTAATACCTATTGATCAAATGTAACAAAAGTAAATCATTAGTAACATGAGAACATATTTTTCCAATTATCTGAAACAGTGAAAGAGTGCTGAGGGAGAGGACACAGAGTACACATGAGAAATGATAAGAATGAAGCATAAAGGACTAGGTGATGTAGGCATGTGTACATAACACAGATAACAATGAATGATTTTCAGGCTTTTTCATGTGTGACTGGAATTATAAGAAAATAAATCATAATTTGTAGTTACACCTCATGTACAAAGATCGAGTAGATATAAAGGAGCATTCATCAAAACAAATTGAGAGAGAAATTGAGTCCCTAATGTATTGACAAGCCTGTAACATGGAAGGGAATTATCAGAGCAACCTACGTGTATTGTACTCACTTAAATGGAGATTACCAGTATTATCAGATTGCAAGAGTTGACTTGCTCAATAATGAGACAATTTAAAGGTTATAATGGACTGTGAGAAAAGTAGTTAATATACAAGTGTACTATAGAAAGGAGGGGTGAAATAGTTTAATCATACATAGATTGTTTATAAAGCCCCCTGATATTTGTGTTTATAAAGTTCCTTGAAGAACTACGGTAATATTCAAAATGCTAGAATGTACTCCATTATTTTTGACACACAGTTCTCATCTTCACCATGTTTGCTGTCATAATAATCAGTGATAATACTGTATATTCTTCATAATTCCACCTACACATCTAGGCTGCAATGATGATGAATACAGTAATGTTCAGAAAATGATGGAGTACTGTATAAATCAATGTTCTGGATGTGTTACTTCCTTAGTGCATCGGTAAACACAAATATTAGAGGAATTTATATTTGCCCAATTAATAGTATCATATAAACAGGGTCAGAATATGAATGCAGTAAAAGGTTGGATATTTCTGTCCAACTAGTTACTCGAATAATCAAGTCTAAAATAAAAAGTAATAGATATTACAAGTGAAAAGCAATTTGACATTAAAAGAACTGAAACCAAGACAAAGGCTGACATTAATGGTAAAGATGTACTTCATATAAAGTGTCCCCCTCTAGACTGTAGCCACCAATTCATTTTTATACACTCCTGGCTTCAATCTTCCACTTATTCCATGTTATATGAGGCATCTAGAGTAGGAATGACGAACTCACCAAATCATAGTTTTGAGTAAACGCACGTCATAGTTTTAGAACTGTAAAATCACACAGCGCCATGGACTATTGATAGAATTGCCTCAGTTATGTTCTATATTGATAATTTTTGTGGGTAGAAGGTGTGCATAATACAATGACAAGCCTGTTGTACCAAAAAATATTATAAATAGTTCGTCCCTCCTACTCTAGACGCCTCATATAGTCTTCGGTTCTCTCATTAAAATTTATCGTCTGTCATGTCCTTCACCATCAAATAATTTTTTATACAGATTCATCCTCTGTACTGGTTACTTGTTCTGTGTTCTTACAGACCCAATTTGGCTTTATTACAGTTTCTGATACACCCCCTTGTCTCTGTTTTCATTAAGAATAAATAACTCTAAAGACTTCTGGTTACTTAATCTCTTTCTTGAAAAACCTATATTCCTTTGTAACCAAGCATATAGCTCTGTTCATCTAATTGGACTGCTGTATATTCTCTAACTAATATCTTCAGTTTTAATTTGATTATGTTCTACTTAATGCCATTTTGTCTTGACTTATTTGATTTTTTTTTACTCTCCAACAGCTGGTAAGAACAGCCAATCTGATCTTACCTCACTCTTTAGTTTACAAATTTTGTGAGGCTTGGCATTGTTTTGCTTTTGTATCTCCTTAATAACAACTGGTATATGTTGTACAGTACAGTATTGCATTCTCAGTTTTTATAGACCGAATCAAATGAATATTTAGATGAAGCCTTAAAGCATTCAAAACTTTCTAGTTGTGAACTTCATCTTTTCTATATACAATACTCCTAAGTACTGTCCACTGGAATGACATGAGTGGGACTGAGAAAGAGAGTTTGATGGAAAATAAAGTAAAAAATTGAAAAGACCACATGACACAAAAAGCACCTGAGAATTGATGTTATGAGGATAATAAACACAGGAGAGATGACGGTTTGAATACAATATGATGTGACAGGTAACAAAGCAGTGATCAACTTGACACAGATGACATGAGAGTACCCGCCCACCTGTTATGGCTCATCATCCTTGATGTGAGAGGTAGAGGGTTGAGGTTTGCGTGGTGAGCCAGGCGCGCCCTGTGGCATGCACACCCACACGCATCAGTAAAGCAAATATTAGGCTCTAAGCTATGTTGTATGCTAAAAGCACTCACACAAGTCTTGCTTTTAAAGAAACTCGTGATTCATTGTAACCTTTATAGCTCCTAAATCTGCCTTTGACACAACATATATGCTGTAAATTACTGATGTACTGTACTGTACTACAAGGTTAGGTTATAGCACATAATGTGTATATATAACATAGGATATGTTAAGGCAGTTCAAGGAGTCTAAAGATTTTTTGCAAAATATTTATTGCTATAAAACTATGCTCTAATCTCATGCAACAAGTTGCTTGAAAAATGTGAAAATACTTCTAATATTTCTACTAAAAATATTTTTGATTTTGGTGCATAATAATGCTTACGTAAATAAACCTACCAATGTATGCTACATAAAATTCTCCTAGCTTAACTCATTCATAGAAAGCCAAGCTAAATGAAGTAAGCTTAAATAGCAAATAGTTCTTCAAATTTTAAATATGCTTGAAAGAAGAGGAAATTTGTACCTTAACAAGTTCAGTAAAAGTTATTTAACAAAAAGTCAAAGGCAAGCAATAAAGCCTGTTTATGTGAAAAATTTCTACACATATAAAATCAGTAATTATTAAGTTCAAGGGCATTTCAACACCTGTGACAGTACAGTATATGCAAATTTTCTGACTTATCCAGTTTCTGCAATATTGTACCCAATTAATAATTCTGTCACAGTACAGTATAATGTGATTGGTTCCCTTAATTTGTGAACACTCCATATATTTTCATAATAGAATTGACTTTTCTGTACTTTTCATGAAATTTTCAATGAAGTCATTATGATTAAGATTTTGCATTAGCTTCAAGATATTTTCCCTGAATACAGCATTGTACAACAAGTCGGCTATTTATATCGGTTCTATTTGTGTTGTTTCAATAAATCATTGTTAACGTGATAGGGAACAGTGTAAATCGTGCCTGTCCGATATAAACTGGTTTTTGCTGTGATGAACACTAAATAAATAAAACTGCATACCATAAACTATGTCATGTGGCAGACAGCTGAGCATTCAAAGTGGCTATATCATGCCCTCAGCTGCTGAATCCACCTCAGTCAGAGCATGGAGTGATATTCGCTGTGATCATTCTTGTGCCAATCTTTCAAAAGACCCTTAACCATGAACGGAATATATCTGGCAAGTGATTCTGCAAGTACACCCATCATGAAAGGGTATCCAATCCTTGTTATATTTTGGTGAGCACCCATGTCTGTGTATTTACTTAATTGTCTATTTATGTATTTCATTTATTTGTTTAATTTTTGTTTCTAATGTTTAGTTAAGTTAGGTTACAATGTCCATAAATTTGGCCTGGTAATACAGCCCTCAATTTTAATACAGTACAGTACTAAGTCTATGGTTAAAAATGTCCCTTGTTTATGTCACTTAGATTTACGTCACATTTCCTAGGAAAATATCCCCGACATAAGTTGGCAACTTGCTGTACATTCTAATATGCGTTCTTTCTTATTTAAGGATCTAACAATAAATCTTGGCTGGATTTTATACTTTCCAAGCTAACTGGTGATCTAGAATTACCATATCAAAATAACACTTCATCAAACACACTCATCCTTCACTTTCAAGTATAGTTGTCCCTCGGTTAACGAGTTACCTTCCATAAGATTCTTAACTTCGGTTAACGAGCAATCCCTCAATTAACGTGTTTCTCACGAGCCGACCTCAACATGTTTTCGCTTGCATTTGGCGGTCCACCAGCTGTAGTATTAGTCCGCCAATATCGTAATCGGGGGACCGGTGGTAGAAGCAGTACCGTTCTTGCCTCGGTGGAAGTTGTTTGGACTTACTTCCTAGCCCCCATTAGTCCCTGCTCACCTAGCAGTAAAGTAGGTACCTGTTGTAAGTCGAAAGTTGCAAATTCGTATTCAGGGAGTTGTTGGAGCTTCCAATAACTTGATGACATAAAAACCACTGACTCTTCAGGCTTCTACGCCCTTGACTCTTCAGGCTTCTATGCCCTTAACTCATGAGACATAAAGGCAAGCATGAACTTAGCATGCTTCCCTGTTGGGTGCTGTAAATGCTTCTGCGCTTCACCTTACACAAGGATGTAGGCGGGTGCCCAATAAATAAAAAAAATAAAATAAAATAAAAATACAGTAATTGGCTCTTGGGCTTATATTCCTTACCATTTTAGTTAATATCAAGAAGTTTATACTGTTCAATAATTTTAAAAGTTTATAGTCATTTTAACAATTATTGAACATAATTGAAGGTAAGGAAACTAGTTTTATGCGAGCCATCCAGCCTGTCAACACACTAAACAGGCGCCAGTCTCTCTGTCTTTTCAGTGGAGGTGACATCTTGCTTGAGACTCTCTTCAACTAAATGCTTTTTTTCTGTGTTTGCAAGCAAATTATTGGTCATTTTGAAATTCATTTTACATATTGACACTATATAATGCAGTGCAGTGTTGATTTAAAGAAAATAATCTTGAATTACACCAAGAGAACTAAAATTTTATGGGTGAAATGGCGCCATGGGGTGACTTCTCTTCCACCCCAATGCCTTCTCTTCTCCCTTCTCCTCCACCCCCATTCTAATTCCCATCATCATGATCATCATCCAGGAGCCTTCTACATACACACCTCAAAGTAAGTGTACTTTTCTACCTATTTTGTTGAATTTAGGCAATTTTCGGTCAGCTGGAATCAATTACCCAAAAACCCATTGAAACGATGGTTTCGGTTAACTTGTTTTTCGGTTAACGAGCAACCTTCTAGAACGGATTGTGCTCGTTAGCCGAGGGACCACTGTACAGTACTGATACATGAATGCGACCTTAACCCTTTGACTTCAAAATTAAAATAAAAAAGGTCTCTCTGTGAAGTCTAAATTTGCTGACACCCCTCTTACACGATTGTAATATATTAACACACACACACACACACACACACACTGCCACATGACACCACTGGATCTTTTAATGAAAGACAAGGGAAATAACTTAAATAATCAGTTTCAATTAAAATCAACTACTTTTGAAAGATACTGAAGTTAAAATATATATGCCTGTAACAGATGGAGATTGTAGAGCTGCCGAGCAACAACCATCAAGATTCGGTGGATACAGGTATCCCTCGATATAAGAAGGTTCGAAATACGAAAATTTGTGCAGACAAATTTCCTAAATTGCCACTTCTTTTTGTGTTATGAAAGCTTCCCCCACTTATATAAATTTGGGTCCAGGCAAAAATTTAAATCACGCACCCCCGGGAGTCAGCTGGGGTGGCCACAACCTCTAAGCACTCTCCCTACCAGGCTGCAGTAGAAGTTCTGTTTTGTTTTTGTTTTTTCAACTCGTAATTTTGGGTACAAGGGTCCTCATTATTAGAATATTAATTATTCGTGGACACAGTTACAAGCCCAAATAATTGTAAAACTATAAGTAAAAATACCCCGAACTTACAAGGATTCCACAGATGAAATTCGTCGGTCAAGAGCACAAGAGTTTGAAATTCCTGCCCTCCTCCCATGCATGCGCAATAACAGTCGCCCGCATCCCCAAGCCTTGTTTAGAAAGTGCTCTGAGGATTTTTTGTTACTTTGCTGTGCCTTTGGTGACATTGGTGGATTTCTTTTGTAGCCATGAATTCCAAACCAAAGCAAAGTGATGTACAGGTATCCCTGTATGTGTGGGAAGTGAATGTATGTACTGTATTAAGGGAGTGAGCTGTAACTGTGACCAGCCGCACTCTCCCTTCCCCCAATGTGACTTCACGGCATACAGGTAGCTGCCACACACACGTCTTGAGTCAGCTTGGTAACTGCCTGGATGGACTGTGTCACATGTATACTGTACCAGTAACTGTGAGGAATAAATAAAAATAATAATAATAATAAATAAAAATACCCATAACAATAATCAATAAAATAAAAGAAAAAATACTGCGTTGCCATTTGGCAGTCATTTCACCGAACACGAGACAGAGACAGCCGAGAGATCCCCCACATCGCTTACTCTCCCTCGCTCTGTGTAAGAAATGTTTAATACCTTTATGTTTTTGACCTAATGAGAATTATTTTTAATTTTGGGGGCACATTCTGTATAAAGGGTGTGTGCATGTAACAGAGCTAAAAAAAAGAAGAAAATTATGAAAATCTTCCCCAAAATATGAGTTACACAATAACATAGCTCACAGTTCAGCCTCATCTGCTCTGAGTGTTACTGGGTGGTGAGTAACTACTCTGCTACGCAACTACATTCCATCTCCACGGATATTATTCCTCATTATTTATTTCTTAATTTAAATTTTTATTTACATATTTATTTTAATTTTAATATTGTGTCTTAATGAACCACTTTCACTCAAATGAGTGTGAGTGCGTGTGTGCGCAGCTGGCTGACCGGGTGGTTAGGTAGCCTGTGTTGCGCCAACACACCGACCCCAAACGACTTTAAATACCTTAAATAAGCTACAAAATAAAAAAAAATTGTAAAATAATGTGTAATCAAATGTTTCCAATATATATACTAAGTATATCTCCATTAGGCAGAATCCCTCAAACCCGGTACTCTCCGATAGTTGTAAATTAAATTTTCTTAGAAAATCGTTCCCAAAGCCAGAATTTTCGTGAAAATTTCAGCTTTGGGAATGATTTTCCGAGGGCCACATTTTCCGGGAAATTACAAAGAAATTTTCCTGATACCTGGAAAATTCTGGGGATGGGGGAATATTTTTCCGGGTTTGAGAGATGATGTAAATGGGCAATTTCTGGAACTTCGGAGAAAATTTTTCTGTTACCCACAAAATTCCAGGGATGAGGGATTTTTCTGGCTTTGATAGTCGTCTCATTACCTGGAAACCTCTCATTCCTGGAAGTGCTCTGCATCGATTGTTCTGGCTACCTGAGATATGACAGTAAATGTTAAAAGATATCAAATTAAACTTTTTGAGTGTTATTTACAATGTGATGGTCCCAATTAGATCCTATTCCTATTAATTGTTATGGGAATTAATTCCCCTTTATCTGTGGAATTGCTATCAGAGTTTTATTCTCGTCCGTATTAAGCTCGGATAATGAGGACCCCCGTGTATAAACATAACTTTCTTCATATTTTATTTCATTCAGTTACACGCTCACACAATCCTAAATACAAAGTGTGCTAAAAAAATAAATAAATAAATAAATACATAAATAAATTATCATAAGGTCAAAAACATTAAGGAAATAAACATTTCTTTGCGCTGTTGCGAGAGTTAGCAGGATGGGCTAGGGGAGATATGTTATGATTATTTTTCAACTCATAGTTTTGGAAAGATAAACTTAACTTTCTTCACTTTTTTTACTCAGTTACATGCACACACAGTCTATATACCTATAGAGCAAAAAAGTAAAAGAAATACAGTAAGTCCTCATTTAACATTGCCCCAGACAAAGTTGTTTCGTTATAACGTCGCTACTCTTTAGATACCAATGACTTGGACAACGTCCAGCCGATTCGAAATAACGTAGTCATGGACTACTTTGTACGGCGCATCACCCTCTCTAATCTTGGCGCGCTACACTCTCTTGCGGAGCGTCACAGTGTCACCAGTCTTTGTTAGGCTTCCACAGTGTTCATGCGTGTATAAGTGTTTTTGTTCTAAATACTGTACTGTAACCATTTGAAATGGCTTCCAAGCGCCCATCAAGTGCTAGTGATGCTAGTGTTGTGAAGAAGCAATGTAAGACCATTACCTTTGCCCACCCTCCTCCTTTCCACTACCCACCACACACTTGTTCTACCTCCACCCATCAGTGAGTACAATACAAAATGATATAGTTTATTTATCTTTTTGAATGCATAATATATTCTATTTTCAATAAAAACACCATTGAATTTATGTATATGTTATGTATTTTATGGGGCAAAGGGAGGCTGGGGAACGTAACTCTCGTATTTTATCTATTTCTTATGAGGAAAATTGATTCAGTTAACGTTGTTTCCGTTACCATCGCGGTTTTCAGGAACAGAACCACAATGTTAAGCGAGGACTTACTGTACAGAAATTATCATAATGTCAAAAACATAAAAGGAATAAACATTTCTTTGTGTGTGAAGGGGAGAGGAGTGTTGCAGCATCAGCAGATGTGGCCAGGCTGCCTTGCTATAGCGACGCTTGAGAGCAGCCATGTGTGAAGCAGCCAACGTCTATGTAAATGGCGCCGCTGGCGGTTGTGTTAAACTTTGATTTATTTTTTCCTTAATAGTTTTAGCTGCATATTTTCATCTAGATAACTTTTTGCCTCGCGCCCCCCCTCTGCATAAGCCCTAGATCCCACACCCCCTGATGCAACCCTTGGTTGTTATAGAGTGGGAGGGATGAGAAATTGTGTACAAGACGCGTTTTCCTGGCCAGACTTTTCTCTGACTGCTCCCCACAAGTTTAAGAACCACTGATCTAGATAGTATTTTATTAATATTTTAAATGTTTTAGGTAGCAAATTACAATAGTTGTGTGCTATTTATCATTAGTTATTATTATTTTTTTTGCGAACCAATTTTGTGTTTTGGGGGTTTGTTATTGGGGTACTTTTGTCATTGGGGACTCGAACCCTATTTTTCGTACATGTTCTTCTATCCGAGATAAGAAAATTCACCTAATAAATGTTTTTTTTTTGGGGTGGGGGGGGGTGGAACCTAACCCATTCGTATACTGTATTGAGGGATACCTGTACTAAATTTATTTTTCTATATTTTATTCCTACTTTTTTGTCCTATAACTACTCAAATAATTATTTACAAAGAAAAATGTAGATACCTGTACTGTATAGCATAATTTTGCCTCTCTGTCAAACCTGAATGTAATCATAATATTGTACAGAGTGGTCCCTCGGTTAACGAATGGTTCGATTAACGAATTACCTCCCATAAGGATCTTCAATTCGGTTAATGAACAAAACTTCGATTAATGAAATCCTTACGACAATCACGTTTTGTTGTGAGCATCAGCTGATCAGCTGATGGGCTAGTCTGCCAATTCAATAATCTGTTCTATGTTTACATTTGTTTCCAGTGGAGTAAATATCAAGAAAGTTGTGCTCTTTAATATTTTTGCATTTTTTATATTAAAATTATTAGTCATTTTAACATTTAGTTAACATATTGATAATATATGCAGTACAGGGAACTAGTTTTTTGTGCGCCCATCAGCCGCTTGACTCATCGACCAGGTGTCAGTTTGGCTTTGTTTACAGTGGAGTGAACATCGATTTTGTTGGAGTCTTGAATATTTTTGCATTTGTGCATGAAAATTATTGGTCATTCTGAAATTTAGTTAACATATTGATAATATATAGTGCAGTGCAGTGCTTATTTAAATAAAATAATCTTGAATTACACCTAGTGAACTTAAAATTTTATTGGTAAAATTACTGCATCAAGCATGGGTCCCCTGAAAGGTGATTTCTCCTCCATCCCCACTTCCTTCTCTTCTCCCTTCTCCTCCACCCCCACTTCTAATTCCCATCATCATCATCAACCAGTAACCTTCTACATACACACCTCAAAGTAAGTGTACTTAACTGCATTTTTTTTTTACTTTGTATGTAGTGTACTTTTCTGTGAGCTGGAACCAATTACCCAATATCCCATTGAAACAATGGATTCGGTTTACAAATTTTTCGGTTAACGAACAACTCGGTGAAATAAATTGTGTTTGTTAACCAAGGGACCACTGTATAGTAATACGGAAAGTGGAAAAGAGTATGACTTTCTAACCAAGACTTAAGATGAGATCCTTGATCATTTTAAATCAATCCAAAGACAATTTCCATTCAATAAAAATAAATAAATGGAAGGTTGATGAATGAAATTCCATTTCATGAGAAAAAGGAAGAAATGAATGAGGTATGAGATCCAGACTTCAAAGTGCGATCTCTGTACTCCCTGCAGAAAAAGCAAACATTTTAATGCCATATTACACTGTCTTGGTATACAAGCCTAGATTATAGTTTTGCTACAAGAAGTACTGCTCACCAAGTAGATTCAAGAATGAAATACTACCATCTAAACCAGTGATTGCCTCAGGTTTGATAGTTTTACTCTACTGCAATAGTTCACATGCTTTGAACCATCCTCAGCCATAAAAGAAATTTCAACGACATTATTCCCTCAGTTGGTGCTGATTTACATCATCACCACCACTGGCTTCCTCCCCTCAGTTATAACAGTCTTTATTTATGACCTATGGGTAGCCTTGAAGGACCTGTGAGATTCTAAACCAGCTAAGAACGAAACAGAGATGGTCATTTGTGGATGGTTAATATGCAGTATACAGTACACCCAATGAGGGAAGTAGCTCTTCTAAAACAAGAATTGGATTCACCTTATCTACTGCAATTAACATTGACACAGAGGCAGGATTATTTATTACTTCTTTAAGATATCAGGAGATAAAGATTTAAGTAGAGGACTAAGTTGCTTTATCTAGAATGCATATGATAAACATCCTGCAAAGACAGACCATATATGAAGTGAAACCAATAAATTCACATGTTCGTGGCTTATTAATTTGACAAGCAAATGAGAAAAGTATGTCTTGCTTCTTTGAACATTTGATGAGTCACTCAGGATTTTGAGGTTCCTTTTAAGTGTTTGTTAAAATTTAAATACAGTATGATTAAAAATCATAATTAACCCCTTCATGGGGATGTCACTTTTTATATTTTATTTAGCTAATGCCAGATTATTGTATTCAGCACAGAAAGGACCCTGTACACAAGGGGCTAAAAATGGATAAAGTGAGTGATGTTTGCCTGATTTTGTCTTCCAGGCAGATATCTGAACACATTTAGATTTAAATCAGAGTTACATTCTTGGCTAAGAATTTGAAACTAGACTTAATCTACTGGTAAGCACAATTCAAAGACAGACATCATCTGAGCAGAAGCAAACCTGCCCACCAACCACTATCAAGGTAGGGTGAATATCAAACTAGTGATCTTGATACTGCTGGAGACTGTCTTATGTAGTCATTTTCTTTAACCCCTGAAAAACCCTGTGTTAAATCACTGCATAAACTGTTACTGTTACGATATTTGGTATATTGTGGAACAATTGGAACCCCCAAAAATTAATGTGAACCTTTGATCAATTAACCTTCTGTGGACTTCCTCCTACAAAATGAAAAACCCAGACTTGCACTGATGTATTTACAGTACACTGAAAGGTCTGGTGGGAACCTTGGTGAAACTAACATGGCAAATGAGCAGACACCCCCAAACTTTCCTCCTTTTAAACTTTCAGGCAACTATGATATGATAAACATGTGGCAGGTGCCAGACTAAAGAATACCACAAAAAACAGAATGCACCCATAACACTCATTCTCCAGTACAGAAGTTGCTGTACTCCATGGAGACTGACAAGAATGTTTGACTGTCTACAAGATGGCGGGTAACAAAGGGGGTAGGAACTTGATCTTCCTTTAATGGCTGGAGGTGTGAAGCACACCAGCTAATGAAGTATAGTCTCACTATTTGAATTGGTGTACCTGAATCCTCACAGGAGACTTAATAGGCTATTGGTTCGAATAGAATAATTTCAATCCTGAATCAACTCAGTGAGCAGTGTTACTTTTAGTAAATATATCATCTGGTTTTGTTTGCCTGAGTAGTATAAACTGTCATTAAAATACAAGTTCTCTCTCTCTAAAGGGCACAGAGAGTTTAGTGGTATGGATCTCACAGTCCACTCACAACAACCTGCAAGTCACACAAGAAAAAAATTAAGATAGCGTATACATAAATATTTTACTATGAAATGCCACTTGAAATTCAAATTCAATCTACAAATGTTACAAAAAAAATCTTATTTAAATTAACAATTCAGCAAGGCAAAACCAGCTTTTCAAAAAACCTTCTCGCTTAAGTAATGAGAACTTCCAATGATCAAAAATAAAACAAGAAGGTAGCAAAAACATGACCAAATGGATAATACAATTATTCTTATTTGCACAAAGCTTCATTTACTTATGTAATCCATGCACGTGATATGATCAGTTTTAACTGTAACAGTATAGAGAGATGAAGGGAAATGTTAGTCATATAGAAGGGCTTAAGGGAAGAGAGTAAACGTTTTTTCTTTACTTCAATTTTCTTTTTAAGTTCATTAGTTTTCTGTAATGCCATGAGTATTTAAAATAAAGTTATTTTTCTTGTGATTTATAATTACTCATCTCCTCTTGTTTCTAAACATTGTTAGAAAAGATGATGACGATGGCTGAGCCTTCCATGATACTACTATACAGTATAGACTAATTTTTTTTAAATAAATTTAAAAGTACAGTACAGTAATGTTGCTGTGCAATGAATTATTCTAAAGTACAGGATTATCTAATTCAAAATATACTCTAATTACCCAGTAATGAGTACCAAAAATTTAAACTGAACATCAAAGCTATTATTTCATTTGTATTTCATATACAGTACAGCACTGTTGTACTGTTGTCTTACTCCATCACAAATTGACTCACTGATTTCTTATTATTTTTTCTACTATTCTCTGTAATGTTTAAGAAATTCTAGTGAAACTGTAGCTTTACTGTTCAGTTATAAAATGAAGTAAATAAATCACAAAACATTTCTAATTTCATAAAGTACTTAAGAAGAGACATTATTTTTTCTTTTTCATACTTAGCCAAGTTCCATGAGTGTCAGCTTATATTAATCTCAAAAATCTCTAAACCTATGCCATTACAATATACAAAAGGTTCAGAATTCTATATATTACCTCAGGAACAGAATGATAAACTGCCAAAAGTTGTTCTGTGCTCTTGGGGGTTCGTGGAGAAGAATCTGAGGTGCCGGTGGTTGTGGTGTTGGTCTCTGAGGTAAGGGAATAATTTGGTGCCCTCATGTACAGGTAATGATGAACACGGCCCTCACGAAGATCACCAGAGCTTGATGCCACAGAAGCTTGAGAAGGTCGTCTGGAGCCTCCTGATGAATAAATAAATATGGAAAGATCAAATAAATCAAAAGAACTAAACATAATTGGCACAGTCACACGAAAGCACTGTACACTGATGTCCGTCTCGACTGCATTTTCACTGAATTCCTTGCATCTGTAAGGTAAACGTAATCATGAAATTACTGTACTGAAACATTGTGAAATAATAAAGGGTCTGACTTTTAAGTCTATTAAGTATTCACTGTAACTATTCTAAATCTACTTTATAGAAAGTAGGTAGAAAATATCAAAGGCTAAAGGAAATTTATACTGTATTGGGAAGTTATGCTATAAATCCAGGTAAGGGAAAAGTGAACAGTTCAACCTTATGTAGGGTGTTAATCATGAGGTGCTTCAAAAAGCCATTGCAATTACAAAAAGCTATCTAAAGAATAAATGTACCAGAAGCCTACTTAGTAACTACAAAGATTTTAAAGTTTCCTGATAAATTTTACAGTATCAATTATAAAATATATTTCATATTTGTATTTTGTTGAACAACTGCTTATTTTTGCACTAATTAAATTGCTACAAAAAAGAGGCAGGGAAAGGTGAGCTTCTACACTATCTACTGCATAGCTAAATGTGCTACAGAAACAGTGGGGACTAAATTCAGCCATGGAGACTCAAAGGAAATGTGAGATATAGTGTATAAAGTATATATGTTAACCTGAATGAACTAGAGGTCTGCAATAGAAAATCCATTCCATTAATCAGCATATCACTGCAATATACAATATAAATGCTGTGTTCTGAAATGCTTTAGTTGCCAACAAAAACATTCCATTTTTTATTTTTGCATTCAAAACTTATTCATAATGCACAATAATAGAAATTATTGTTAAGTAAAATACCATTAGAGTATATGTTTAATTTAACTTTATACAGTGATATGGTAATGGAATGGACATCCAATGACTCTAAAATATTTGAGTTATGGGGAGATCAAAGCTTTGGAGGGATATCTAAAGCAGACCTCTAGAATGAACGGAGGCGGGGTCCCTAATGCACACGTAGTATCCAATCGGTTCTCCACGACCTTCCCCAACGACCAGTCGTAGCGATGCTTGCGAAGACCGCCTGGTGCCTGTGGAAGGACATGATGTAGTCAGGTCAACAGAGATGAAGAGAATTAGTAGAAGATGAAGGATATAATAAGTGACATCTTGTAAACAGAAGTGGAAAGATAACTGACACTGATGATTTGGAATGGTTAAAAGTGAGCTAACACAGAATAAAGAAGACAATTACTGTACATAGAGGGATCTGAATAAAATAAAAAATAAATTGAAGGAAGAATAGTGAAGTGCAATAGTGATAACAAATACAGTACGTATGTTATTTTTATCAATTTACTTCTCTATAAACTATTTTCCATCGCTAATTCATGTTCAGTGAGACATTGAATCAAGGATTCCAGACAGCCTAAACAGTACAGGATATACTGTATATCTATGATAGTTCTGCTCACTGAGCTTATTCATTGGTGGGTTGTTTTCTACTGATGCACAGTCTCATAACATGACTGGCATACTTCATAGTTCTCCATTGATATCATTAAATTCTCATATTACAAAAATGTACTTTTCTCTCCTTAAATACTTCCATTTGAATCTGTGGCTACCAATCTAATGCATTCTTAAAGTTACCATATTTCTTAACATTTCAACTCTACTATCCCCATTTGTGTCATAGCCACTCAACATTCTCTAACTCTTTTAAAAGTCTTTCACATTCATTCTTGAACTTATGTATACTTCAATAAGTTTCCAACTGTAAGAGGAGTAATGTATTATCTTTTATCTCTCCATATTTTGAGTATGGTGTGGGAAAATCACTTGAAAAGGGTTCCATTCCTGAGGATGTTCTTATGTCGGATTTGTACATAAGTTGGAACACATGCTATGTGCATACCGTACTTACAGAACAATGTTTAAAATCCCACTATATCAAAGCCTAAGTCATTATATACATCCAAAATCAGTTAATTTAAGACAAAAGAAGAAATAGAATGACAAACTGCTGTACAGCAAATGAAAGTAAAAAATGAGTAATCAGGTAAATAAAATACTGTACTGTAAATTTCAAGTTTAACCCTCCTTGCATTAGCGGGTGTTCGTAAGTAGGGGTACCCCCAGTGTGTGTGTGTGTGTGTGTGTGTGTGTGTGTGTGTGTGTGTGTGTGTGTGTGTGTGTATATATATATATATATATATATATATATATATATATATATATATATATATATATATATATATATATATATATATATATATATATATATATATATATATATATATATATATATATATATATATACAAACAGTGGTCCTTCGGTTAACGAATGTCTCGGTTAACGAATTACCTTCCATAAGAATATTCAATTCGGCTAACAAAAAAAATTGGTTAACGAATTCCTTACGAATTCCTCTCAACATGTTTTCACTTGCTCACCAGCTGGAATATTAGTCCGCCAATACAGTAATCGGTTCTAGGGCTTAAATTCGTTCCCATTTGAGTAAATATCAAGAAGGTTGTACGATTCAATAATTTTCCAAGTTTTATATTAAATTTTTTAGTCATTTTAACAGTTATTTAACATAATTGAAGTACAGGAAACTTATTTTTAGTGTGCCAAAAAGCCACTAAACTCACCAAACAGGCGTCAGTTTGTATCTCTGGTCAGTAGAGGTAACATCTTGCTTGAGACTCTCTTGAACATAAACTATTTTTACGTTTTTACAGTACAATTATTGGTCATTCTGAAATTTATTTTACATATTGACAATATATAGTGCAGTGCAGTGTTAATTTAAAGACAATAATCTTAATTACACCAAGTGAACTTAAAATTTTATGGGTGAAATGACGGCATGAAGCATGGGGTGATTTCTCTTCCACCCCCACTTCCTTCTCTTCTCCCTTCTCCTCCACCCCCACTTCTAATTCCCATCATCATCATCATCATCATCAACCAGGAGCCTTCTACATACACACCACAAAGTAAGTGTACTTTACTGTATTTATTTTTACTTTGTATGTAGTGTACTTTTCAGTGAGCTGGAACCAATTACCCAAAATCCCATTGAAACAATGGTTTCGGTTAACGAAATTTTCGGTTAACGAACAACCTTCTGGAACGAATTGTGTTTGTTAACCGAGTTACCACTGTATATATATATATATATATATATATATATATATATATATATATATATATATATATATATATATATATATATATATATATATATATATATATATATATATATATATATATATATATATATTATATATATTATATAAAGTAATATCTCCGATAGCTGGAATCCCTCTTAGCTGGAACTCTCAGATAGCTAGAATTGAAATTTGTTCTGAATTTTCTGGAAAATTCCAGGAATTTCAACACTGATGGATATTCTCATGAAGACATTTCAAAATTAATAAGTACTACTGTACTCGTATATACCAGATCTACCAAGAAATAATAATTGACAAATCTTATTTTTAATTCAGTCAATATTTATAAAAAAATTCTGAAATTACATTAAAAAGGATATTCATACTTTCTTTATATCTATTTAAAAAAAGTTATACTTTCAGTAATTTAATTGCAAATATGCAGTTGATACATGAATGATTAACAGGTAGGCCTTATGATAATCATGAAATATGACACTACTTTCAAGACCTGAACTAACCGAGCCTATTAGAACCTTCAGATCAACAATGAGTAACCTGTGAGATACTCCCAACTAGAATATCTCCTGGAAAAGCTTGCTTCCCAAGAAGGTGGAGTGTCCAGCAGCAGGTTTCACTGTCCTTATGCATTAGTGTAAGTACAGCATATTGTACTTTAGAGTAGCTCCTCACCCTCGAATCAGGATTAAACCAATGTTTATAATAATTATAATTCCCAGACCAATGTATGCTTCAAAATCCAGTTAGAATTTAGGTTCACAAGGATGAATCCTACTGATCCAGTTCACCTGAATTCCCTATCAATCATAAATTAAATCCCATGCTTTGATGTTTATAACTTACTTGCCATATTACTAGTTGTAGAGACCTCCATTAGACATCAACTTGGAGGATACATGTTTTTTTTCACATTTTGTCTGCCTTTGTTCATTGTGTAATTCTTAAACATTCTGTATGCTATGATCCTTGTGAATACCTGATACTGCACTAGTGTCTGGGGTGGGCATTCCCAGTCTGGTATTTCAGTTGTTTACACTGAAAATTCTTAAGAGAAAAATGGGTACGGTCACTTCCTTTAAGTGAAGCAGATATTTCATCATTTTGGTACAGTTTCATCAATCTCATAATACTATTCAATGATTTGCTACATATACACAATATTAAAGTCACAGGAACTAACTCTACAAACCCTCTGCTCAATGCGGGCCTAGGTAGTTATTCTTACTGACTTGACCCAGAAATAGCTAAACTGCATTTGATATATGATCATATCAACCGTGAGTTCCAGGAAGCGCCATACCTATGTCAATCTTAGGAAAATGGTTACCCATGACACCAAATTAAACTAGGTAAAGAAAACTAGAAAATCTACACACATAACTAGATAAGAGGATGAGGACACATTCTTACTAACATTTGACTTTGGGTAGCAGATGGCAACTGAATAGGCTTTGGACAAAGTTACTGTACATCAAAAGGGCCTAGAGCAGCTTCAGCTCATGCTCACTAGAGTGTTGCCAGCTAACAGGTGCTATGTATTAGTTTGACATGGGATTGGCTGCAAAA
This sequence comes from Homarus americanus, assembly GCF_018991925.1. NCBI lineage: Eukaryota > Metazoa > Arthropoda > Malacostraca > Decapoda > Nephropidae > Homarus > Homarus americanus. The sequence goes on from NW_024735554.1 coordinate 9,104,935, forward strand.
ACTTGGGAACAATGCTTGGCAACATCGCCTCAGCCGGCTCCTCACATAGTTTAATGTCCGCGTCCCCCTTTAGAGAGCATTACAGCCAGGGTGTAGCATGTATTAAATGCTGATAAAATTCTAAATTGACTCCCACCCCCATGGCACAAGTGCATGGCACCATGGGTGGCATAGCTACACTGGGAGAAGGCAGGAATTATAAGCTGGACATCAGCGTACATAGTGGGATCTACTTTGAGGGATAAGAGATCATACGTGAATAGACATTGTTTCATTGACTATAGACATTCGATAGCCTCATCAAGCTTGAACATAAATGTGTGAAATATTATTGTGATTATATTGCCACTGAGGCGCTGTCTTAATACACATATCAGTGTAATGTCACGCTCCTATAGGCCTTGTTGTTAAGTCGTCCTGTTGTTGTCCACGTGTTTCTTCTTCATGAATTATATCTGTACCTAATTCTATGCCTGTTATTTCTGTATAACTAACAAATAGTGAAGATATGTTTGAGGATTATTTATGTGTTTTTTGTGTACTTGTCACAGGTGTATACGACATTACCACAAGAATAAAGTTGGTTGCTGTACATGTACTTTCTGTCGCCCAACGGGAGAGATCCGCTGTTACAATTATCATCATAACAAAGTTTATCAACATTAAAGCTGAGTAGCAAATTTAAATATCATTCTTTGTTTAATGCACTGTACTGTACTGTACTGTACTGCACTGCACTGCACTGTACTGTGTCAACTTATCAGATGAACGAGCCTGCAACCTGAAGCGTTTTTCCCACAGATCTTTAGTATTTAAAAAAAAAACATGAAAATTAAAGACCAACTGCATATTCTAGTCACTGTTGCAAAATTCATATATTTTGTAAGTTTTATTCTTACTAACATTTTTCCCCTTTATTTGTTCTTCTGAACTTTCTATACCTTACTGGAACATTTGACAGATGTGACCTTTTGGAGAGGAATGTCTATGAAATCTATCCTAGAACAAGGAGCTTGGTCCTCTGCAAGGTCTTCTTTTCAAGAATGCTGACTGAGTAATCTTCAAATGTGTGGCAGAGTAGTACTGTACTTTACTTTAATGTTTGTCTTTTTTTAAAGTACTGTATGTACTGTACTTCCAACCCAAAATGCTACACTTTAGTTTAATTCATTGCACAAAATATTTAATTTTATTTCATATATTACTGGTTTGGAATCACAAGTCACTTTCTCATAACCTACAAGCCATAAATATTGAAGTACCCATACAGTATGAAGTAAAAGAGATGAATGACCTTGTCCGGAACCTCGTCCTTTCCTTGGTGGGATTCCTAACCACCAAGAAAATGTAAGTTTGGATGCAAGTGAACCAACCAGTAGGATTCATCCTACTGAAACCTGAAGTTCACTAGTTTTCAAAGTAACCACTGGGCTGTAAGTCTGAATTACTCATTTGACCCTGGCTTGATGGGCAATGAGCTGTTTTGCTGTAGTTACATTGATCCAGGACAGTGTAAGCTGCTACTACAGTGTCAATGGTGAGTTCAACCACTGAGTGATCTAAATGGTGGAATTTCACCAGTCCTTTGTCTCTCCCCCTTAGATATGGAATGGGATTTCATGCTTCAATCCTCCACTTTTCTGATTCTCACACATAGTACTATGTAAAATATTCACATCTACATATAAAAATTTCCATATCACATGTGTTAACCTAAATATTAATGATTTCAGTAATAAATCTTCTTAAAGTTGAATTTTCCTTTTTCATTCAAAGGCAGGTATTTCAAGGCTTATAAAATCAAAGTTGTATGAATGGTCACTGACCTGGACGTAGGGCTTGGAGGGAGCTATAAGAGGGTCTTCTGGAGGAGGATGCAGATTTAGTTGAAGATCGCAGTGAGTGGGTTCTGCCCCGTGCTGGACTGCTGCTGGTGGATGCATTAGCAGCCAAGGCAAAGGCAGCATATGTTTCTGGTGGAGAGATAGTCATAAAAATTTTCAAAAAAATTGCAATATAATAAGAATCAGGATTCTTCCCTAACTACTTTATGCCATCAATAATATGATCAGATAAAACAATGAGTGATGCAAAATACCAAGCAAATGAGTGATGAGAAAATAGCAAAAAATTACAGTTGAAAATTATTTGTTGATAGGTAAATTCTGCAGAATTTGTGATAAAAAGTTATTAAGGCTGGCTGAGATATATAGTGTAAAGCACTTAACAAAATTGAACACTTCCACGATAATTTGGAATAAAACTTTCACACTGACAAAATTATTAAACTTTCAAGTTTTCCTTTAAGTCCCAATCTAGTTTACTTTATTAAACTGTTAGTGTGTGGTTTCAGTGAAAGATATAAGCCAAATAAAATCTTTCCATTCAGTGAAGGGAAAAGTACTCACAAGAAGATTTAATGTGAGTATTTTGTGAACAATTACTATTAAACCTTTAGGGTGAGAAGGAAGCTATTTAATAATTACTAACGTGCCCTCATATACTCTAAAAAGTACAACTAAGTGATTTAAACTTTGTACTTCAAGCAATAGTATTATTTACACAAGGGAGCTACATATGGGTCTCTTTTTATACTCTATAATAATAGCTCTAAAAATGGTGCTACAGCAACGATACAGGTGATTTATTTACTAAGAATTGCTGCTAAACCTAAATCTCCTTTAATTAGCTCTTCGAAACCCTTTACTATAATATTTCAAACGTACAAACTACCTATTGATGACTAGACAATCTAGTGGATTAATATATTGATGCATTCAACTTTTACTCTAGCATTACCGAAAAACAATGGGATTACTAATTATTACGGAAAATCTAGAAGTCAAAAGGAAACGTTAGACCATACGTCGGGGGACTAACATTTAAAACGTGAAGGAGATCGAAAATCCGCAAATTATCGAAAATGTGAAAATCTAAGAAGACCAAAAATAGCCTTCTGGTGTCAAAATATATTTGGGTAGAGCATGGCATAATGCAGCATCAGCAGCAGCAGCAGCAGACGCATGCGGGCGGGTGGGCATGTGTACCGCGAGGATTTTGCTGGAGGGAGGGTGTAGATCTGACCCCTCGGCCTGGTATGCTTCGGGGCGACCCAGGGTGCTCAGGAATCACCCTCAGGGGTTGGAGGGAGGACCTCTGCTGGGGGGAACTGCAGTGGGGGGGCTGCAGGACTAGGGCGGAGGCACGGCGCTGGGGGTAACTCTGGCGGCGGGCGTACACTTTGTGCCCATGTGCGTGTGTACACACACGACGCTCACCTTCCCGGCTTAGCTGACCTGAGACCCAACTTTACTTGTTGTGGCACACAACCATCGACTCGTTATTGTACAGTGAGGGTGTAGATGATCTGAAGGTGACCTTAAAGTTGCATCAATCTAGTATGCCAATAAAGGTTTACACTTCTTTGGGTATTTAGTACAGTAATGTATATTATCAGTGACAATTTTGAGGAAATTTTTAGCTCAGCAAAACAGTTCCATCTAAGATTTCTACATACCGTTTTTCCCAGTCCTGTGAAAGATTTTGTGGGAAGTGTCTTCATTCAATGTTGTGAAGAAGTAAAAATTATGCCATGTACAAAAAAAATTATAATACAAATACAGTATAAAGGAAATAAAAAATAAAAAAGAATAAAATAATAACCTTAGAGAATACCACCTCTATGATTACCTCAGCCAAAACTCTAAAAAACTAATAATACGGTATAAAATTGTATAAAATCATTTCTTCAGTCTCTGAGCATAATTTCTGCAATAAAACTATGCATACTGTACTAAAGTGAAGGAGATACACTGCAATATATATCAACCAATATCCCAATGTAATACATTTTATTTCACTCGGGGATTCAAAACTGATTAAAATTACAAACGAGTGCTCCAACAACACAGTTGTATTTCAAAGTCTGCTCTGCATGGAATGTACAGTACATCAATAATAAATAGGTATATGAGTGCATCAGATGATAAAAAAGTACCTTAAAAGAACATTTAGATCAGCAGAAAAGTAGGAGTAATGATGATGCATGTGGACAACACTTGCAACTCACCAGAGACCGTGAGGGGTGGATTAATATGAGCATCTGCATAACGACGTGGGCGTACAAAACGGGCACGGGCAAAAATCTTGAGCACAAGACAGATGAGTGCGGACAACACGGACATGCCTAGACCCAGACCCAGTAGTGTGGGAACATCTGCCTTCAGGGAGTCTAAATCTGAGGAAAGGTACAGGGAACATTACATAGTGGAAGGAAAGTGAAGAGAGAGGTCAGTAGAGAAACTAATAAAATAAGATATAATACAGTAATGAATAGCCTACTGATAATGGTGAAATTTTTTAGAGGGTAGTTATATAATTCTTAAAAAATATACAGTACCGGTATATATATTTCTGTAAGCATTGCATCTGGAGTAACACAGAAGAGTGCCATAAAAACTCTACTTAGGGAGTAATTAGAACAAGGAGTAAATTTTTTTGATGATAGGGTATTAGGAGAGAATAATGATACTGTAGTTCGTTTTGGTTGGGGCTAAACTAAATTTTGTTTTAAAGCTAACTTTCCCTCCTCCCACACGAAGTGCACATAATTATTATGTCCCAATTTTTATATTGCATGGACTTGATTTACAAGATACTGTACTGTATATACAGTAGCCATGTAATTACTCATCTATATAAAATGTCACTTAAACTTTTGACTAACAGTACAGTATTATAATTAATTTCTGAGTGATTAGTAAAGTAATGAGATACTGTAATTTATATTCAGTGACTCATTTCTTACAGAAAAATAAAGAAATGAATGTAAGATGAGTTGAAGCATGCACAATACACCTGCTGCTCAGGCTCGGCTCTCATTAACTGAGCTAGAGGAAACATTTGGGAATAAGTACTGTGTAAAACTTACATACACAAAAAATCTAAGGAGAAAAAAAATATATGTACTGTATACAGTATACTGTACGGATATGCAAACATAATACACCAGTAATTACACAGGAAGATATGTAATCCTGAAACTGGAATATACTGACCAGCAATATTCTACACTCACCGGGAAAACAGAGATTTGGCTGGGAGAAGCCCTGGCCCTGGAGGGCCTTAATTTCGTATTTCTCGCGACATTGACATTCAGTGTAATTAATAGCATACTCCCGGCAGATTGCGTGCACATCATGAAACTGGCATTGGTCATGATGCACACAGGGTTTACCAAGTTGAACAGCTGTGGGATGAAAGGAAATAATTACCTAGAGTAGGCCTATCCTGAACCAAGTACTGTACTGTACTCGAAAGAATATTCCTTCATTTCTGTGGTACATGAGAGGTTGAAAATTAAACTGGATACACAAGGGATATTGAAAAGTTTTACTGAGAATTATATTGTTTACCTATATACTGTACATTCCAAACCAACTGTAAACCTGTACTACAATGATTTTACTGAATAAATATTATTACTATTATTATCAGGTGAAATAAGCTGGGTGACTAATCTTCAAATCATCCGAAGTTTCTTGGGTACGTAATTATTCCGCAAACACCAGCATAAGATTTAAGCATGAATAGCAAAAATTTTTAAAGAAGTTTTCCATGTTGAACACAGTGGTGATATTGAATGTTTGGGAAAATGCATAATTATTAGTTATAACCTTTCCAACCCTACTCCTCAAGGCACCTGTGGTTCCTGCAATGAGCTTTCAGGCAACAAATCCAAGGTCCTTACATGACAACGCTGTAAGATAGATTACCACAAGGGAAGTTTAAGACTGTCTGAGGATTGATTTAACACCTTGTGTATGGGGGTCTCTCTGTGCTAAATAAAATCATCTGGTCATAGCCAATTTTTTTTTTATCCTCTTTGCCACTGATTGGCTCATTAGCCGCTTGGGCGATTGGTCACGTCTCTGATTACTTTTCCTTTTCATTTATTTTCTTCACCAAAAGATCGGCTTGCTCGCCGCCCGGGCGATTGGTCACGTATCTGTCATGCACTGTTGGCAAATACTGGGCATGCACCGGCTCCTGAATGTACCTGAACCCGCTCCAGTGTTGGTCAAGTCTTGTCTTGAAAGAGCTCACACTCGGTGCCGCCACAACACTCTCTGGTAGATTGTTACAAGAGTTCACAACTCTCACTCCGAAAAAGGTTGCCCTCACAGTTTTCTGGACTTGCGGCTTCTTTAATCTTGAGCTGTGACCCCTTGTGGGGTGAGCGTCCGCCAGCTCAAATTAAGGACACTCGACTGAGTAGTGCCCCCTGAGATGCTTATACACCTCAACTAGGTCCGCCCTTGCCCGTCTGTAGTATAAGCTAGGCAAGTTCAGGTGCTCCAATCTCTCATGGTAGCTGAGGTGCCGAAGTGCAGGCACCAGTCTGGTGGCCCTCCTTTGAACATTTTCAACCAACTGACAGACCCTAGCATATCTCGGGGACCAGATAGGGTGACAGTACTCCAGATGGGGAAGCACTTCACTCCTGAAGATCGTTACGAGGGACGGACCCTCTAGATATCTGAACGACCTTCTTATAAGACCCTATAATTTATTTGCCTGATTTACCTTCTTCTCGCAATGGCCCGAGAACTTCAGCTCATTGTCAACATACACACCTAGGTCCTTCTCACATTCAGTCTCAACTAAATTAAAGGTGGTATCCCTGTATTAAAGGGGTGAAAGCACTTAAATGCATCTCAGGTTATGACAATAAGCATGCCATTATTCTTTGCACAGAATGTATGAAAACCACCTCTAGTGGGTGACCATTAGGCAAATAAGTAGGTAAATAAGTTAAGGAGTTAATTACGACTGTTGAGAATCATGAAAACAATATACATGTATTTAAGTTAGACAGAGAACAAGACTAAAAATAACAGAACTCCAGCAATCAATGTAGAAATCGAACAATGCATTCTGGTGTTAGTCATCTGCTCCAGGATTACCAACTTAATAAATGTACAGTGCAGGCCAGTAAATGAGGATCACCATCCCTGAACACGAGCACAGGAAGGATATTTTGAAGAAGGCACAGAACCTCAAGCACTTTATGGAGTACAGCAATGTGTACACCACCCCCGACCTGACAATTTGCCAACAAAAAAAAATAGCAAAGATCTCAGAGACAATCTGAAATAGTTATGCAGGGACCCACAATATGGGAATGTTCAACTAAAACTCAGAAGAAGCCAAGTAGTCTGGTCAAAGAAATGGTCCAGCCCTCCCACCAGTAAGGGCAAGAGGTGAATTAACTGTAAATAATGTTAAAATCGTGCATGCTGTAACTTAAAGTAACCCCCTGTACTGAATGCATTGTAATACTATTAACCCAGAAAGAAGAAAGCCCCAAATGACACATTAGTGATTCTACCAATGGTAAGGAGGCGTATCACATGTCCCAATGGGATGAAGAAACTGCACTATTTGAGACTGAATGTGAGACGGACCTAGGTGTGTATGTTGACAATGAGCTGAAGTTCTCGGGCCATTGTGAGAAGAAGGTAAATCGGGCAAATAAATTATTGGGTCTTATAAGAGGGTTGTTCAGATATCTAGACGGTCCATCCCTCGTAACGATCTTCAAGAGTGAAGTGCTTCCCCATCTGGAGTACTGTCACCCCGTCTGGTCCCCGAGATATACTAGGGACTGTCAGTTGGTTGAAAATGTTCAAAGGAGGGCCACCAGACTGGTGCCTGTCCTTCGGCACCTCAGCTACCCTGAGAGATTGGAGCACCTGAACTTGCCTAGCTTATACTACAGACGGGCAAGGGGTGACCTAATTGAGGTGTATAAGCATCTCAAGGGGCACTACTCAGTCGAGTGTCCTTAGTTGGAGCTGGCGGACGCTCGCCCCACAAGGGGTCACAGCTCAAGATTAAAGAAGCCGCAAGTCCAGAAAACTGTGAGGGCAACCTTTTCCGGAGTGAGAGTTGTGAACTCTTGTAACAATCTACCAGAAAGTGTTGCGACGGCACCGAGTATGAACTCTTTCAAGACAAGACTTGACCAACACTGGAGCGGGTTCAAGTACATTCAGGAGTCGGTGCATGCCCAGTACTTGCCAACAGTGCATAACAGAGACGTGACCGATCGCCCAAGCGGCTAACGAGCTGGTCAGTGGTGAAGAGGATAAAAAAAAAGAACACTGGAGGGATCTTACACATGCCACTGGTTTCTTTTCCTTAGTATGGCTGCCTCTAGTGGGTGGCCATTAAGTAAATAAGGTCAATCCTTATCCCCACCTAACCCTTACCTGATTTGTGTGTCACTAAGTGCAATATACTCTTTTTCTTTTGATTGTTGAGCCTTTCATTTCTCAGTGTATTTCATGATATGGGGTATAAATTTTTCCACTGTAGTCAAATATGTTGCAGCTACACTCTATCAAACAAAATTGATTATTCGGTTATAATTTACAGCAAATGACAACGCTAGTAACAGAAATCTCACCACAAGAGTGACCATTTTATGGTAATTTTTCATGCTTACATAGGTTACATAAAAAGCTGTGAATGCCCAAATTACTTTTTTACAAGAACTCTGACACAACATGCTCACAGAATTCATCAATATCAGAGGAAGTCATGCAACAGTTAGGTGACCTTCAGGAGAATCTGGTGAAGATATAGACCAGTACAGGTACAATACTGACACAGGGACAGAGGAACTTAAGGATTGTCCAAATGCAAGAACAGTAAAATTGTGTGCCGAGTCCCTGAGAGTCAGGAGACAAGACTGAAAATGGGAAAACACTTGACATGATTAATTTTTTTTTTGCATTTATGAAGACAGATTGTACATAACAGCTGTCCCAAATAAAGGGGAGAATCAGTAGAAACACTTGTGTCCCTCCAGAATTATAAACAATAAAAAATTTTGTACAGTAGGGTCGGGATGTATCGCGAGATAGGGTTCAACGATGTTCACTATATACTAAATCGCAATATATAATTACATGTAATCAATGGGGAAATAGGGTTAGGTTCTGGAGGCCAATAAAAGTGACTAAACTTGACTTAACGAGTTTATTTTCTTACTAACTGAAGCACCAATGAACACTAGACTCTGGAACAACAGGGTGTTTCAATATCAAAGAACACCAGATTCAGCAGCTGAGACACCATCCCGGGAACACCAGACTCGGCAGCTGAGACACCATCCCGGGAACACCAGACTCGGCAGCTGAGACACCATCCCGGGAACACCAGACTCGGCAGCTGAGACACCATCCCGGGAACACCAGACTCGGCAGCTGAGACACCATCCCGGGAACACCAGACTCGGCAGCTGCCACTCTCACTTTATAATTCCACACATACATAAACGAACAAACCAAAAATATTAGTTACAGCATTAAATCTTTTCCATTAAGCTTTCCACTCTCTTCACTTCACTTTTCACGTCACTAGCAACCCATTTACACTCACCTTAGAAGTCGTAATCTGCAGCAGAGTCGGCTGCTTACTCGTCACTCGCTCAGAAAGACTGAGTGGGCGAGCGTGAATGCATGGGTGAGCAGCCATGGTGGTGCCTCTGCTGAGCAAATAACGCATTTGTTTGCCATGGCGGTACATTTGAAATATTTCCTGCCCGATTTCCCCTGCGAAATAAATAAATTTTTCGCTATACTGTATACCCTAGTGAAAAATGTCGATAATTTTGGTAGCTGCGATATAAAAAAATCTTTATAAAAAGTTGCGATATATCCCGACCATACTGTACTGTACAAGGAAAATTATCATTCAACAGGCAAAACTTAGCAGTCATAACTTAGCTTTTCAGAACACTTTCATTAGTCCAGATTGCACAGCAAAGCAAAGGGAGACATGCAATAAACTACTGATGAACATGAAGCAGAAGAGAGAGGAATCAAGGAAAGACAGGAAGGAGTCTGGTAAGTTATATGCAAAGGATGATTAGAGGAGGCAAGTACAACTGCGGGACCTGAGGAATATGTGTCTGCATTTGGGAACAGTGAGTTGACTCCCAACTCCACAACCTCCCCCCACAGGTGGAAGTTGACAACTTATGATTATATCTGACTGAGCTCACGTTTGACGCAGAATTTGTTGTCAATGGCGACGGGATGGTGTTTGTCGCACTTGCAGGTCTTGGTCTTGTTGTCGCAGATGGTATGGGTTCCCGGGCCACAGAGATCCTCGCAGGGGTCGCCAGGCCCCGCCTTGGCTGAAACATCAAAGAAATTGAAATAAAATGTGATGGAATATTAGTAGGCAGCACTTTTGAGGTATTGCACCATTGTAAAATATGTAATGTAAAGTACACTGCTATTCTCATAAAATGGAAGAACTGCAAAGCTATCTCTTAGTATGCAATGACCTAAACTTGTCCCTGTTGTCATATTTGTAGAAAACAGTTACAATTAATATGTAGATAGCACATTAGACAAAGAATGTTTTGCTTTGACCTCAACTACTTTCTCATTGGTTAACAAATCAGCTGTCGAGATGCTGCCATTTCACCTTTTTTTGCCTGTTGTCTATGTCAATTGATTACTTTAGGGTGAACTTTTTCAATGTAGTATTCCAAATTCGAAAGTTTCTATTTCCTATTGTGACGTGTCTAATAAGTAGTTAGATAAGGAGTACTCCTTTCCTAAACTATGTACAGTATTTATAAAAATTATTTTTACAAATTAAAACTATAATGCATATATTGTATCAACATGGTTAGTATATCTTGAGAGTACCAACAATGACATATGTTCAGGTGTATGGTAAAGAGCACAGTATATGTTTGCCAACATTGTGTAACAGAGTAATGACCTATCCACGACTGACTAGTAAGCTGCTGGCAAGTGGAGAAGAGGATGATAAGGTAAAATATAAAAATTGATGCAGCTGCTGTAGCATCAATAGACTGCTCAACGAGGTTTTTGGTTCATGAATCATATTCGATGTTTCTCACTACTGCAACTGAAGAAACCGATTACAAATCTACCCTTATTTTTGCTATATCACATCGAGTTTTCAGTCAGGGATCATGAGCTCTAAGCAAAACACAAAATTGTGAAGTTCAAAATTGCAGAAGTGGAATCTCCTGCACCATGCTCATATTTCTCTCTTCAGAAAACATAAAGAGTTTTTCATAAATTATTCAAGGTAGAGCAGGTCCGTGTATTACCACACTGCTGTGGTTTGATGGTGTTTTTAGATGCACTAGATCATAAGGCTCATCCATCTGAGCACTGTACTGTCTTTTTTTTATTGACCACTTCAATACTGATTTGAAAGCTGTTCTTAAAAAAGGAAATAAATTACCTAGCATACCAATGGCTCACTCAGTTCATCTAAAAAGAGTCCTATGAGAATATGGTTGTGGTACTTAAACTTATCAGATACTGAATTTCACTGGCACATATGTGGAATCATTGGCCTACTCATGGTTTTACATTTTGTTTGTGATGAGTGGGGATCTCCCATGTACTGCACTAGGTGAAGCAATGCACCACAGTGGCTATAAGACGTTTACACAACCTATCTTATGCTCTAGTCTTAGTCAGCCAGTTTGATAAGCTCTCACATCTCCATTTACGAGAATAGTTTAATGTACGACCATTGAAGAATCCGAACCCAGGTTATATTTATCTGTATGTTATAAATTCTAAAAATAACCAAAAAGCTGATGTCTGTTTTAATATCATGTAGATTATTTAAATGCGTGAAGTTTGTTCTACTGTTATGTAAGTATTAATGATATTTTTTGGTGCTTCTGTTATGTAGGTAAAAATTATAACTGCTATTTTTGTTCTATTGTCAGTTTTGCAGGTAAATAACATTCATTCATTTCATTCATTCACAAAAAAGTTTCATCATAAAGTATTACGCTTCATTGAATTCAATCTTTGTTCCTGATTAAATCCATAACAACCCAACCAATGTGAAAAATTTGTTTAAATATCTAAAATCACGTACAAATTGAAAGTAAAGTTAGTACGGCTGATTTTTGGCAGACCACTGACTATTATAAACGTCTCCAAAGAGAGAAAAAAGAAACAAAAACGAGAACAAAGAGAAAAGAGAGGAAAAAAGAGTTCTTGTTCAGAGAAAGAATCAAGGGTAGCTAAAAAATTATTAGTGTTTACATTGCTTCCCTCGCAGGAAAAACATCCACAAGTCAGGTCAGGTAAAGCATGCATAACTAAATACACTACCGTCATAAAATTAATGCTAAACAGTACCAAGATCATTGTGGATCTCTCTCTCTCTCATATATATATATATATATATATATATATATATATATATATATATATATATATATATATATATATATATATATATATATATATGTATATATATAAATATATATACATATATATATACACAGTAAGAATGTAGTTAGCCTAGTGAGGTGTGGCAGGGTAAGGGAGACAAGAGGTAGCAGCCAGCAGGCAGTGTGTGTGTAAAGAGGACGGTACGGAGAGCGGGTGACGTATGCTGCTCCACCTACACTACCACCTCCACTATCACCACCTCCACCTACACTACCACCTCCACTATCACCACCTCCACCTCTCACCCACCTCCACCTACCACCTCCTCCCACCTACACCACCTCCTCCACCTACACTCACCTCCACTATCCCACCACCTCCACCTACACTACCTCCCTCCCTACACTACCTTCTCCCACACTTACCATCACCTCCACCCTACCTTCTCCCACCTCCTATCACCCTCCCCTCCACCTACACCTACACTACCACCTCCTCCTCCCTATACTCTACCTCCCCTACCTTCTCCACACCCTACCCACCTTCTCCCACCTACACTACCCACACTCCTCCACACCTCCCTATCACCACCACACTACCACCTCCTCCCACCTTCTCCCACCTACACCTACACACACCTCCTCCCACACTACCTCCCTCCCACCTCCCCTACACACACCACCTTCTCCCACCTCCCACCTTCTCCACCTCCACCTACCTTTCACCACCTTCTCCCCACCTACATCCTCCACTCCCACACACTACCTCCTCACCTCCACTACCACCTCCATTCCTTTCACTACCACCTCCTCACCTACTACCTCCTCCACCTACACCACCTCCCACTATCACCACCTCCACCTACACACCACCTTCTCCACCTCCCACCTACCTCCACCTTCTCCCTCCACCTACACTACCACCTTCTCACCTACACCTACACCTCCTCATCACCTACACTACACCTCCTCACCTACACTACCTCCTACACTACCTCCTCCCACCTACACACTGCCACCTCCTCCCACCTACCTACCACCTTCTCCCTACACTACCACCTCCTCCTACACACCACACTCCTCCACCCACCTCCTCCACCTACACACACACACACACCTCCTCCCACCCACCCTACACACACTACCTCCTCCCACCCTACCTCTATCACCCACTACACCTCCTCCCACCTACACCCTACCTACACACCTACACCACCTCCTCCCACCTACACACACACCTCTCCTCCACCTCTTCCCACATCCTCCACCCTACACCTGCTACTGCCTACACCTACACTACCATCACCTACCCACCTACACTACCCACCCATCACTCACCACACTACTGCCTCCATCACCTGCACCTGCACTGCACCACTGCACTCCATCACCTACACCCCTGCCACCTCCTCCACCTCCCACAACCACCTCCTCCACCTCTACAACCACCTCCTCCAACTCTACTACCACCTCATCCACCTACAATACTACCTCCTCCACCCCCACTACTACCACAATCACACTAGCACCACTACAACTACTAACACCACTTCTACCGCCACCACTATCACTACAACATCGTCTACCACCATCATCGTTATTGCCTCCAAAATCATTACCACCTTCGCCACCATCATCATCGCTATTAATTATGCCTTCATCACTATACCACCAACACCATCACCACCACCACTGTGAAAAAGACCTCTACAACCACCACCTACAGCATTATTACTACTACTTTCATAACCACCATTACTACCATCTCATTAACACACACACACACACACACACACACACACACACACACACACACACACACACACACACACACACACACACACACACACACACACACACACACACACACACACACACACACACACACACACACACACACACACACACACACACACACACACACACACACACACACACACACACACACACACACACACACACACACACACACACACACACACACACACACACACACACACACACACACACACACACACACACACACACACACACACACACACACACACACACACACACACACACACACACACACACACACACACACACACACACACACACACACACACACACACACACACACACACACACACACACACACACACACACACACACACACACACACACACACACACACACACACACACACACACACACACACACACACACACACACACACACACACACACACACACACACACACACACACACACACACACACACACACACACACACACACACACACACACACACACACACACACACACACACACACACACACACACACACACACACACACACACACACACACACACACACACACACACACACACACACACACACACACACACACACACACACACACACACACACACACACACACACACACACACACACACACACACACACACACACACACACACACACACACACACACACACACACACACACACACACACACACACACACACACACACACACACACACACACACACACACACACACACACACACGGTCTTAATATACAGGAAGCCCCGTAAGACAAATATGAATGCGGGCTGTGCAAGTGTATAACCACAAAAATAGTTCACAGGCGACCAAATTACGGACGACCACAGCACGCCAGCCTCGTATCAAATATTTGTGGCGACCTTCTTGAGCCACTGAATGTTGGGGGGATGAGGGGGAGAGAGTGAGGGAAGAAGGAGAGAAAGAGGGAGGACTGGGGAGGAAGAAGAGGGGAGAGAGAGTGAGAGGGAAGAAGAGGTAAGAGGGATGGGAGAGAGAGGGAGATTAAGCGGAAGGAGAAGTAGAGAGAGAGAGATGGTTGGAAGGAAAAAGGTAGAAAGAGATGGGTGGACAACACAAAGGAAACAAAGAAGAGACAAATGAAGAGAGAGAGAGAGAGAGTAATAAGAGATAATAAGTAAATTATAAATAGGTATGAAACACTGTAGAAATAAAATACAATAACTTCCCACCAGTTAAAAGGAATATTTTTGTCTAGTGTTAAATGAACGCATCTTGTTAAGGAAGGAGAGTCTCGGTGTTATTTTAAAAGGCTTTACATCTTTCACGTACGAGAATTATTTATCAAGTGAGGCTTTTTTTTTAAGAATCCGGTTCCTGGAGATTAATAACAGGAAATATTGATTCTTGATGTCGTGGGAGATGGTGTTCTGTGCCGTACGTATCCACACAACAGGTTCTGCTTGGAATCCATTACAATCGGAGTTTCTCGTTGTTGACACCTCCACGACGCATGGATACACAAGACGATAAACATACAGTACATTTATTCCTTTGCCCTCTCAGACGGAATATGAAAATGGGAGGAACGATGGGATAATAATGGGGACAGGAGCACAAGCAACGAGAGAGAGGGAGAGGGGTAGAAGGGAGGGAGGGGTCGTAGAGAACATCAGGTGTGGTCTTACTTCCCCCCCCCCACTCTTCCCCTCTCTTTCCCCCCCTCCCCTCTCTCTCCCTCTCCTCCGACCAGGGTGGGTACCACGCCGTGCCCTCACCCCTCTATGCATCATTACTTATTGAGCACTTCCTTCCTTCACCTACATCCTACTACTACTACTACTACTACTACTACTACTTTTATCTATAACGTGACCTCCAGCCTCACCTTATTTACTACTACCACTACTACAAGTACCACCATCATCATCACTACCACCATAACCACTTCGTCACCATCACCATTACCCCCGTGACTACTATTACCACCATCGCCATCACCCATTTGGGCCATTACTGCCACCCCAGCACCCCCCACCACTATCTCTTATACCACACTAACACCATCACCACCAGCCACACCCTGTCTCATGCAACATACCCACCACCATCAGTCACACCCTGTCTCATGCAAACATACCCACCACCACCACCACCATCACACACATATGTCTCATGCAGAACACCACCACCAACAACCACACCCTGCCTCCATAAAAACACACCCACCACCACCACCAGCCACACCTTGTCATATAAAGCACAACACACTCACCACCACCACCAGCCACACCCTGCCTCATGCAACACACCCACCAACAACAACCACCCCTGCTTCATACAACACATCCTCCTACACCACCACCAGCCACACCCGCCTCATACAACACAACCTCCACCACCACTCACCAGCCACACCTGCCTCATACAACACACACCACCAGCCACACCCTGCCTCCAACAAACCCACCACCACCACCAGCCACACCCTGTCTCATGCAACATACCCACCACCAACACACCTGCCTCATACAACAAACCCACCACCACCACCAGCCACACCTGTCTCATGCAACATGCCCACCACCATCAGCCACACCCTGCCTCACCTGCAACACACCCTCCACCACTACCACCACACCCTGCCTCATACAACACACCCACCACCACACAGCAGCCAGCATCCTGCCTCACACAAGACACCCTCCACCATCACACTTGCAGCAGCCACACCCTGTCTCATACAACACACACCCTCCACCACCAGCAGCCACACCTCCCTCATGGCCACACTCTCCACCACTACCACCAGCCACACCTCCACCACCACCAGCAGCCACACCCTGCCTCATACAACACATCCTCCACCCACCACCACCAGCCACACACCTGTGTCTCAACACACCTCCACCACCAGTAGCCACACCCTGCCTCCACACAACACATCCTCCACCACCACCACCAGCCACACCCCTGTCTCATGCAACACACACCTAAACCACTACCAGCCACACCCTGCCTCACACAACACACCCTCCACCACCACTACCAGCCACCCTGCCTCATACAACGCACCCCACCACCACTACCACCACCACACCCTGTCTCATACTGTACACCCTCCACCACCCCTCCATCACCACTACCAGCCACTCCCTGTCTCATACAACCCCACTCCCTGTCTCATACAACACACCCTCCACCACCAGCCACACCCTGTCTCAAAACACACCCTCCACCACCAGCCACACCCTGTCTCATACAACACACCCTCCTCCACCAAGAGCCACACCCTGTCTCAAAACACACCCTCCACCACCAGCCACACCCTGTCGCATACAACACACCCTCTACCACCAAGAGCCACACCCTGTCTCCTGCAACACTCCCAATTCATCCGAGTTATCCCAACAGTGTATATTCCGGCGTGCAATTTTATTTTTAGCTGTGTCCATCCGTGTTTACTTTGGAATGATATGTCCACCAAACTTTTATTCTCATTTAATGTTTGAGTTTTATTTTTACGGTGGGAAGGAGGGCGGCAATAAGGGCTTCGTTTAGGAGGTCAAGGTGTTTGGAGGTTATTCTGGAGGCCAAGCGAGGTAATGGCGCTTGTTTGTGAGGGCGCACTATGGAGCAATTCGCCTAATAAGGTTTATTTTGGGTTGTGTTTCTCTAATGGTGCAATGTCTGCCGCATGCAGGGGAAGATAGATGGGGGGAATGACCCCCAAGGGTGATATATGTGGGGGGTATTTTAGGGTGATATATGTGGGGAGGATATTAGGGGTGATATATGTGGGGGGTATTTTAGGGTGATATGTGGGGGGGGTATTTTAGGGGTGATATATGTGGGGGGAGAGTAAGGGCGATATATGTGGGGGTGTTAGGGTATTATATGTGGGGGGTATTAGGGTGATATATGTGGGGGGGGGGAAGGTATTTAGGGGTGATATATGTGGAGGTATTGCAAAGTGATATATGTGGGGGGGGTATTTAGGGCTTATGTGGGGGAGAGGTTATTTTAGGGGTGATATGTCAGGGGGAGGGTATTTTAGGGTGATATAACATGGGGAGGAAAGGTATTTTAGGGGAGTGATATATGTGGGGGAGAGGTTATTTTAGGGGTGATATATGTGGGGTTTATTTCTGGAGTTTAAGTACTATTTTATCATGTAAACTGTGGGTAACCGAATGATGATGATGACAAGCTTAAAGTTTATTTACAGTGACATTAGTTCTGGTTTAATTTGGGATGAAGATAAGATGTAATTCTCTTGGGACGCACGAACGGACGGACTTACGGTTGGACGCACGGATGGACGGACGGACTCACGGTTGGACGCACGGACGGACTCACGGTTAGATGTACGGACAGACTCACGGTTGGATGTACGTACAGACAGACGGACAGACGGACTCACGGTTGGACTCACGGTTGGACGGACGGACGGAGCGAGTAAAAAAAAAAAAAAAGAGAACAGGAATTAGACCACAAGACCTCGACAAAGGACATGTAATTCTCTAAGGTGGAAATAATCTCTGACTGAGGGATAATCGTCTGCTGTTTCAAGATTTTAATTAAAGAAAGCACTTTACTGTGATATATTCAGCAGCTGATGACTGTAGCTACGTTATTTTTATCTCTCTCTCACGGTTCTCCATTATCTTATCTCTCACTCTCTCTCTCTCTCACGGTTCTCCATTATCTCTCTCTCTCTCTCACGGTTCTCATTATCTTCTCTCTCTCTCTCTCTCCACGGTTCTCTATTACCTGCTCTCTCTCTCTCTCTCTCTCTCTCTCTCTTTCACGGTTCTCTGTTACCAGCTCTCTCCTCTTCTCTCTCTCACGTTCTCTATTACCTGCTCTCTCTCTCTCTCTCTCTCTCTCTCTCTCTCTCTCTCTCTCTCTCTCACGGTTCTCTATTACCTGCTCTCTCTCTCTCTCTCTAGAAACGAAAAAATCAGCAAGATGAACATTACTGTATACTGTACGTGAGCCAGAATAATAAATCCCATAATTACTTGTTCCGGGACTAAAGGTCAGGACAGGTCAGGTCAGGTCAGGTCAGGTCAGTCAGGTGTGTGTGTGTGTGTGCCAGGAAAAGGAGGCTGATACGCTGTGACTTTGAAGACCAACATGTTTAAGACAAAGACCAACATGTTTAAGACAAAGACCAACATGTTTAAGACAAAGACCAACATGTTTAAGACAAAGACCAACATGTTTAAGACAAAGACCAACAAGTTTAAGACAAAGACCAACAAGTTTAAGACAAAGACCAACATGTTTAAGACAAAGACCAACATGTTTAAGACAAAGACCAACATGTTTAAGACAAAGACCAACATGTTTAAGACAAAGACCAACATGTTTTAAGACAAAGACCAACATGTTTAAGACAAAGACCAACATGTTTAGACAAAGACCAACATGTTTAGACAAAGACCAACATGTTAAGACAAGAACCAACATGTTTAAGACAAAGACCAACATGTTTAAGACAAAGACCAACATGTTTAAGACAAAGACCAACATGTTTAAGACAAAGACCAACATGTTTAAGACAAAGACCAACAAGTTTAAGACAAAGACCAACAAGTTTAAGACAAAGACCAACATGTTTAAGACAAAGACCAACATGTTTAAGACAAAGACCAACATGTTTAAGACAAAGACCAACATGTTTAAGACAAAGACCAACATGTTTAAGACAAAGACCAACATGTTTAAGACAAAGACCAACATGTTTAAGACAAAGACCAACATGTTTAAGACAAAGACCAACATGTTTAAGACAAAGACCAACATGTTTAAGACAAGTGTGGAATGTAGGGACAGACAAACAGATAGGGAGGCAGAGATACATACATACAGAGACAGATAAATGGAGAATTAAATAGATAGATGGATTGAGAGACACACAAAGATAGATAGATAGATAGATAGATAGATAGATAGATAGATAGATAGATAAATAGACAGATAGACAGATAGACAGATAGATAGATAGACATACAAAGACGTGTAGGTGGAGAAAGACTAGGACATTTGGCAGCCTTCATGGTGGTCAGTTCTATAAGACTCCCACACGGCGGGTTATGTAATATCAGTCTGTCTGTCTGTCTGTCTCGTTCTAATTTTAACTTTATTCCTAAAATTATCTTAAGCTGTATGTCTTCCTGACGTGTGTGTGTGTGTGTGTGTGTGTGTGTGTGTGTGTGTGTGTGTGTGTGTGTTAGTTTGTGGGTTTTTTTTATGTGTGGATGTATAAATTCATTTCACATTTTTATCGAGGAAAGTTGAAAAAAAAAATCTTGTTACAGTATCGAAGTCCGTCAACTCCCTTGTGTCTAAAACCTGACTTTTGTATCTGTCATGGACGAAGATGAAACACCTCTTTATATATTCATATCTTTAAACCCCCTTTCCTGATGCTACTTGATACCTTTAGTTACTCTCCCAACATAAATATTCAAAACGTTCTAGCATATCGTCCAAAATGACATCTTGATCTGCCCACTGTTGGTCTGGTCTTTTCTCGGTGGTCTACGTGTTAAAAAGTTCAATGGTTAAAACTTTGTGTAGAATATAACTCAAAAAATTTAACTCATATCCACGCAGGTATTATAATGAAACTTTATCCAAATTTTATATCATAACTTGACAACGTTCGCGGGTCATACTCACAGGAAAGGTCGAAGGTTAAGGGTCAAGATATTTTGGTGGATGTGTACTAGAATGAGTTATGAATGATAGGTGTTAAAGCCTTGTGTAGGTAATAACACTTATAGTAATACGGAATTTATGAGGAAACACCAGGTGAAGTGGGAGATAGAGTACACACACACACACACACACACACACACACACACACACACACACACACTGACGAACTTTTCCGCCAATGCGTCAGGTTTACAGTATATAATCGTTTAGTCTCTGCACATAATAGTCTTTTCAATAAAACACAAAATTACGGTTCATAAACAAGAAATTACATCACGAGTAATGAAGCTTCGTAAGCCAATAGTGAAACGTAAACAACGGAGAGAGAGTCTTTACACCTGTCTTTAAATAGCCAAACAAACACAAGTACTGTACCCGCCTGTGAGAGAGAGAGTGTACAGTATGTGTGTGTGTGTCATGAGTGCGAGTGATTACAGGAGAGAGAGTGTGTGAGAGAGGTGGGCGTGGTCACTGGGCACCACCACCTCCTCCTCTTCCACCCCCATCCCCCTTCCACTCCTCTCCCCCTCCTCCACCCCACCACTCAATACTTCACCTTTTACCCTCCACCTGACTCTCATGGTATTCTCTCCTATGAAATATTCCACCAAATCAATCACACATATTTAAAGAGTTTCCAAAGTACAATAATTATCCAATCGAAAAAAAAATGCAACAGAAGGACGATCATTAAGAGAACCAAAGATATGAGACTATTTGTAGAAGTATGTGAGTTCAGGAGACATTGCTGGTGTGTCACTGGCTACAAAATATTCACTCGTGTCATGTTAGGTGAGTAATTAAGGTGTGATTTGATGGTACAATTTACCTGGAGGAGAAATGTGAAGTTTTGTGTAGTATTTACAAGGGGTCACTTTTAAGGTCACACACACACACACACACACACACACACACACACACACACACACACCCCAATCTCCTGTCAAACTAGAACACCTGAAATTAGCCCTCACCACAATGTTTACCCAGGTGTGTGTGTGTGTGTGTGTGACTATGAGACCCACAACCTAATATTGTCTCACAACATATAAAATTATCTCACTCGAATATTCTTCACTTTACCCGGCTGCTTCTTGCTATCAAACAGTGGTAAGGAAATGTAAGTCAGTGCTGTGTTAATGTTCAGTGCTGTGTTAATGTTCAGTGCTGTGTTAATGTTCAGTGCTGTTAGTGTTCAGTGCTGTGTTTGTGTTCAGTGCTGTGTTAATGTTCAGTGCTGTTAGTGTTCAGTGCTGTGTTAATGTTCAGTGCTGTTAGTGTTCAGTGCTGTGTTTGTGTTCAGTGCTGTTAATGTTCAGTGCTGTTAGTGTTCAGTGCTGTGTTAATGTTCAGTGCTGTTAGTGTTCAGTGCTGTGTTTGTGTTCAGTGCTGTTAATGTTCAGTGCTATGTTTGTGTTCAGTGCTGTGTTATGTTTGTTCAATGCTATGCTATGTCTGTTCAGTATATGCTAACATGTTCACTACTATGCTAAGATTGTTCACTACTATGTTAAGATTGTTCACTACTATGCTGAGTTAAGTTTGTTCACTACTATGCTAAGATTGTTCACTACTATGCTAAGATTGTTCACTACTATGCTAACATTATTCTGTTCACTACTATGCTAAGACTGTTCACTACTATGCTGAGACTGTTCACTACTATGCTAAGATTGTTCACTACTGTGCTAAGACTGTTCACTACTATGCAAAGACTGTTCACTACTATGCTAAGACTGTTCACTACTATGCTAAGATTGTTCACTACTATGTTCAGATTGTTCACTACTATGCTAAGACTGTTCACTACTATGCTAAGACTGTTCACTACTATGCTAAGATTGTTCACTACTATGCAAAGACTGTTCACTACTATGCTAAGACTGTTCACTACTATGCTAAGACTGTTCACTACTATGTTAAGACTGTTCACTACTATGCTAAGATTGTTCACTACTATGCTAAGATTGTTCACTACTATGCTAAGACTGTTCACTACTATGCTAAAACTGTTCACTACTATGCTAAGATTGTTCACTACTATGCTAAGACTGTTCACTACTATGCTAAGATTGATCACTACTATGCCAAGATTGTTCACTACTATGCTAAGACTGTTCACTACTATGCTAAGATTGTTCACTACTATGCTAAGACTGTTCACTACTATGCTAAGACTGTTCACTACTATGCAAAGACTGTTCACTACTATGCAAAGACTGTTCACTACTATGCTAAGACTGTTCAATACTATGCTAAGACTGTTCACTACTATGCAAAGACTGTTCACTACTATGCTAAGACTGTTCACTACTATGCTAAGACTGTTCACTACTATGCAAAGATTGTTCACTACTATGCCAAGATTGTTCACTACTATGCTAAGACTGTTCACTACTTTGCTTAGATTGTTCACTACTATGCAAAGACTGTTCACTACTATGACAACTATGCTAAGACTGTTCACTACTATGATTGTTCACTACTATACCAAGATTGTTCACTACTATGCTTGTTCACTACTATGCTAAGACTGTTCACTACTATACTAAGACTGTTCACTACTAAGACTGTTCACTACTAGACTGTTCACTACTATGCTAAAGACTGTTCACTACTATGCTAAGATTGTTCACTACTATGCAAAGACTGTTCACTACTATGCAAAGACTGTTCACTACTATGCTAAGACTGTTCACTACTATGCTAAGACTGTTCACTACTATACTAAGACTGTTCACTACTATGCAAAGACTGTTCACTACTATGCTAAGACTGTTCCATGCATGTCACATAAAAATCACTGCGACATCAAAACAACAACACATCTGTAAGTATAATAAACATTGATATAAATAATAGTACGTAAGTGAGAAGTGATTTATCGTGTGTGTGGTGTTGTTACTTAATTAACTACAAGTATTAAAGCCATCACATTATCTAGCATTTTATATCATTATTAACAAACACTACTTCGTTTATACCCATTACCACCACAACTACCACTATTACATCGTTAAACAACCATCATCACCAGCACATCACTTACCACGACTAACAACCACCATTTTCACCTCACACCCCTGTCACCGCCACCACTTCCACCATCAATTATCACCATCGCCACTACAACCGCCGCCACTACTACCACCATCCTCACCAACACTCCCACAACAAAATGGAACATGCAGAACTCACAGTTGAAGCGTTGTAGATGCAAATTTACCAATGAAATGTTTGTAACTTGTAGTATCAAATTATTCCTCACTACACTACTGCACGGTTTTACATACTAAAATTTGGTCACAACTTTTAGGGGTCCACACTTAAAAAAAAAAAAAGACCTGTCGCTACTTAATACACCCGTTCGTTGTATGAAAACACACACAGACTGGTTGCCCTAAAGTTCGAGGATGGCCGGCCTTAGGGCTACCGAGGCGTGAATTTGTTGGTGTAGAAGCTGTCGCCAACACAACAACCACAGCCTGAGTTAACGGGTTGTATAACAGTGTGTCATGGAATAATCTAAGAAGATCAATTAATTCGCCAACTGTACTGGTTAACCATGACCCTAAACATGATCCGCTAATTAATGTTGGGTAGACAGAGGAAAATGACGTCAAGAAACTTGCCCATAGTTTCACCCCTTGCTTGCGAGGCGAGCATGCTGACCATTACACCACACACACACACACACACACACAAAATATTAAAGTGAGGTTTGGTCAAGCCTAGATTGCTAGGTTCGGTTAAGAAGTCGGGTAGGTTAGGTTTGGTTAGGTTAGATCATGTTACTGTAGGTTTAGATAGGTCATGTTAAGTAAGGTTAGGTTAAGTAAGTTCAAGTCAGGTTAGATTTAAGTTAGAATGCTAAATCAAGTTAAAGTATAGGTGAAACAGTTAGGTCAGTTCAGGTTAGGTTTGATATGCTTAAATCAGATTAGGATAGGTCTGTAGGGTTAGGTTATGTCAGATCAGGTCAGGTCCTACAGTCTTATTCTGTACTGTTGACAGCAGAGAGACTGACTCACACCCTCTCTTATTACCATTATCGTACTAGTCATTACTAAAACATTCACACATTATCACTACATCAGTGAGGTATAAGTGCTGTACGCTCTTAGCACACACGCACACCTGGGACTACTTACATACACGTGTAACTATATATAATTTTGTACATAATTTTGGCGTCTGTTTAGAAAATTGGTTCATGGCACGGAAAATATAAACGGTCACACACACACACACACACACACACACACACACACACACACACACACACACACACACACAGTTGGTCGTAAAAACAGAAATAAAACACATATAAATAAGAAAGTTACACAACACGACATCAGGATGACCCCCTAACTTGACCCGGTATGAAATACCTTCCACCTTCTCTTTGTGACTGGGGGGTGAGAGAAAAAGGGTTATAAGAGGGGCAGACACACTTCACACTGCCTCCTGGACGTGATAGATTATGGTGTTATCTCTCCAGTCACCATACCTCTACCTACATCACCTGAGGCTGAGTGTCACTGTTTATATCTTTGTGCTCTTAACTCGGTTCTCCCACTGAGTATGTGACTGTAGCTAAGGTTCAGAAAATTACAGATGTATTAGACGTCAACCAGGTAAATGGAGTGTATTCAACCATTGGAATTATCATTTTACTGAGTACCTTCCTGGAGAATATGGGTATACCCTGAGGAACACCACTGCCAGGACGGAATGACAAGACCTCCTCCCTCCCCAAGTAGTTTTGAATGTATCCCTTACGACACACTCCTCTCAATATTAATCAAATCCTGCAAACCACAGCGCGTATCTCAGCATTATAACACTGTAATATATGACTATCTTGAAAGGTATAGATTATATATATTTTTCCCACTATATTTTACCATTACCTACACGCTTTAGTAGCAGAGAACGGCCTACCCAAGCTCTAAAGAGGGTGACTGGGGTGACCTGCTGAGACAAAAAAGTATATAAACAATAATTTTATGTATATGTGAAGTGATTTCTAAATTATATATAATTAAATAGATTAATTACATTACATACGTGCACCTAAGACGTATTACAATATTCATGACATGACACAGCAGCCTGGTAATCACACGAGTTAATAGGCATGCGACACGTCAGTATAATTCAGGCACCACGAGATGCACTTTATTGTCCAAAATCCAATTAACTGATAAAAAAAACCCCGTAGAAATAACGTCACATGAAGCCAATCTCAACCTCCCTGAATGTGTTAGTTTTAATGTGTAAATATTATTATTTTTTGAGCATGATATGTAACTCTGAGAGTAATAAAAACATCATAAAATATTTGATTAGCAATAAACTGTTTTACTGCATTTTCCTACTTAGTTCGATGTTGTAACTTTCTGTTATCAATATATCTGTCACTATCAATCCATCTATCATCAATCTATTTCTACCAATCCATCTATCATCAATCTATTTCTATCAATCCATCTATCACTCTATCTCTATCAATTCGTCTATCTACGTACACCTAACAAGTCATAAATAGTTTACCCACAGTGAGCAAATGTTCAGAGGCCCGCACGCGCCAAGACAACAACACAACACTACTTTCCTCGTATCTTACACACTGACGATACTGTAGAAAGCGTTATTATTACGGTTGCTGGCCTCCTCCTCCTCCTCGTTCAAGCACCTCCCCTACAATACAACAACAACTTTTAAAAACTAAGACCCATTTTTTTGTTTTTTTAGAAGTTGTTTACATCCGCAATACCTTAGGGCACACGGGGTCAATTACCGGGGTTGTAAGGGGTTTAAGGTGTTATTCTTGTTTAGGTACAAAGGTCATGGGAGTGTGTCAGGGATAAAATATGACCAGCATTATACAACGCAGATGATAATTAGGAAGTCAAAAGGTATTATAAGTCTGGTGGTGGTGAGCCGCCCCTCCTAGCCACCACCTTCTTATGTCTAATTAGCGCACCTGCCTGCCCTTGTTGCTTATTTATCAGGCAGTATATAACCTCCTCCTGGATCACCCCCTCCCCCCCCCAACTCCCAGATAGCCCCTCCATCTCCCCACCCCTCTCTCTCACCTCTCACTCCCCTCCCGTCTCATCCCCTTCAATTTTTTTTCACTGCGGTCGCCCCTCTTCACCACCTGCCCCCGTCCTCCTCCACCCCTGCCTCCCTCCCCCGGCAGCAGCTAGAGGGGGGTACTCAAGAAGCGGACGACAGCCGCCGCACCCGTGTGTCGGGGAACCCCACCCTCTGTGTGTGTGTGTACTACCTATTATTCTATCTTTACATATATTTACACTCCTATATTCTTACTTCCACTCCCATCAGCATCTGGAAAGTTGATTGTGTGTATAATGACTCACACACACACACACACACACACACACACACACACACACACACACACACACACACACACACACACACACACACACACACACCGTACATCATCCGCCAAACAACACATTTTCACCCAATTTTCTTCCCTCTAGTACAATCTATTCAGCCTTACCATCTTACTGTGTTTACATGCTATCAACCTTTATCAGTCCACTACCTTAATCTATTCCACCAAACGATAACATCTTTAAAGTATGCCATGTATATCTGTGGACGTATTAAAGTATGCCATGTATATCTGTGGACGTATTAAAGTATGCCATGTATATCTATGGACGTATTAAAGTATGCCATGTATATCTGTGGACGTATTAAATTATGCCATGTATATCTATGGACGTATTAAAGTATGCTACGTATATCTGAACATATATTAGTATTAATTAGGCCATGTATTTTTATGGAAGTACTGGTAGTGTATGTAGGTAAGGCAAGCGACCCAGGAACCTTCGCCCCCCCCCCCCTTTACCCGTGTCACCAAAATGCCCACAATGATCAACCCCCTTCCCCCCTCCCTACCTCTTCCCCTACCAATGAGTTGTCCATTGGCTTCCTTAACAAACCTTCTAACACACCATAAAAGAGTATTAAGAAGCTGGTATCAATCCTTAGCCAAATGGAAACTAGAAATCGTTCTAACAGGATAAAAATCACGTACATATTGTCGATGCATTTATAAAATAAGCATTTTACAAGTAATATATTTTATGCAGAGAGAGAGTTTTGAAAGCCACACACCCTTGATTTCTCGCTTTTTCGCTTAATACCATAATGCTAAATGCCATACTCGGTATACCACACAGCTGTCATTAATTTCAAAGCAAAATTTATCGGGAAATAATTGTGCTTTCGTAAATTAATATCTGAGGAGTAATAAAGCTTGTGGGTAGAGGAAATAAAGTGTGGGTAGAGGAAATAAGGTGTGGGTAGAGGAAATAAGGTGTGGGTAGAGGAAATAAAGTGTGGGTAGAGAAAATAAAGTGTGGGTAGATTAAATAAAGAAACGTGAATTAAGAGGAAATAAAAGTGTGGGTAGAGTAAATAAAGAGATATTGGGTAGAGGAAATAAAGGTGTTAGATTGGTTCGTAAAGTGTGATGTGAGAAATAAAGTAATGGGTAGATTAAATAAAATTATTGGGTAGAAATAAAAGGTGTGGGTAGAGAAATAAGGTGTGGTGCAGAGAAATAAGGTGTGGTGTGAAAAAGAAAAAAAAAGAGTGTGGGTAGAGAGCAAAATTATTGGGTAAATAAGCAAAAAATTAGTATGGTAGAGGAAATAAGGTGTGGGTAGAGGAAATAAAGTGTGGGTAGAGTAAATAAGGTGTGGGTAGAGGAAATAAGGTGTGGGTACAGTAAGTAAAGTGTGGGTAGAGGAAATAAAGTGTGGGTAGATTAAATAAAGTGTGGGTAGAGTAAGTAAAGTGTGGGTAGCGGACACCGTAGAGTACAGTAGGTTATTCAAGCTCGGGGTTTAGGGGGATGGTCTGGCCTGGCCCGGCTCGGCGCCTCCCTCAGGCAGGAGTGGTTCCCCCGCCTGCCGCATCTACATTGCTCCACTATTTTTAGACACACCGTCTTCTGCCTGTACACCCTAGGTTCTCTTGCCATGTTTTTGCCCACTTTTAGCCTAGTATTTATATTTATTTGTATTTCTGTAGACATCTGGAGGAACGAGAGAATAAATCAAATGAGGAGGAAGTAAAGGTGAGAACGACAACATGGTCCAGTAACGTGAACCTACCTGGGTCACGCCTCTTACCTCGGCTTAAAATGTCCACTCCTCGACAAGATAATAATTACATAACAACCATATAAATATTTACTATACAGGATATCTTTAAGTCCCTTGTGTCAAAGTATTCATGACAGATGGACCAACAAATTCAATGGTGACACTAACCTATCCTAACGTACACACACACACACACACACACACACACACACACACACACACACACACACACACACACACACACACACACACACGTCTGTATAACCAACCCTTTATACGTATTTAATATCAAAATAATAAAACAGAATAAGAATAAGATCAAATAAATAAGAAGGACAATAGACACCACAGCTCATTTCACCTGATGAGTAAACACCCGAATACTACCTGGGGGGGGTTAGGTTAGGTTAAGTTAGGTTAAGTTAGGTTAAGTTAGGTTAGGTTAAGTTAGGTTAGGTTAGGTTAGGTTAGGTTAGGTTAGGTTAGGTTAAGATAATGCAATGGTGTTTAATCATCAGGTGGATTAATCTGGGGTGTCTAATCCTTCGGTGCATAAATGTGAGTTAGAACCTCCCTCTATATAAGAGTGGGAGTAGCGTGACCACTAGGTGTAGCGTTACCAGTAATGTAGATATAGCGTTACCAAGAGGTGTAGGTGTAGAGATACCAGGACATGTAGGTGTAACGCTACCAGGTGTAGGTATAGCGTTACCAAGAGGTGTAGGTGTAGAGATACCAGGAAGTGTGGGTATAGTGTAGCGCTACCAGTAGGTGTAGCGCTAAAAGTATGTAGCGCTACAAGTAGGTGTATCGCTACAAGTAGGTATAATGCTACCAGTAAGTGTTGGTTTAGTGCCACCAGAGGGAGTGGGTGTAGCGTTAGAAGTAAGTGTAGCGCTACCAGTAGGTGTAGCGCCCCCGGCACCAACACTTAGCCCTGTCTGCTACACTGTCTCACGCAAGAAAGTAGGTAAGAGTGGATGTGAGCGGCAAGAAGACCCCGTTGGGTGTATCTGTGTGGTTAAAGCGACACTAGCGATGTACACCACCACCATCTCTCCCTCCACCACCACTACCTCCTTCTCTCCCTCCACCACCACTACCTCCTTCTCTCCCTCCACCACCACTACCTCCTTCTCTCCCTCCATCACCACTACCTCCTTCTCTCCCTCCACCACCACTACCACCTTCTCTCCCTCCACCACCACTACCACCTTCTCTCCCTCCACCACCACTACCTCCTTCTCCACCCCACCACTCACTCCCTCTCTCCCCTCCACCACCACTTCACTCCTCTCCCCTCTCCACCACCACCACCTCCCTCTCCCTCCATCACCACTCACTCTCCTTCCCTCCACCACCTTTACCTCCCTTCCTCTCCCACCACTCACCACTACCTCCCTTCTCTCCTCCACCACCACCACCTCCTCTCTCCTGCACCACCACTACCTCCTTCCTCCACCACCACCACCTCTCTCCTCCATCACCACTACCTCCTCTCTCCTCCACCACCACTACTCCTCCTCCTCCTCCACCACCACTACCTCCTCCTCTCCTCCACCACTCCCTCCCTTCTCCTCCACCACCACCACCTCCTCCTCCCCCTCCACCCACCACTCACCTCCTCCACCACCACTCACCCTCTCTCCTCCACCACCACTCACCTCCCTTCTCTCCTCCACCACCACCACCTCCTCTCTCCACACCACTCCTCCCCTTTCTCCCCCACCACCACCACTCCTCTCTCCTCCACTCCACCACCACCTCCCTCCTCTCCCTCCACCACCACCTCACTCCACCATCTCTCCTCCACCACCACTCACTTCCCTTCTCTCCTCCACCACCACTACCTCCCTTCTCTCCTCCCACCACCACTACCTCCTTCCTCCTCCACCACCACTACCTCCCTCTCCCTCCACCACCACCACCTCCCTTCTCTCCCTCCACCACCACTACTCACCTTCTCTCCCTCCACCACACCAACCTACCACACACCACCACCACCACCACACCAACCCACCACACAACTAACCGCCACCCACACCAACCCACCACACACCACCACCACCACACAAACCCACTCACACACCACCACCACACCACTAACCCACCACACACCACCACCACCCCACTACCCTACCACACACCGCCACCACCACCACACTAACCTACCACACACCGCCACCACCACCACACTAACCTACCACACACCAACCTCATACTACCCTACCACACACCACCACCACAGTACCCTACCACACACCACTACGAACGCTACAGGTATTATCCTTCATGTGACAGAGAATATTCTTCACTATACAGTACAACAAACTCTGACAAACGTTATTTCTCTGTAGGTTTCCCTCATTGATCTATTCAACTCACGTCATTCAGGTCAAAGTCATCAACCAGAGTGATTGGTTAATTTGCGTGATATATTGTCTGAAAATCGCTGTGATTGGCTGTTGTCACTCTATCACGTCATGGCATGAAACTCACTGATTGGTGGCGAGGAAGGTTTGATCGCAAGTAAACAAAGCGATCGCGTTGTCTTCAGTTAGTTCGATAAATAATACTTTCGGACCACACGTGAAGATAAAGCACTCCAGCTTATTTTACCTAAAGCTACCCTAACTTAACCCAACCCAGCCTAATGCTAACCTAACCTAATGCTAGCCAAACCTAACCTTATGCCAATCTAACCTAACCCAATACGAACCTAACCCTAAAACCTAACCTAACCCTAAAACTAACCCTAAAACTAACCTAACCCTAAAACCTAACCTAACGCTAACTTACTCCTCACCCCAGGTAGAGAGTTAGGGTATTTAATCACCAGGTAAAATAAGATGGGGTGCCTCATCTTCTCGTCATCCACATTTTCCTGAGTTTTAATATTATTAAGCGCCTAATATAGGATTTAAGTGGACTAGATTAACTTACCTAAATGCGGTTAGGTTAAGTTCAGTTAGTGTGTGTGTGTGTGTGTGTGTGTGTGTGTGTGTGTGTGTGTGTGTGTGTGTGTGTGTGTGTGTGTGTGCGTTTTGTATCGTGTCACCCTCCTCCTCCATGACCTATACCAAGCCTTTTAAACCCCTAAACCAAAAGGCCTATACTAAAGTTCAATAGATTCCAGTCCAAAAGACCCAATCCAAAAATTTCCAATTCAAAAAGGTCCCATTCCAAAGAAAGTTTCATTCCTCCAAAAATCCCAGTCAAAAAAGGTCCCAGTCAAAAAGACCCAGTCCAAAAAAGACCCGAGTCTGAAACGTCCCAGCCCAAAAAAGTCCCAGTCCAAAAAGTCCCAGTTCCAAAAAGTCCAATTCCAAAAAGTTCCAGTCCAAAAAGGTCCCACTTCCAAAAAAAGATCCCATTCCAAAAAGTTCCCATTCCAAAATATCCCATTCTAAAAAAGGTCCCATTCCAAAATAATTCCCATTCCAAAAAAGTCCAATTCCAAGGTCTCACTCTAAAAAGGTCCCAATCCTAATACGCATTTTAAAGGCTACAGTCCAATCAAACCTTTAGAATTGACCTCATCCCAATTGAGTCAAACTTGGTCATTTAGAACTACGACCTTTTCAAACTGGGCCCCTATTCTAATGGTCTGGTTACGTTGGGGTCTATTAGGACTGGGACTCATTAGACCAGTGTCTGATGGTTAAGTGGTGCACACTGGTGGTGATGGTGTTTAAGTGGTGCATTGAGGTGGTGGTGCTGGTGGTGTATAGAGGTGGTAGCATAAGTATCAGGTTAAGGGTATACTGTGGTGGTGTTTGCATACTGGTGGTGGTTAAGTGGTGCATGGTGAAGGGCCGGGAGGTAAAGAGGAGTGGTAGGCTGTAATGGTCATCACACTAATAGTTGGAAAGGTCACAAACTTCTAGTACAGTATGCCAGTTTATGGGGACATGTGTGTGTGTGTGTGTGTGTTTACCTAAGAGTGTGCATTCGTGTAGGTTTATGAATAGATGTTTATGTGTGTATACCTCTGTGATAACGTGAGAATTTCAACCCAAAATATCAATCCATCTTAAGTTTCAAGTTATCGCAGGAGGATTATTTAATTCCAATGTACCACAGTGACTGAAAGACAGAGTTGACCGTCCTGTGAGGGTATACTAACTGAGGTATACGTACAGCTACCAGCCATCAAGCGGTTACACGCAGATACCAACACTGAGGTTCGATTGACGTCCGGGTTTAGTACACCTTGCTCTAGACAGCCTCTTTGTTGATTATGTTAGTGACGCTGTTGCTAACGTAGGAAGTTTATAAACAAAGAGACTAACTTCACCCCTGGATTTACGGGGACCGCTTGAGGATGCGTTACCATCCTATCATAGTGACTAACTAGGAATCAGGTGGAAAAAGTCCAAATTACCACCTTTAATGTCAAAACATAGAATTTCAGTTTTGTCATTGATACCCGACCTCGGTAGTCCCCTTATAGTCGGCATTCATTATACTCGATTAACGGGAAGGAAGTTTTTTTTTAGGTGGAGGGAGATGTGTCTGGTGAGGAGGAGGAAGAGGATTATTCGTATATTGTAAACCGTTCATGGCCTCTGCACGGTACACCACATATTGCTCAGCGCGGCGACACCTCCCGGATTAGGAATTGTACTCACATTTTCTGTGGGATCCTCTCTACTTCCGCAACAGGAGAGCAAACTCCCCCTTGTCATGGTCCCCTACAGGTAGCCCCTCGCCCGCACCAGAATTATGATTAACCTAAAATACGAGGTCAGGTCTAAGCCCATTATCGAACTCCCGAACCCCCGAACCCTGAACTCCTTATCAAGATGGCGGATGGTTATAACAACTATATTACTGGGAATCATTTTTATCCACTTATTAAAATCCGCAACATCTCAAAAAAGTCCAGGTTAATTTTTGTATTAATTTTACAACTACAGCTAATAGGAAATATCATAAAGTAATATAAAGAAATATGACACAGTTTTCCTCGCCAGGTGTTCGGGGTCTCGGTACTGGGTTTCAGATGTGATCACAATAAACCGCGAGGTGGGTCAGTCTCCAGAAATTACGTCCCTACTCCATCACTCGTTAAAAATGGGTTATCCACTGGCGAAATTACAGCGTCCTCCCCTTTGGTCCCACTCATTCTATAATTATTCATATCCATCGTCGTTTATTGGGGTTAATTTGAAGATTAGTCCAAGACAAAGAAATTGGGTAGAAGGGAGAGTTAAAAATAGTTGTTGGGATTATGGTCGATGGGGAGGGAGGCGGTGAATAAGGATGGTGTGTGGGGGAGGAGGATGGAGATGGTGTGTGGGAGGGGAAGGAGAAGGAAATAAGGATGGTGTGTGGGGGAGGAGAGGGTAATGATGGTGTGTGGGGAGGGAGAAGAGAGAATGATGGTGTGTGGGGAGGGAAGGAGGAGGAGAGATGGTGTGGGGAGGGAGGAGAGGGTAATGATGGTGTGTGGGGGGAAGGAGGGGGGTTAGGGGAGGCAGGGAGGAGGA
This sequence comes from Homarus americanus, assembly GCF_018991925.1. Lineage (NCBI taxonomy): Eukaryota > Metazoa > Arthropoda > Malacostraca > Decapoda > Nephropidae > Homarus > Homarus americanus. The sequence goes on from NW_024735554.1 coordinate 9,139,359, forward strand.
CAGGAATGAGCAGTTTGAGAGATTAAATAGTCCTGGATTATGAAAGCGTAGTAGTGGTAGTGGTAGCTTCCTTGTCATGAAGACTCAAGAGAATGAATATCAGTACCGTATAATGTTAACCACACACGCACACACACTTCACATTAATATGATTTTTTTTCGCATATTTATTTTCATCACCACAAGCTGGACTGCAAGATTACGGCAGTACATTACAATGGAATAAACAGTAACAGTAAATGTATACTACAGTAGCAATCACGGGCACAAAAATAACAGTTATCCATGATTACAGTTATTCACGTCTTATTGTTTGAATATTAGTCTCCTGAGGTTTGACGAGTTTGTTTATAAATAAGATAACAAAAATACAAGATTTATCTTAAGTGTTATCTCTCCGATGTCCCAGCCTCGAGTTATGTCCAAATACATTTATGGGATTCACTGAGAAGAATTCTGGTTGGTTATAATTTACGCCAAGAAAAGCCGGGCGATCAATGGAGATGGTTTTCCATTTTTATAATGTTATGAAGGGAGGAAAACATCACAGGGGAACTTCTAAAATCCCTGACAGGGAGCTTTTCATCCTTTCACCTTAGGAGAGGAGAGGTCAGCAGCCTTCAACCTGGATTCGGATTCTCAAAGATTCGAAAGTTGAATTTGTCGCCAAACATCACGAGGGTGTGAGTAATTGTCTATTAAAACCGTGTCTACACTGTAGTCAAAGGCCAATGTAAACGAGTGTGTTTCTCCAGCACCAGTTAAGATGGAGACCGAGAACTGGACACACACACACACACACACACTACATCACTCTGGCTAAAGCATTTTAAAACCCAATACGCTGACCTTTACAAGAAGTTCTTTTATTCATTCAGCCAGTCAGAAATGGAATCCATAGACCTGACGACAACAACGTAGGTGCAGACCGTTACCTGTCCTGACTCTGGGTGAACGGGAAGCAACGTAAGACAAAGCCCACAACCAGCGTTAATGTCTATCGATATTATATTCATTAACATTGCTTCTCACTGTGTACTATGGACATATGGGATAGCTTACCTGAGCAAGTGATCACGTCTTCAAACTCATGAAGGTGGTCCTTTGCTGTAAAGTCAAGTTGTCCGTTCGCCTCTTCCCCTGAACCCCGAAATTCAGAATCTTGGACCCGAAGCAGTAGACCGATACATTATTCTGTCTATAAATGCTTCGGGTTCATAGAATCCCTGGGTTCGTGGTTCATGGTGGGGAGGAGGACTTAATAATTGACAGCACACTTACAGAGCCCTGAGTCCATGTAACAGTGTCAACAGCACACTCACTTCATTACCAACAATCATCTCACAGTTGGGGGAAAGCCTGGACACAACACACAAGCATATAAAGTCTTTGTCCACATCATGCACAGGTAACATGAGTAAGTAAATTAAGATCAACAGATTATTTGCACCCTCCTCTCACCTGATGATTAAACACTAACAGTATCTAGGGGGCTAATCTTCAAGGGTTCGTATTTTTCGGCACATCTGAAGAAAAATATTACATCAATGGCTCGTTTGTGTAGATGGTCGTTCACCTAAATGATGCACATGTTTTGATGATTCATTGGCCTCGAGGTGACGTTACGTTACGTTATTTTTCATTTGATTTTCGGACAATGACCCTTCGAACCAATGACCCTTCGAACCAATGAACCTTCGAATTTATAAGCCCTCGTAGTAGATAGTAATAGTCACGAAAGTCTAATTAAACAAAGCCACTTGCACGTGTTAAAGATATGAATTTAAGAGCATACACGAGGGACCTGTTGGCTGAGTGGCACAGCTGATGGTCAAAACCTAACCGAATCTAACCCACCCCAACCCAACTTAATCTAACCAAACCTAACACAGCCCAACCTAATTCTATTTAAACGAAACCAAAATAAACCTTACCTCCACTAACTTTAGCTAACGTAATGTAATCGAACTTAATATAACATCAGAACTTAAACTTATGTGCATGTGTGTTTTATTTTATTATTTTGACAGTGGGTGTTTGTGGGGGGAGGAGTCTCAAGGGTGTCCCGGAGCGGCACAAGTGTAACGGGAAGTGTTTGGGATGGCGGGAGCCGAGCATCGACCCTCTCGACCTTACCACTGACGCATGCAACACTACTCCTGCACCCACCACCACCACCATCAACACTACACCCACACCACCACCACCATCAACACTACACCTACACCCACCACCATCAACACTACACCTACACCCCACCACCACTAACACTACCACCCCACCACCATCAACACTACACCTCACCCCACCACCACCATCAACACTACACCCACCACCACCACCATCAACACTACACCTACACCCACCACCATCAACACTACACCACCCACCACCACCATCAACACTACCTACACCCACCACCACCACCATCAACACTACACCACCCACCACCATCAACACTCACCTACCCCACCACCATCAACACTACACCTACACCCACCACCACCACCATCAACACTACACCTACACCCACCACCACCATCAACACTACACCTACACCCACCACCATCAACACACTACACCTACACCCACCACCACCATCAACACTACACCCACCACCACCACCATCAACCTACACCTACACCCACCACCATCAACACTACACCCACCCACCATCAACACACACCTACCCACCACCACCATCAACACTACACCTACACCCACCACCACTAACACTACACCTACACCCACCACCACCATCAACACTACACCTACACCCACCACCATCAACACTACACCTACACCCACCACCACCATCAACACTACACCTACCCAACCACTAACACTACACCTACCCCACCACCACCACTAACACTACACCTACACCACCACCACCATCAACACTACACCTACACCCACCACCACCATCAACACTACACCTACACCCCACCACCACTAACACTACACCTACACCCACCACCACCATCAACACTACACCTACACCCACCACCACCATCAACACTACCTACACCCACCACCACCATCAACACTACACACCACCCCACCACCACCAACACTCACACCACCCACCACCCACCAACACCCTACACCTACACCACCACCACCATCAACACTACACCTACACCCACCACCACCATCAACCACTACCTACCCACCACCACTAACACTACACCTACACCCACCACCACCATCAACACTACGCCTACACCCACCACCACCACCATCAACACTACACCTACACCCACCACCACCATCAACACTACACACACCCCACCACCACTAACACTACACCTACACCCACCACCACCATCAACACTACACCTACACCCACCACCACTAACACTACCTACACCACCACCACCATCAACACTACCTACACCCACCACCATCAACACTACACCTACACCCACCACCACCATCAACACTACACCACCCCATCACCACCATCAACACTACCTACACCCACCACCACCATCAACACTTCCACTACACCCATCACCATCATCAGCACTACACCACCCACCACCACCATCAACACTACACCTACACCCATCACCATCATCAACACTACACCTACACCCACCACCACCATCAACACTACACCTACACCCATCACCACCATCAACACTACCTACACCCACCACACCATCAACACTACACCTACACCCATCACCATCATCAACACTACACCTACACCCATCACCACCATCAACACTACACCTACACCCATCACCATCATCAACACTACACCTACACCCACCACCACCATCAACACTACACCTACACCCCACCACCACTAACACTACACCTACACCCACCACCATCAACACTACACCTACACCTACACCACCACCATCAACACTACACCTACACCCACCACCACCATCAACACTACCTACACCCACCAGCACCATCAACACTACACCTACACCACCACCACCACTACACCACCACCATCACCATCAACACTACACCTACACCCACCACCACCATCAACACTGCCTATACCCACCAGCACCATCAACACTATACCTATACCCACCAGCACCATCAACACTATACCTATACCCACCAGCACCATCAACACTATATAGCCCACCAGCACCATCAACACTATACCTACCAGCACCATCAACACTATACCTATACCCACCACCACCATCAACACTATACTGTACACCACCATCAACACTATACACGCCACCACCACCATCAACACTATACCTATACCCACCACCTCAACACTATGCCTGCTGCACACACCATCAACACTATACCTATACCCACCAGCACCATCAACACTACTTTCACCACCACCACCAGCACTATACCTACACCCACCACTACCATCAACACTATACCTATACCCACCACCACCACCAACACTATACCTACCACCATCAACACTATACCTATACCCACCACCACCATCAACACAATACCTATACCCACACCACCACCAACACTATACCTATACCACCACCACCACCAACACTATGCCTATACCCACCACCATCAACTGTACTACCCACCACCACCATCAACACAATACCTACACCACCACCACCAACACTATACCCTATACCCACCACCATCAACCTGATACCTATACCCACCACCACCATCAACACTATACCTACCCCCACCACCATCAACACTATGCCTACACCAGCACCATCAACACAATACCTACCCACCACCACCATCAACACTGCCTATGCCCACCAGCACCATCAACCTAACCACTATACCCACCAGCACCATCAACACAATACCTACCCACCAGCACCATCAACACTATACCTATACCCACCAGCACCATCAACACAATACCTATACCCACCAGCACCATCAGCACTATACTATACCCCACCACCAACATATACCTATGCACCACCATCAACACTATACCTATGCAACCACCAACTATACCCACCACCATCAACACTATACCTGCCACCACCACCACCAACACTATACCTATACCCACCATCAACACTATACCTACACCCACCACCACCATCAACACAATACTCCCCACCACCACCACAACACTATACCTACCACCACCATCAACACTATACCTACACACACCACCATCAACACTATACATATACCTACCACCAACACTATACCTACACACATCAACACTATACCTACACCCACCACCACCATCAACTCTACCTATACCCACCACCACCACAACACTATACCTACCACCACCATCAACACTATACCTATACCCACCAGCACCATCAACACTACCTATACCCACCACCACCAACACTATGCCTATACCACCACCACCACCAACACTATACCCTATACCCACCACCACCATCAACACTATACCTATACCCACCACCACCATCAACACTATACCTACCACCACCATCAACACTATACCTACCCACCACCACCAACAATACCTATACCCACCACCACCACCAACACTATACCTATACCCACCAGCACCAACACTATACCTACCCACCAGCACCATCAACACTATACCTATACCCACCAGCACCATCAACACTATACCTATACCCACCAGCACCATCAACACTATACCTATACCCACCAGCACCATCAACACTATACCTATACCCACCAGCACCATCAACACTATACCTACCCACCAGCACCATCAACACTATACCTATACCCACCAGCACCATCAACACAATACTATACCCACCAGCACCACCAACACAATACCTATACCCAATTAAACATCAACACTATACCTATACCCACCAGCACCATCAACACTATACCTATACCCACCACCACCACCAACACTATACCTATACCCACCACCACCACCAACACTATACCTATACCCACCACCACCACCAACACTATACCTATACCCACCAGCACCATCAACACTATACCTATACCCACCACCACCACCAACACTACCCCAGGACGTGTTTCAATAATTAACTTATTTTTATATTATATAAAGTAAACACTTGTCAATGTGTGCTTCTGTTATTGTCGTGCAGCGGATTCACACCGTGGCATCTAATGGTTGGTCAAGCGGCTGTAAAATGTTATTGTTTGTAAATTTGTTAATGTGCTATTGTGATTGATTTAGCAACCGCCAACCAGTGAACTTTTAAATACTATAAGAGTTTCTGAGGAAACCATATGTGGGCGGCGGAACGTAATCAGTTTATCAGTTGTACAGTAGGAGCCAATATAAATTGGTCAGCTTCCCTCTTGAGAAGAAATGAAACAGCAAGAAGTAGATGAGCATTCTGCGACATGGTATAACGAATTAAAATGCTAATGTTGGTGTCCTTTTTTTGTTGGTAGTTTGTATTCAGCCATTATTATCTTCTCGAAATTAAAAAAAAAAGCAATCGTTCGTTATTTCCTGGAGGAGGAGAGTGGAGGAACTGGATCAAGGAATCTACTGAGTCGTCTCTGAGAAAAAAAATATTCACAGGTGAATGGACGGACGGACGAATGGAAAATCCCACTAAGGTCAACAAATCCACAAAAACTGCGATTATACAATAATTGCAAAACACGAATTAAATAAATCACATGACCAACTGTGACTCGTGTGTGGAGATGGTCGAGAAAAATGATACTTGGGTACAATTGTAATACAGTATAAGCATTAAAAACAAGAGTAAAGTAACTCGCCCAGGATCATAGAAAGTGTTGAAAATGGTCTCTGTCCTGATCGATGCGGTTGTGACTTTAACGGTAACAGAAAACTGCACTTACAGGGTATCCAGTTACTTGGGTTAGTTATCATCTGTTCACATTTACTGTACGTGTCAACAAACAGGCTCCCATACTCACATGTAAGTATTAGCATTCATTTTCCTGACCCATTACTGTCTTGAAACCTTTTAATTCGCGATTAAATAATTCCTACTTAATTAACAGAGTACATATTACCATGAACTGGACACAGTGAACAATGCACACACGCGGTGGAGGAATCCTTGGCCAGGATTTCTGTCTCATAACTAATTTTTTGGACATTTTGAGGCTGATAAAACTCATTTCAGTTGCGGTAAAACGTTGACGTAATTTCAAGTCCAGTTGTGCCATTGTCTGTAGGTTGGATATAAAGTTATTCATTTGACTTATATGAATATGCTCCGTCACCCCCAAAAGGAAATTTAGCACCTTTTATGAATGGCGCAAACCAGATGATGGGTAATGCACAACAAATAATGAAGAACGTACAACAGATGATGGATGACTCACAACAGATGATGGATGACTCACAACAGATGATGGATGACTCACAACAGATGAATGATGGCGCACAACAGACGATGAAGAACGTATAACAGATGATGGATGACGCACAACAGATGATGAAGAACGTACAACAGATGATGGATGACGCACAACAAATGATGAAGAATGTACACCCAATAAAAAAATATTCGGCACCCTTACGGCGTGATATAATATGACACAGGTGCCGAATAATCTTTTAGTGGGTGTGCAACAGATGATGAAGAACGTACAACTGATAAAAGCTGGCGCACAACAACAGACAGTGTACTATTAATAACATTCAGCAGGAGGTATCCGACAAATGAGACAAAATAGAAGATTTCCGATGGATGACGCATTCCCAATATCCTATGAGTTCATTAGTGGGATGCGACCTGTGGTGTAATGGTCAACATACTCGCCTCGCAAGCGATCGTACCCGGGTTCGATCCCGGGCAGAGTAAAACTATGGGCAAGTTTCTTTACGCCATTTGCCTCGGTCTACCCAGCAGTAATTGGGAACCTGGATGTTAATCGATTTGCGTATCGTGTTCCGGGGTGATGGGGTGGAGTTGTCCGGTCTCGGACTATTCCTTGACACTGGGTCATGCAACTTGTTAACTCAGGGTGTGGTTGTTGTGTTGGCGACAGCTTCTACACCCTAAACAAATTCACGCCTAGGTGGTCCTTGGGCCGGCCATTCTCGCTACACGAGGGACAACCATTCTTATTATATTAGTGTAGTGTGGTGTAGGAGTGTTGTGTAATGTGATGTAGTGTTGTGTGATGTAGTGTGATGTAGTGTGGTGTGTTGTGTAGTGTGGTTCAGTGTGCTGTAGTGTAGTATGGTGTGTGGTGTGATGTGGTGTAGTGTGCAGTGTTGTGTGTAGTGTGGTGGAGTGCAGTGTAATGTGGTGTGGTGTAATGGTGTGGTGCAATATGGTGGCGTGGTATAGTGTGGTGTGGTGTGATGTGGTTTAGTGTGGTATTTTTTAGACAAACTCAAAATATAAGTTTGATTCAACAGTATTTTTCACTGCATTTTAACGGAGTCTCCATGCAATACTAATAAATTACATAAATTGTTTCAAGGAATATTACAATAAAAAATGGAGCCAACTAACCGCTCCTCAATTGGACCACCGAACCTAAAGTTTGCTATCCGTCCCAAAACTTTCAGAGTTATTTACTCGTAACATTTCACGACAACCGTCCTGTGAATAAAGCCAAGAGTGCTGAATACATTTCACTAATGCTGTACTTCCAAAGATCACTACCAGCTGAAGTGGCACACTGATGTATTTTCACAGAAAACAGATATATAAATTTGTAAATAAGAGTAAACCCAATCATAATACCGCAATTCTATACTGTAGTAGTACTAGTAGTAGTAATAATAATAATAATAATAATAATAATAATAATAATAATAATAATAATAATAATAATAATGACCTCTTCTAATATTTCAGCCTAAAATCGCAGCTACCTGTATTTATTTACTCTATCTCAGTACTGTACTTGTAATTTGAATGACACAGCTAGAACGCACTTGCCCCTCACGTTTGTGTCCCGGGCTCATTCCCCGGTCTTGGACACATATAAGAAAGGTGTTATCCAGTGTGACATTACCAAACAATCAGGCTTTTTCTGGGTACTCCGGAAATTATTCATTTTCAAAATTATTTTATAAAATAAATGCCAAGCCAATTATTTTTTTTGGAGAAGTCTTGAATTTCTTTTTATGAATGAAAAATTTGTGATCGTTATTATTATTTTTAAGAAGCTGTAGCTCAGTGTATTAAAGTGATCTATTTTAACCCGCAACACCTCAGTTTTACTGATAGTAAGCACCTCAAGTTTATTCTAACAAACTATGCCTATCAAATGTTTTGTTGTTTCTGCATGTTTCACACCCTTGAGTCAACACCAGTAGCACACTGTCGTCAGATGCCGTACTCTTCGTTTTACACAAAAGTTGTTTCTATTTTATTTTTAATTTTTTTTACGGCGATTAGCCCACTCGGGCACAGGTCTAAAGACCCACATCGCGGCCTGGGGGGAGGAAATGTAATAATAATAATAATAATAATAATAATAATAATAATAATAATAATAATAATAATAATAATAATAATAATAATAATAATAATAATAATAATAATAATAATAATAATTCATAGTATCGTAAATAAAATTTATAATAAAAATAAATAAAAAATTAAATACTAAAATAATAATGACAATAATAATAATAATGAACCATAAAGAAATACCTATACAAAAAAAAGTCAAAAGTGAGAAACGATATAAGTATGTTGTGTTGTCAGTAGTAAGAGAAACAACTGAGACCCTGCAATGTGTGTAAATGAGGCAGAAAGTCAGATCAGTTACCTGGGACTTGTGGGACTCAGTGTTCTAAACACACTGATTCTGACTATCATTAGGCGACACCAGTTCCCCTAAATGTACTGCATATTCCAGTTTTTCCTGTAGTTTTATATGCTAACCTTAATACGGTGGAAATTTGTTAATCTGTTCTAACCGAGTTTTGGCAGGTAAAGTGAGTCATTTACCCTTCTGTTTCCTCTGGTTAACTATGTCTGAGTTTGTAACTGTTGAATTTGATACAAAATATAGTTATAACATAAGTAAGACGAAGATGAAATTGAATGTTGAGTTTTCTTGCTGGTTCCTAGCTCGTGATATTGATAACAAACGCTGTGTTTAATTACACTACAAGTCTTTTGGAAATTGTTGAACCTGAACACAATTGCAATAAATTTTAATTAATTCTCAGATTTATACTTTTATTCAAAGAAACTGTGGTTAGTGATGAATCGATGAAGCAGTATACCAACATGGCCGCAAACTGGTAAATACCTCTTGTGTCATAGAAGTTCCTACTGACTGTTCCCGGAGTAAAGGAAGACTATGGGGCGAGGCGTAAGCGCAATGTTTGAATAGATACGGTAATAACCATGCCGTTCATTGATACTGATTTTGATATCTTGTAAACAAAATGCATGAAACTCACTTAATTTCTCAAGAGCGTCACCACGAACTTCAGGGAAATAAGTGTCGGGTTGATCAGCTGTGTCTGAATGCTACACCAACCTTAGATTTATCTGGAAGATTGTTCGAGAAAATGATGGGCACCGTAGGGGTAAGACACTGCGAACACTGCCGCCCTACCCTTTAAACTCATGCTACAGATACAGGAATGAGCCAAAGGTGTCGGAATACTGTAATTGTTCATAACCAAACGTATTTTGCCATAGTGTATGTAAGGTGAGTTCAAAGACAACTAGCTCACTGTGTTTACGTGTGTTCCACGATACAAAGCTTACAATATCAGGTAAGCAGTTGAAAATCTACACCAGTCACACTACGCTCGGTGAACCTCCAGACCAGTCACACTATGCTCGGTGCACCTCCAGATTAATTACATTACGCTAGGTGAACCTTCAGACCAATCACTCTTCGCTAGGTGAACCTCCAGACTAAACACATTACGCTAGGTGAAACTCCAGACGTCACACTACACAAGGTGAACCTCCAGACCAGTCACACTACGCTAGGTGAATCTCCAAACCAGTCACACTACGCTAGGTGAACCTTCAGACTAGTCACTCTACACTAGGTGAACCTCCACATCAGTTACACTACGCTAGGTGAACCTCCAGACCAGTCACACTACGCTAGGTGAACCTTCAGACTAGTCACTCTACACTAGGTGAACCTCCACATCAGTCACACTACGCTAGGTGAATCTCCAAACCAGTCACACTACGCTAGGTGAACCTTCAGACTAGTCACTCTACACTAGGTGAACCTCTATATCAGTCACACTATGCTAGGTGAACCTCCAGACCAGTCACACTACGCTAGGTGAACCTCCACACCAGCCACACTACGCTAGGTGAACCTCCAGACTAGTCACACTACGCTAGGTGAACCTTCAGACTAGTCACTCTACACTAGGTGAACCTCCACATCAGTCACATTATGCTAGGTGAACCTCCAGACCAGTCACACTACGCTAGGTGAACCTTCAGATCATCACGCTGAACCTCCAGAACAGTCACACTACGCTAGGTGAACCTCCAGACTACTGTAGTCACACTACGCTAGGTGAACCTCCAGACTACTGTAGTCACACTACGCTAGGCGAACTCCAGACTAGCCACACTACGCTAGGTGAACCTTCAGACTAGTCACTCTACACTAGGTGAGCCTCCACATCAGTCATACTACGCTAGGTGAACCTCCAGACCAGTCACACTATGCAAGGTCAACAACCTACAGACTAGTCACACTACGCTAGGTGAACCCCCACGTCAGTCGCACTACGCTAGGTGAACCCCCACATCAGTCACACTGCGCTAGGTGAACCTTCAGACCAGTCACATTACGCTAGGTGAACCTCCACGTCAGTCACACTACGCTAGGTGAACCTCCAGACCAGTCATACTACGCTAGGTGAATCTCCAGACCAGTCACACTGCGCTAGTCGAACCTCCAGACCAGTCACACTACGCTAGGTGAACCCCAGACCAGTCACACTGCGCTAGTCGAACCTCCAGACCAGTCACACTACGCTAGGCGAACCTCCAGACCAGTCACACTACGCTAGGTGAACCTCCAGACCGGTCACACTACGCTAGGTGAACCTCCAGACCAGTCACACTACGCTAGGTAAAACTTCAGACCAGTCACATTATGCTAGGTGAACCTCCAATCACACTACGCCAGGTGAACCTCCAGACCAGTCACACTACGCTAGGTAAACCTGCAGACCAGTCACACTACGCTAGGTGAACCTCCAGAACAGTCACACTACGCTAGGTAAACCTGCAGACCAGTCACACTACGCTAGGTGAACCTCCAGAACAGTCACACTACGCTAGGTGAATCTCAAGACCAGTCCAGTTGAAAAGAAATTGATGGAATGCATTATTATTATCAGTAGTAGTAGTAGTAGTAATATACTGTATGTGGTACGGTATTGGCAGCAGCTTCTCTCTGTAACTCTCAGACCTGGGTACAGGCATACAATGTCCTCACTGCATCTATCATTATCAAACGCCCTGGATACATGATATACGCAAAGCTAGGATAACCCAATGGCTGACAATTGGGTCTAGTCCTTGAACCGTTTAGGATGTGGTTCATCCTATGATGTTATTTGGAGTATCATGGAGCCCAGCTAGTGATAGTAACCTTTGACCCTCATAAAATGATTATCTTCGTCAACAGTGGGGCCAAGGCGTTAATGGATACTCTGATGACTGACCCACTTAAAGACGGCGAGTTCCATCACTCAATCACTTTAATTTAGAGCTTTACGGCTTCACAAGGGGGCTATCCTTCCCACAGTGCACTGCAGCCTGCTTATACAGTCCTGGATAGAGTTAATCCTGCGCTAATGGTATCAAATATCATCGAGATAAGCATCTCATTCTCTGCGACACAGACACGGTAATCGACGATATTTGAGCGACATCTTATTGATCATACAATCAAATTAAACTATACAGTAAAGTTGAGAACGTTAGGAAATTTTTATTTATTGATACATAACGCGCAATTTGAATGAATACTTATAAAATGCCAGTAGCTGGAGTGAGATGGTCAAGAAGCATCCTTGTACCTGGAGATGTACCACCATGATGCTGAGGCTGCAGGGTTGCCCATCTTACCTTTCTTCAGGGGAGAGGCGACCGCTGCGGGGATTCCCTCACTACTATCCTGGGTCCTGACGCATCCTGCCGTTAGTCCGAGGAGTAGAAGGAGGAAAGTCGGCATCCTATGCGCCTTAAAGCTGTCATCGGGATGAAGATACGAATCAAACAAGGTATCGACTCAAACTGACGTCCGCCATGAGCCTGTCTCCCCTAGTCCCCTCCCCCCTCAACTACTCAGATGAGCGTTTATTGATCACCCGCTCACTCATGAATAAATATCAAAATCGGCATGTGTCATCTTTTCTTCATATTATGTAATATTATTACAATGCAGATGGTAATATATTGTACTACATTTTTTAATAGTAAAGATGCAGGATTATCACCATGGTAACTTTTTACACATGCGTGAACTGAATCTTCTTGAACCATCTTATACTTTCCAATTTTGAGTGTTTTTAATATATAATATTAGAGATGGAATATATTGCGTATTTTTGGTACATTTGTAAGATTTATGCTATTCTACGCTATTGCAACTTAGTGAGTGGTGAGCAGAACGACTGTCACTTGAGTGGTGGTTGGCGCAGAGCGAGTGTCACTTAACATGATAACATAAACAAATCCTATGAGGGGAACAAGGCGACCTGTCCTAAAGCACTTGCTCTTTATATCACGAAAAAGACAGTATAATTCTTGATATGGAGAACGGTGCTGACGATGGAGCAGTTTTAGCAACACTCATAAAGTGTGTAAACTTTGCTGCAGTTAAACATAAAGATCAGAGGCGAAAAGATCCAGAACAAACCCCTTACATAAATCACCCAATTGGTAAGATAAAAGTTCAATTTAAAGTAACGTTTCTGGTACTACATTACACTCCATTTCCATGACATGAATGTATAGCATGTTTCAAGTGTGGCTAACGAAAAGTAGGGTAAATAAGTCAGAGGAAAGGTGTGCTAATCCTTACCTTTTCCTCTTCACCATTGGTCAGTTTACTAGCAGGTGTTATGTGAAATTTCGGTAAATATTTACTTAAGGATATGAGTCCCTAGGGGTTGACTAACATGTTTTTCCAGTGTATTTTGGTGTTTCAAACGAATCTGACACTCATTTTGTGGCGGAAATCACATATTTTGTCCCCCTCCCCCACACACAATAATAGGGTAGAGCCTGGGAAATTGTGGTTTTGGGCTGAGGGAGAAAACGAGTCTTCTGACTAAACAAAACCTAACCGAACTCCTAGCCGGGGGCGGTAGGCCTAGTTTAAACTAACCTAAATGTTTCAGTAGTTAAAAACTTTGGGGCGTGCCATATCCGAAAGTACAATACCTTAGTTAGAAGTGGAAGGACCAGGGATACTTAAGAATTGGATAGAATAATCGTCTTTCTCGTGTAACTCGGCAATAAACTTACTTAAAATAATCACAGGAGCACAAACGATAACCAACCTCCACCACGGCCACTGTGAAACTGGTCAATGAAATTAAATCGTACCCAGGCTGCTTCCTTTGAAAAAAATAAAATTTGATTGGTCGAAAAAAATTTATGTGATGATATTGATACCTCATTGGTCACGACTGGATGACATCAGTCAACATTGCGCATGCGTGATTCACCGATAACATCACCTCTCAGACGAAGACTGAAAACTCCTTAAAATTAATTAAATTAAATCGTGTCGCTATTATCCATTTCCGCTATGTATATATGAGGTTCAAAATGCTCAGAATAGCGAGATCTACATGTACTGTATCAGTAATTTATAACTTTCGGGGGCACATGTCCGAAAGTAAAGTAATATCCAAATTTCTACCCCTGTGAAATGTCAACCCATTTTTTCCAACAGTATCAATAAAATGGAGCAAAATGCAAGTGACAGCTAGCAATATCTTTATTTTAAGCTACATATATTTATACCAGTGTAGCAAACCAGAAGTACCTGTATACGAAATGATAACTGCGCATGCGTGGTTGATGACGTCACAGCATAGAACCTAATACAACCTGACCTAATAAACCCAATAGGTTGGGTTTGTTAGGTCAGGTTCTATGCATTATCGTGTTAATATAAGTGTTAAACAACTTACCTTAATATTGAGGTTGATATATGGCGAGGAGGTGCCGTTTCGTACACTTTTGGTCCACTACACCGGTAATCAACCAGCAATAACCAAAATCACCTACCACCACTTGTAAGTAGTGGGAGGCACATTTTTCCCAACAATATCAATAAAATGGAGAAAAATTTAAGTGACAGTAGCAATCTCCTTATTTTAAGCAACATATATTTACCGTATACAGGTACTGTAATCAACCAGCGATAACTAAAATCACCTACGTACTGTCGATAATTTTAGCAGAGTTGGGTCTCGTGGCGTCTGTTTAGATGTCCAGAACAGATGTTTTTTGGTTTTGCACATGGCCGAGCATGCGCAGTATAGCAGCGAGATAGAAATTTTAGGGGTAGAAATTTCACGTAACACCGGTCGGGAGATTGGTCATTTCTGTGTTACACAATGTTGACAAGGGTAATGCTGTGGGTAATACTTTATGATGGTTATGCATCTTAACCAGTAACTTGAGAAAATATTTGACACACTTAATGAGAGTGGTCAAGTCTTAGCACCAACTTAAGGAATTCTCCATTGATGATATAAAACATTTCTTACCTTGAAAAAATGTCAAAAAAGGGTATGAAGAATATTCCTTTGCAGTTCCCCTGGAGATGAAAAACATAAAAAAATGAAAAAGTGAAAATATGCAAAACATTTCTTTTGCATTTTTTCATCAGTTTTTTGAGGTATGAAAGATTTTATCATCTGTTGAGAAATTTTCTTATGTTGGTGCTTAGGCTGGACCACTTTCTTCAAGTACCTGTATTACAAAAAATTTTCTACCACATTAAAATCTCCCAAAATGAGAAGAAGTGGTTTTTCGTAATATATTTTTACTTTTTTGTGTCCCGAACACTACAGGTATCCTATAACCCTGTGCTGGTGATGTATCTATTGACTACATCCAGGGTACTTCCAAAAACACACAAGCCACTGTTACATTAGTACACCTGTATATGATTTATTGATGATAGAATCACCTAACCTAACCTAGGTTAGGTAGATATTGTTAGCTTTATTTATTTCTTGTCTGATAAATCATATAATGTAGCTGTCACAGGCAAGTCATAGTGTACAGTATATTCAGGACAAAAAAAATTAAAATATTCACAAAAAATTATTCATACCTGTTTTGGGGGACTTTTCATGAGGTAAGAAAGCATTTAACATTTATAAAATAATTTCCTGTAGTTGCTAGTTAAGGAGTTGAACCATTGTAGAGTACTGTACTGAACTACCGGTATACTATTACCATTCTCTGGAATATGGACTTCATTAACTATCATCTTTAGAATTCTCTATAAAGGAAAACCTCTTTCTTACCTCGAGAATATCTCAAGACAGGTGGGGGAATTACAACTTTCACAAGTGTATTTTCCCGAGTTCTTGTTGTAAATATGGTCTGTTCACAGGAAGACATAAGGTTACTACTTCATACACAGGATGATATAACCAGTTCCTGCTGAAAAATGAACCAAATTAACCTAAGCAATAAAACCAGGAGAGTCCATGTTAACCAGCTATCTAAAGAAAAATCTGTATAGAACAAACTTATTTCTTTCCTCAAGAATAACCCAAATTTGTAGAAAATTTGGTAGAAGAATTACACTTCATGTATTTTAGTTTTAATTTTTCCTGTAAGTAAAGACACTTTAAATATCTTGGCTCAGTTTTCACTTTTTTAGCATTCTTAATCCTCATCCCACAATTTCCCTGATATGTTTCATGCCTTCCCTTTACTGTATTATTAAGTGATCATTAACTGTTGTAAGCTGGGAATAGAAGAAAATATGAGAAGTCGGTCACCCACAGGATTATGTACACCCACTAAAAAATATTCGAAACCTGTGTCATATTGTATCACGCCGTAAGGGTGCCGAATTATTTTTTAGTGGGTATACCTATAACGGTATTAAAATACAGTATATAAACTTTGAAGGATTTATGGCAGAATTCAAAGTACTGTGCTAGAGGTTGATACATACACCAAAGGTGGCCCTCACTCTATGTAGGGGGTTGTGTTCCAAAAGAAAAAAAGAGGCATTTATTACTCATATTTGATAGGGGTGCATTGCAGGACCTTTACGAACCCTACTCCCTAAAAAAAAATAATAATAATAAGTTTAACACAACCAATACAGTGGTCCCTCGATTAACGAACGGTTCAATTAACGAATTAGCTCCCATAAGGATTTTAAGTTCCATATACAAATAAATCTTTGATTAACGACAGCCTCGTGAGAAACACACTTTCTTGTGCACATCAGCTGATCGTCTAGTACGCCAATATAGTACAGTAATTGGTTCTATGTTTACATTCGTTTCCAGTGGGGTAAATATAAAAAAAGTTGTGCTCTTGAATATTTTTGCATTTTTTATATTAAAATTATTGGTCATTCTGAAATTTAGTTAACATATTGATAATATACAGTGCAGAAATTATTATGAAACATGAAGAAGGCATTACAACCAATGCACTCTTTAAAGAATATGGCATGTCATCATCGACTGCCTCTATAATCAGCTGTTTGATATGTAAACAAAGCTGCCGGGAATACGACATACACACCTCAAAGTAAGTTAAAATATAGTATTCTATTGTTTTTTATTGGACAGTATGCTGCACAGTACAGTACTGTATTTGGTTTATATTTAATGTTTTATTAATTCTATTACCGGTATACAGTACTTTGTATGTATACTTTTTCTGTGAGTTGGAACCAATTACCCAATATCCCATTGAAATAATAGATTCAGTTAACAACCGACTCTGTGGAACCAATTGTATTCGTTAATCGAGGGACCACTGTACAGTGAAAAATCTCATAATAAAATAAAAGAATCATCTGACATTCTACAGAAACTATAAATATAACTGTTATTTACTTTAATATTCACTAGCAACATCGATACCTAACCACTTAAGATCTGCCATTTTCCTTCAGGTTTGAGTCTCAGTCCACATTCCAAGCATCTTCTTTATTATTTCCAGCTGAAGAATTCTTTATCTTTTTGTTATCTTTGCTAAAAGAGATTTTAAATGCAGTACTGAGTTTATTATTGTGTTGATATTCTTAATGGCAAGTATGGTGCTCTCTCCGAGGCCACACACGCAAAACCTGCTTCACTTCATCTCAATATTTCTGTTTCTCATGTTTAAGCAGTCTCTTTCACTTCATTGATGGATAAATAGAGGGTTTAGGAGACAGTATTGTACTAGTCAAAGGTATGTACATGACAGTGCAATGGCAAATCCCCACAATACAAGATGGGATAGAAATAGTGTAGGTTAGCACACAACAATGGACAATGCAACATTGAGTGAGGGAACCTGCAGCTTGCTTCATTTAGCTACTCAGTCATCATTGCATCCGCTCCTCAAGGCCTTATGAGCCCCAACTGCATAACAGAGTCCACACTGGTGGCACCAAAGTCTTATTATACCAAGTCAACCCTATTCGAGTAGAAAATTCGTCCTTCGCCATGCTTAACGTCATCTGGTCTGCGGGGAGCTCAGTTGGCTGTCGTTGTGTGAAGGTCTGTGACAATGCCTGATAAATGCTCTGTATTTGGATGCATATCAAATTACAGACTACATGATAAAAGTTTGACATTTCATCAATTTCCAAAGGATGAAAAACAAAAAAAGTGGATTTCATTCTGCATGCGGCAGATATATAGGGTGGAACAGGAGGAAGGGCAATTCTTGAGAGCCATTGGCAGGTTTAAATTTAAATTCCCTAAAGTCTAACTTTTGGCCAGGAAACCGGATGTGGAAAGACAAGTACTGTACCTATTTTTGCTTGAAACTTGTATAGCTAGTGACCATATTGATAAACTGAAAGCCTCTACACATATATACTTGTATTCACTGATTTACTGTAAGAGCTTGGGGAGAGAGAATAATGATAATTATAATCATGAAATTTTGTTATTGTTTTCTTTAGCTATTTTATTTAATTCTTGTATTCCTTCAGCCCCCCCCCCCCCTTGTTAATAGCTAGCCCATATGCCTTTGATTACTTAATTGCTTTTACACTGATATTGGCAAAATCATGGCTAATTGAAAGATAGTGTGCCAGGGGATGAGAAAATCAGGATAGATGCCAAGAATATCTTCTCACCTGGGATCCACTACACGCCAACAACATCACATAATAAGCTCCGCCCATGCGTGGGTAGACTTGGTTTAATTAGACTGAGGGTGGCACGAGGTTCCCACATCCAACCCAGACAATTGCATAATTGCAAATTTTTCTTGCAAAAAACAAGGGAGTTGTAGAAATAGGGTCTTTGCATAATAGTAAAATTGCATTAAATGATTTTATAAAAAGCGAGGGCCACTTGTATTAAAATCATCATTGAAAGATTAAAGTGATTCATCATGTACAGTTAGATTTGTTTATTTTTTTCAAAAGCATATTTTATTGATCTCTAGCTATGGGTTATTATACATTTTTATACATTGGTTAATATAGTAGATAATCCTGAAATCATTCACTAAGCCCCTTCCCCAGTTTACTCAATCCCTCCCTATGTTACTTCCTCTGGATTTAAAACACAGTTAATGTTCTTCCAGGTAACATTCATTATTCAAATTATGACAGGGGTAGAAACACTGTTCTCACCAGTTTTTTATACAAACATGGCAGTAAAACACCGCAAGTTCATAAGTTGGCATCATCAGACAAGTGCATCTCCAGGTACACTCATCAGATCTAATACAGTACAGAGGGTCCCCAACTTACAAACACCTGCTGAAACAAACATGGTTAAACTTGAAATTTATAGTGCAGTATTTTATTTACCTGATGATTTATTTTTTACTTCACTTATTGTACTTTGTCATTCTATTTCTTCTTTTTTCTAAAATTAAGTAATTTTAGATGTACAGTATATACGAACTTAGGCTCTGATATAGTGGAATTTTAAACATTGTTCTGTAAGTACGGTATGCACATAGCAGGTGTTCTGACTTAAGAACAAATCCTATTTAAGAACGTCAAGTACAGAACCCGTTCATAACCCGGGGACCACCTGTATATACTTCTCTAAATTCAGTATTGTTTCATTGCTAACAAAATGTGCTAGATTACTGTGGATTATGTTTATCTAGTAATATGCACTAAGTTTCCTAAATCACCATATGTAATTTTTTTTTTTTTTTAATTATACTTTTCTCAGGTGTAGCAAATCTTTTGGTGGAGGGTGAAGTGAAGGATATGGCAGTATTACAAGCTGCTATTCTTCATGACACAGTTGAAGATACAGACACTACTAATGAAGAACTTGTTATGGAATTTGGGACTAAGGTAGCAGGAATTGTGGCAGAGGTAAGTGGGGGAGCACTCAGATTATTATTATTATTTATTTATTTTTTTTTAAACAATTTCATTATACAGTACAGTACAGTTTTCCCCTGCCTTGAATACAAATTGTCTAGACATTACTGACATGGTTTATACTTATTCTCATCCTATCATTGTTTCTCTAACTTACCTCACACATTTCATTTTGTAACACAAATTTAACAAAGCACCTCATTCATCTGTCTATCTCTTTATCTGTTATTAATTCCTGTCCAATACTGTATGGGGTGGATTAAGGGATACTGTACTGAAATATCAAGACAGAGAGATGGTAGAGGAAATCATGCAAGACAAGATTAAAAAAGAAATACTTAAATACAAAGTGAATCCTTGTTCTCCACATTGATTGACATTGCATCATAGCAGGTTTTCTGTGCATACTGTTAATTATTTCTACACTCTTCATCATAAGTAATCATCAATATCTATTTATGAGAGAAACCACTCCAAGCATTTGCAATGTTTGTGAATATGGTACACCATCCATATGGACAGTACTTTAATGTAAGCGATTGTGCATTGCATTCTTTCTCCTTAAAAGTGTGCTTGTTGCCGTATTCTGCAAATACACTGTACTACCATATACTGTCAATATAATGTTCAACATGCTTTGCTTATCATGTACAGTCTCGTTCAAGATTCTTCTAACACTGCTGGAGACAGCTGGCAACTCAAGGCCATTTGTTTACTATAGTACGTAGTATAATATAATACGAGACAACAAAGCCAAACCATTAATTAAGCAACGGGGAACTAAGTAACCGATCACTTTTACATTTACCCCCGGTACTCATAATTTTACAATGTACTAGTAAACTAACGGCCTTGAGTTGCTAGCTGTCTCCAGCAGTGTTCGAAGAATCTTGAACGAGACTGTACCTTAATTATTAAGTTTGAAAACTTTTTACTTGTCAATATATTTAATTATAAACTTTGAGTAACTAGTAAATTGTCATTACCCACCTAGTGTACAGTGTATGATAAATATTTTTACACATGCAGGAACTATATTGTTGTGATTTGTTTACACCACATTTGTGTGCCCTAGCAACATTTTTTTTTTTTTTTTGTAAGAAGGCTGTAGTTAACAACGAAAGGTATTTTAATGTTTTGAAAATGCTACAATTAGGTAAAACTTATTTTTGTGAGTGCTGTTAAAAAGTAAATTTTGGCAAGTTTAGCGGACACCAAGGATGTAGCTTTCAGATTGCAGTTTAGGAAGTCGACTTAACTGCCAGGTACTGTATAGGCCTCAATCAACAATTTCAGTTGAAATAATTAAGGTCGTCTTATAAGCCAGATTGACTAATAGGCTGCAATATACGGTAGTTACAAATTTGACAAGAGAGGCTGCTACAGATCATGCTATATGGACAGCTGCTATCAAGTAATTGCTGCTAACTCACGCGAGCATGGAAAATGGCTGTAAAGGTGATAATGATGATTTGTATGCATTTTATGTTTTTTTATCAATATATAAGTGCCTGTCTATTCAACAGACATATTTCCTATAATTTTTGCATTCCTTCATATCACCCATTTCTTTATACAGTGGTCCCTCGGTTAACGAACTGCCTCCCTTAAGATTCTTAAATTCGGTTAACGAACAAAAATTCGGTTAACGAATTTCTTACGAGCCGACCTCAACATGTTTTCGCTTGCACTGGCCGGTCAACCAGCTGTAGTATTAGTCCGCCAATACATAAATCGGCTCTGGGGCTTAAATTCCTTACTATTTTAGGATATATCAAGAAGTTTATACTATTCAATAATTTTAAAAGTTTAATATTCAATTTTTTAGTCATTTTAACAATTATTGAACATAATTGAAGGTAAAGTGACTAGTTTAATGCGCGGCATCCAGCCTCTTAACACAGCAAACAGGCGTTAGTCTCTCTCTGTTTTCAGTGGAGGTAACATCTTGCTTGAGACTCTCTTCAACTAAACGCTTTTTTTCTGTGTTTCCAAGCAAATTATTGGTCATTTTGAAATATATTTTACATATTGACAATATATAATGCAGTGCAGTGTTGATTTAAAGAAAATAATCTTGAAATACACCAAGAGAACTAAAATTTTATGGGTGAAATGGCACCATGGGGTGACTTCTCTTCCACCCCAATGCCTTCTCTTCTTCCTTCTCCTCCACTCCTATTCTAATTCCCATCATCATCATCCAGGAGCCTTCTACATACACACCTCAAAGTAAGTGAACTTTTCTTCCATTTTTGTTGAATTTAGGCAATTTTTGGTGAGCTGGAACCAATTACCCAAAACCCATTGAAACAATGGTTTCGGTTAACGAACAACCTGCTGGAACAGATTGTGTTCGTTAACCGAGGGACCACTGTACAGAGGAATTAATACAGGCACATGTTCTTTGTCACATCATCCATTCGATGACTTTTCCTCTTCCCACTCTTAATATTTCCACTGTGATCCCATCCAATTCTGGAGCCTTGAGTTAATATGTACAATGTTGTAAGTCAAGTGTTGACGAAAGATAAACATAGTTTGCATCATAATGTATTTTTAGTCTACTGTGTTTATAAGTAATTTTTCATTTTTTATACTTCACCCAGGTGACAGACAACAAAAACCTAGATAAACAAGAGAGAAAGAGACTCCAGATTGTGAAGGCAGCCTCAGCAAGTAAAGAAGCCAAACTTGTTAAACTTGGAGACAAACTGTATAACCTGCGTGACTTAGATCGAACCACACCACATGGCTGGACACAGGAAAGAGTAGTAGAATATTTCCATTGGGCAGCTGAAGTGGTAGCTGGCTGTAGGGGTAACAATGAGTTCCTGGAAAGAGAGCTGGACAAGCTGTTTGTCAAATGGAAAGTAGATATATAATATCAAATAGAAGGGGACTATTAGTGGTGGGTGCCTTAAGGTATCAAAACACTAAGGCCTGGGCCAGAACCCAGGGGCAAGGTGGCTAGTCTTTATGGGAATTTTTTTTTAACTGATTTGTCTATTATCACCAGTTATTTGAAATATCTGCACTTAGTAAATCTTATATTTCAAAAAATAAAAAACTTTTAACAGATATTTGTATGGTTTGATCATCTTGAAATTACATTGATTAAAGAATGGAAAATGTAGCCAGACTTGGAAATACAGTACAGTACAGTACATATGTATATTTTGGACATAGGCATCAGGCCTGTGTATCAAGATTTTCACCCACTGGTTGGAAAATTATTGGTAGTGAATGATGTGGGCTAGTGGTGCAGGGCAGATCCGGGGGACCCCTTTTCATAAGAAAATTCCAACACTATCTTTATTGCAGTATTGTACTTGGTTTTTTTTTGTACTGTATAGTAAAAAATACTGTAATTACTATTGACCTCAAAATATATTTTAATATCAAGTGCACATGGCCTCAAAATGGCCTTAAAATGCCCATGATATTGTTCAGATTAAAAAAAAAAAAATTGGGGGATTACAGCACACACTCCAAAACCCCCCAGTTGGGTGGGTTTGCTGTGCTCGTCATGTTCCCCACCCACACTTCTTGGACCGCTTCCCCAACCTTTTGATATTCCTGAATCCGCCCCTGTGGTGTTACTGTGCATATGTAATTGATGACAACTTGTGCTATGCAGTGCATGACCAGTCATTTTTCAAATAGTTGTATTTTGTTTATGATCAGTTTTTTTTTGTTTCTATAGCTAAACTATACAGAATGTCAAATTCAGTATATGTTCAAAATCCTGATAATGTATTCATTAAATTTTCACAATTGGCAAATACAAAGGTTTAATTTGGTTTTAAAATACGGTACAGAATATTGATACAGTACTGTACATATATCCCAACCTCTGCCATTTGTCAGTTATCATACATCAAATGCAAATAAAATTAAAATACGAGTTTAAAGTTTTGTTTATTCCGGAAATGTATAAGTAATAAATGGATGTGATAAATTTTAAGAAAACCTAACCAAGATACGTTAAGAAGTTAACTAAACTGACAACTTTGTAGATGCATAGATAAGGCAGAGAGGCTGCCTCACTCACTCAGTTATGGTAAAATCAGCCATTGAGTGCCATGTTTCAGGAACTGTAAATATTCGGTCTAGTGGAATTTCCTTAAAAAAATCACACACGGTCGTCACCATTGCTTATAAACAGCAATTCACCTTAGTAAGCCTTTTTCAAATACTGTACCTAAACTTTTTCTGCAGTGTTCAGTTAAAGTGATTTGTTGTTTTTAGGCACATAATAAACAATGCTATGCATAATTGTTGTAAGAAAATAATATTTAACAGCTGTTCTCCAGTAAAGCCAATCTTAATTAAACCCTTCACTACAGGGAATTTCAACATATACAAATATTTTCAGGCAGGGTGCTTAGCCTACAGGCTAAGGAGTGCATTTTCTTTAAACAGGTGAAAGAGTGTCTCAGCCACTTTTCAGTGGCTCTACATTTGCCAATATAGTGTCTCAGGCAACCTCCGATAAGCAGAGGCAGACTACAAGTAATTACAGTGGTCCCTCGGTTAACGATTTACCTTCCATAAGATTCTTAACTTCGGTTAACGAGTAATCCCTCGATTAACGAGTTTTTTACGAGCCGACTTCAACATGTTTTCGCTTGCATTTGGCGGTCCACCAGCTGTAGTATTAGTCCGCCAATACAGTAATCAGTTTTAGGGCTTAAATTCCTTACTATTTTAGTAAATATCAAGAAGTTTATACTATTCAATAATTTTAAAAGTTTAATATTCAATTTTTTAGTCATTTTAACAATTATTGAACATAATTGAAGGTAAAGTGACTAGTTTAATGCGCGGCATCCAGCCTCTTAACACAGCAAACAGGCGTTAGTCTCTCTCTGTTTTCAGTGGAGGTAACATCTTGCTTGAGACTCTTCAACTAAACGCTTTTTTCTGTGTTTCCAAGCATATTATTGGTCATTTTGAAATATATTTTACATATTGACAATATATAATGCAGTGCAGTGTTGATTTAAAGAAAATAATCTTGAAATACACCAAGAGAACTAAAATTTTATGGGTGAAATGATGCCATGGGGTGACTTCTCTTCCACCCCAATGCCTTCTCTTCTTCCTTCTCCTCCACCCCCATTCTAATTCCCATCATCATCCAGGAGCCTTCTACATACACACCTCAAAGTAAGTGTACTTTTCTACCTTTTTTGTTGAATTTAGGCAATTTTTGGTGAGCTGGAACCAAAAACCCATTGAAACAATGGTTTCGGTTAACGAGCAACCTGCTGGAATGGATTGTGCTCGTTAACCGAGGGACCACTGTATTCATCCACAATAAAACCTACAACCTCCAGACCAAAAATGTCAAGCCTAAAAATATCTAGTCACTAAAGTTCTATTATTCTCAAGTGCTCCACTTCATTAGTTAATGTACTGTCCACACCTCAGAAGCCCACTTTCAGCCCCTTGCTCTCCAAAGGCAGAATATCTGGGCAACAAAAGAAATCATAGTGAAGAATCTTCAAAGGCGCAACCTCTTCCAAAGGGTCAGCCCACCGGATCATCAAGGGGATCCTCGAGGGCTAATAGGGTGTTTGCTCCTGTCAACACTATCTCCTCAGAGTCACTGACTGATTCACAGTTAGATGGCTCTACTAAGGTTTCATAAATTTTTTCCACAGATGTTCTTATCGTTATAGTATTTTAAAAGAGGCAACAGCTTTTTCTTTTAATTATAAGTATTTTATTTTTTGGTTTTCTCTACCTACAATCATAAATCACCTGTAGTGGGCAGGGCATCAAGGATGAGGGAAATTGCGCTTAGTACATGAAGAAAATTAATTAATTACTGTAAATACTCATCCAAAAATCTACCGAGTTCATTGCCTACTTTCACATTCACAAAAAAAGTAAATTACACCATGACGCTTCAACAAAGTTGCTTTCATTGGTACCAGATGTAAAAATAAGTACTTTCTGTTTAATAAGACTGGGGCAAAGACTCCCGACTAGGAAGTTAGGTCAGGTTCAAGTAAATGTTGCCTCTTTTAACCCCTACGCCCCAGTTGACGTTCTGGAAAGTTCATCTAGGGCGCCCTGGTTGACATTCCGGAACGCGCGCCATTGTTTGAATGCCCAGCATGACTATTTGGTGGTCACGCCACACACAAGGCAGCATGGGTGGGCTTAGTGCAGTTAGTACGCATTAGCCTGTCACCATGGAGAGTCGTCCCTCAACCTCTGATGCTAAATGTAGTGTAGTTGTACTGTAGTGAAGTATTACTGGAAAATAATGCTGTGATTATGAAATAAATGTATTTCATTGTGGAATTATTTATCCGATAATTATTTATATGCATAACTTGCTCTCCCAAACACAAAGACAGCCAGACAGCTTGATGACAAACTGCGTGTGTTGCCCAAGACAGCCTGACGACAGACTGCATGTGTCGCCGAGCACTTTTTTTTTTTAAATAATGCAAATAAAATAAATTCTAAATGATTTATTTGTAGAAAATAAGTATTATGATTAGTAAATATATGTATTACTGGCCATCCCAGACACAAAGGCAAGCAGAAAATGGCCACTAAGTGTGTAGTGACCACGAGCGTTCCCCGTCTAAACAAGCTTTCCCCTATCTCCCTCGCCACTGCGAGTTGAGTTTTCTCAATTTACCCCGAGTGGGGGGTACGGCCAGCGGCACC
This sequence comes from Homarus americanus, assembly GCF_018991925.1. NCBI lineage: Eukaryota > Metazoa > Arthropoda > Malacostraca > Decapoda > Nephropidae > Homarus > Homarus americanus. The sequence continues at coordinate 9,166,479 of NW_024735554.1, forward strand.
ATAGCCCAGGGCATAGGGGTTAAAATACTTAATATAATGATAAGAACATCTGTGGAAAAATTAACAAAATCAACCAATCCCTTCTGGTGGTAATGCTGTTTTCAAGACATACCAAGGTTCCTGTAAAAATACCAACAACAGCAGGAGCCAGTCAACCACAGGCCCTTGATCCTGTGGGTCTAAAGAATTTTGAGAGGTCTGGGCAGGTGTCCCTGTGGCATCACCATCGTCCACTAGCGGGAGGTCTTGCCAGAAGCCAACTAATAATTTTCACCGACACAATGGAACAATAAAGGGCTAAAGGCTAATTAGGAGCCTTTTGTTCTCTCGTCTCTTGCTAGTTTGTGTGATTACAAGAAACAGTGGTGGGAGAAGGCCACCATCCTCCTCCTCATGCTTATCAAGCCATATATTCTTACCCAGTAGGAGATGGTGGGTCACTGGGTCCTCATGGAGGCAGTCATCTTTATCTCCACCTCCATGAACGTTCTATTCACCATTATACAGCTGTGTCCCCCCCCCCCCTAGAGAAAGTAGCTGTTTGCCTCCCCCCTGGTACACCAACGTCCAGGACAGATTTAATCAACCTAATTGGAGTCTGTGGTACAGGAACTGGATCTCCATATCATGAACACCAATTCCCCAACCCATTTCCATGTGCAGACAAGAACCCACTCTGTCCTTGACCTTTCCTTGTACTCTGCAGCAGCAGGCATGAATTTTTGTGGGAGATCTGGGATGATCTATGTGGGAGTGATTACTTTCCAGTAATCCTTCACACACCTGATGTGATCATCGGCCCAAATTGTATTCCATGCTGGTGTCTGGACATGACTGCTGCGAGAGATTACGATGAAGCTCTATCCATGGGAATACTCTTGGATGCCCCACCGCTATAAAACTGCCCTTAGCCATCTATGTGCTGGCCACACTCACCTCACCCACAGTTTCCTTATGGCCAGAGAACCACAACCCTATTGTGATGACTGCCTGGTGCCACTGACTACAACACTTGCTAGTAGTGTCCCAGTCATGTGAATTTGAGGAGTCGTTTTCTGGCCAAGTGCTGACAGGGGGATGGCTTCTTCTCAGTCTCAAAGGTGCTCAGCAGGAAAAGTTCATCACCTGATGGTGGACTTTTAATTTTTTTTTATTACAATAGAGATACTTTACTGCTTGTGATTTTTAAATGAGCACCGGTAATTTATTTATTTTAATTTTTATATTTAAACTTAATGGGATATTTTCCCCAATTAATCAATCAATCAACTGTGCCAAAAGATGTGGTGATCAACCAAGATTTCCCAATTTATCAAGACTCAAGTTGAATTTATTATCATTGCCTCATCCTTCTGCTGTTGCAGAGATAACATTCTCAATGGTGACTACCATCAAAACAAAAAACAGATTTTGTCTTACCTCAGACACACTCAATAGAATACTACACAACAAAAATGTGCTTCAAGATGTTAATAGTAAGTCCTGGCAAACCCCTATGAAACTCGTGGAAAAAGTCAATATACTGTACAGTTTCTCCTCCACTTACGACGGGGTTCTGTTCCGACGGGGTATGACGTGGATGCTGTACACACGTGGCAGCGTGCCAGCCGAAGTTGTCGTAAGGCATCGTTAGACATTACAACCAAATGCCTAGACCAGAAAATAATGTAAAATATTTTAATACTGTATAATATAACGACAATGACCGTCATAAGTCGAGGAGAGACTGTACATTACAATAAGATGTCTGTGCCCGAAGAAGCAAAGGGCATGAAAGATGTGCAGCTTTAATGAAATTGAGTGTTACACTTTGTTTTTAAGTCTGGTACCTTTTGTACTGAATTGGTACCTTTTAGTGATCGAATTTGGTACAATACTTAAAAAAGTTGAGTGGCAATGCTACCTTTGGCATGTTCTCCCCGAGCACAAAGAAATTCTCAAGCAAACCTCAGTTTTATTCTAGACAGTATGGAGAGCACTACTGTACATCTCATGACCCCCAGCCAGGGAAACCTCCTTCCAAGATAAGTTTAGTAAATAAGATAAATATATCCAGATAAGCACATCCCAAGCTCCAAAAACAGACACAAACAGTCCTTAAATTAGGCAAATCTCATAAACAGAAACACACTGACCCCTGGACATATCACCCCCAACTCTGGCTTGCAGCTAAAATGCAAGACTCTGATTTTTAAGTTTCCCATGCATGACATTATTATTTCCCAAGGCATTAAGGTTAAAATTCCAAACTATCCATATGCATTGAACACAAGCACAGTATTAATCACCTCTTAATCATTCAGATGAGAGTTCATGTTCAAGCATTAAAAGCAATTTATTTTGACTTCAATGTGAGAAAATATTAATTCAACCTGAGAGTTCCCTCCAGAGTACAAGACCTGGTATCATGGTGTTGGAACTACCCTTTGTGTAAGAGTCCAATTCTAGTGGAAGCACATGTCTTAATCCTTATCTGGGAAAGAGCCCAAGTGGTCAAATAACCTATTAATTCACAGTGAACAATACAATATGATATCAACTTGTTAACAGATCCCAATACACCCAAAAGAACCTAATATTCTCTCAAAAGAGCTTATTAAATGAAGAAGAAAAAAATAAATTGGGCTTAGTAATAAGAGACAGACAGCATTAACCTGCAAAAATAGAGCCACCCAGCAATGGAACCACTTGCTTGGTGTGTTGGAATGGCCAGGAATAAAAGGGGTTTACCACTGAAGCCAAATTGTAATGTATGACAGGGTGCACTAACTGGAGCACATCCCTCTAGTTTACTAAAGGCAAACCTTTACTTCTACATTTCCTTACAGGGGAAATTGGACGAACAGATCACTTCTAAGATTTGTCCCAGCCACTAATGTTAGCCGGTAAGTCTCATGGCTTTAAACCAACAGCTTAGTGAGTGCATTATCCTAGCCACCTACAGAAAGGTTATAAATCTATTAAATCTAAAGTATTTATCACTTCTAAGGTAAGTAAATAATTGTTATAAAATTACAAAAACTTTCTACCTCCAGCAGAAAATCTGTCATTAAGCTGCCGTGCCTTCTTTATGATAGTATTTTTCTGTGCATCATCAAATTTATTCACATTCATGTCTTCCTCGCGGCTGAAAGGACGTCTCTCTTCTGGTCCAGACTTCTTTTTTGTCTCCTGGTAGATAAAGAAAATAACATTATTCACTAGGATCTACTAACTAAATACAGTACAGTACTGTATTGTTCCCCCAAAAATATCATACAGGTAATGCTTTTAGTAAGCAATTATGTCGTACATAATGAAAAATAAAAGTATTGTATATAATAAAAGCTAAAATTAGAAATGTAAAAATAATATGTATTTATTTTTTAAGTAATTAAGTTTAATTTTTTCTCACACAAGATGAGAAGTAAATGAAATATGTGATGAATTACAACCCAGTCTGCTCCCATAATTATATAATTAACACTTCAAAATTTAGCTTACTTTGGGACTTTCAGACAAATAATGTACAGTACTACAGTTTCTTTATTTCTGTAAATACAAAATCTCAAACAAATACCTGTACAAAATTATGGTGGCTCACATATTGCCTTGTCAGAAGCACTTATTACAGACACATTGTTCACACTTTATTTGTTGTTTTGGAACACTTCAAAGTGGTTTAAATATGGCTTCCAGGGATACTTTTACATGTCTTTCCAGCATAAGTAATCTCAGCATTTCAGGAAAGCTAAATACTGTATAACAGATGTATCTGAGAAGGGAGAAGGTGCAAAAACACTTCAACTGGAGCAATGATATTATTAAGGACAAGTGAAACTAAGGAATTTAAAAATTCATGAGAAAAGTAAGACTTCCTTTGCAAAGAAACCTGAGTGATCAGGATACAAATGGAGTTGGAAAATGCAGTGTTAAATTTGTATCAGCAACAAATGGCAGATGGTGTTTATGCACCTGAAGGGAACTTACGAGTGCTGCTTGACAAGTGGCCAAAAGCAAGAGCAAAAATAAGTTTGATTCAGTATTATGGATTTCTAATTTAAGTGTATCATTATCTTCTCTTTAGATACATTATATTACTTGTGCATGAAGCAGACATTTAAATTGCCTTGGGTAAGTTCTTAAGCTCTCCAATTTTGGAATACATGTACTGTACTGTACCCATATTTACATTTTCAAACTGGTCATCCCCCAACAGCATAAGAACATAAAAGTAAAACATATACTATACCATATTTACTTTTCTAGGTCTGTGACTAATATTTAAAGTAAACTGTACAGATAAAATATTCCTGCAATATAAAATGTCTTCTACATCTCTCTTCTTATACAGGTGCTTCTCTACTTACGAATGAGTTACGTTCCTGAGGCTTATTTGTAAGTCCAACTTTACTATTGTAGACACCAAACATATTGCAAAAATGAAAAGATTATGGATATTTAGTACAGCTATACCCTTTAATACAGCTTTAAAACCTGGCTCACTCTTCTCCTCTTAGGTAATGTTTGTTCTATCTGGAATTTTCTTCAAAATAATCCAGTCTCATCCACATTAAACACCTGTTCTGGCAGGTAACCCCCCTCAGTAATGATGTCTGTATCTCTGAAAGTTTGTAAGTTGAATGTTCTTAAGTAGAGGAGCACCTGTAGTCCTTATCTAAACTATCAAAAAACAGTATAAGTCTACTACTGTTTGGATAATTTTACAAGCTTCCTGCCTGACCTGACATTCCTTGCATAGTGGTGGGCAAGTGTTGACTGCCGAGCTTTCAAATGTACATAACTTTGTTGACATTGTGATATCTTTCTGTCACATGACAGTTTTCTGATCAACAGCCAGTGAGACATAGAAATGAAATTTAATAAATACCTTTAGTTTCTTCTTGTGCATGTCAATGAGAGGTTTGGCTCTTTTAGACTGGTTATGTTTATCCACTTTTTCAGAAAGCTCTTTGTCACGTTGTTTGCTTGCAATTAGTTCAGGAGTTAATTCCTGCTGTTCCTCTTCTTTACCCATCTGAAAAATATTTATTTTTAAAAGCCATTTCAACACTATAAAAAATTGGACATATGAATAATTTATCAATTAAAAAAACAATTTATTAGTGCTTGAAAAGGATTCTACATTTCCAATCTTGTCTGAATTTCATTAGAGTAGAAGGTGAATTTTGAAAACAAATAATTGAAAAGAAATACACAACACAGTGGTCCCTCGGTTAACGAACACAATCCGTTCCAGAAGGTTGTTCGTTAACCGAAAATTTCGTTAACCGAATCCATTGTTTCAATGGGATATTGGGTAACTGGTTCCAGCTCACCGAAAAGTACATACAAAGTATAAAAAAATGCAGTAAAGTGCACTTACTTTCAGGTGTGTATGTAGAAGGCTCCTGGTTGATGATGATGGGAATTAGAAGTGGGGGTGGAGGAGAAGGGAGAAGAGAAGGAAGTGGGGATGGAGGAGAAATCACCTTTCAGAATGACCAATAATTTCAATGAAAAATGCAAAAATATTCAAGACACCAACAAAATAGGTGCTCTCTCCACAGAAAACAATGCCAGACTGACGCCTGGTGGCCGACCCACACATTTAATGGGTGCACAACTAACTAGTTCCCTGTACTGCATATACAGGGTTATCAATATGTTAAATAAATGTTAAAATGACTAATAATTTTAATAGAAAACATGCATAAATATTATAGAGCACAACTTTATTGATATTTACTCCATTGGAAACGAATATAAACATAGAACAGATTAATGAATTGGCTGAGTACCCCCTCAGCTGATGTTCAAAACAAAACGTGATTTTCTTAAGGATTTCATTAATCAAATTTTTTTTCGTTAACCGAATTGAAGATTCTTATGGAAGGTAATTAATTAACCGAAATTTCGTTAACCGAGGCGTTCATTAACCGAGGGACCACTGTACAATGGAGAATTTATATAGAGTAAGAAATACAGGAATGGTAGCAAATAAGAAACAAGAATGTAAAACTGATAATGTTCGTGTAATTTTTTTTACAATCAAGCTTTTTCCTGCTAAATGAAGGTAGCTGGAATCAAGAGCTAATACAGAGTTTTCTCGATTTAACGAGCTAATTTGAGCTACCCTTTTCATTAAATCAAAATTTCCGTTATTTTCACTTAATTTAGCGAACTAGTTCTCTAAATCGAGCGTGATTCTGTTAAATCCCACACCAAATGCACCACTTGGCGCATGGGGTTTGTTTACATCCGCTCAGTCTATATCCTGCCACCACCGTGTGTGTTGTTCACTGTTACCTCTTGGTCAACTAACTACAGTACTGTGCTTAGACATCATGCCAAGTCTCTCAGAAGTCTCAGAAAGGAAGTGGTGTGGAGAAGAAAGTCAAAAGAATGCAGCTATCAATTAGAAAAGTTTGGAAATTAAAGAAAAAATTTAAAACAAACCCCTAACTCCCTAGTTTAAGGTAAGCCACGAATAATGTTTCTTTGTATACATCATGTGTCTGAGGTGTCTACATAGGTGTGAGCGTACTAACGGAATTAATTTTGATTTAGCAAACAAGTTCACTAAATCGGTGAAAAACAACGGGAAAAATTCCTTCCGCTAAATCAAGAGTTCGTTACAACGGATTCCGTTAAATCGAGAGTACAGTACAGTATACTACTATACAGACATGCATATTCTCCCTTCATTCATAATCTCACACTGCTGTGAAAGATGTGTTCTGCCATGGCAGTCCCTTTATATACTGTCATAATTAACCTGCACCACTTTGGCCTAAACTCAAGGGTATGGCATCATGATTGATCACAAAAATATCCTCAGCACACATTGGTCATGGATCACAGACCGAGATGTGGAGCTTCAATAGCTTATTACATCTAAAATGATTGTGACTGCTATTAAACTGACAAAACCACCCTGCATGTTTAAGGCTCATGACCTACAGGCATTACATCTTCAATGACCTTTTTCCATGGGATGTCCATCCCACAAAGAGGTTCCTGGTCATCTACAAAGCTTATATCAGCCTATATCTGGATGAGATACCTACACTTAGAGACTAAGTGGCACAAGGGAATATACAAGGCAACTCTCCTTGTTACCTGCTTTAACAAAAGTAGGATTAACTCCCCAGTGGGCTCCATGTCACATTGGCCTCTTGGTAGGTAACATGGAAGTTTGCTGCAACTGAGGAAATTGACACCTGAAATCCCAATACTGTATGGCCAACATAAGTGACTGCCAGCTACTGGTAGTTGCCCTCTTTCTGAAATGATTCACACTTCTAAAGACCTCTTTGGGTAACTTCACTGAGATAGGAAAACATAATGTTCTAATAAATGAGACTTAGACATTAACTGATCATGGCTGTATATACCTTGTTTACCAACCCATGAACTTGGTGCTATAATATGCGTTACATATTCCTGGGCTCAGTCATAAAACATTATCTACCTCACTTTCTCTTAGCCCCACTGACAGATATGACTGCGATCTGCGATCTACTTGCAGACAAATCTGAGAGAAAAATCAGACAAATTTTCGAAGATGAAATACCATAATTTTTCATTTTTTAACTGACTGTATTGAATTCAGAGAGATGCAATGTTTTATTTGTGGCTGACTGTTGTGTCTGGACTCTTGAAATAAATATAGCTAGTCTAGATTTAAATTTAATTACAGGAAGACACAATGACCAAGAAAAAAATGTGCTAGGCAGGCAAACACTGACATGTCTGGATTTTTTTCTCCAGAATTAATGTTCCTCGTAAGTGTCGTCACTATCATTCTCTCCGTTTATTTTTTACATCTGCAAAATTTTCATCATCGTTTTCACTATGAACATCACTCAAATATTCAAACAAACCATAATAAGCCTCTGCTGGCTGGTTGTCTGGGTTGTAATTTGTCTTGTATTATCACAAGACAAAAAACAAAACAAAATATGATTAAGCTAGTGCGTCGCTTAACCTGAGCCAGGCCGGATTTTTTTCCGAGGTTGTACAGTGCTACTGGCGACTCACGTACCTCTGATCATACCGCTTAAATGTACAGGACATAGACCTGCAAATGTTTTGTATTATTTCTATATTGTAGGTCACCTAACTAAACTTTGATTCTACAAGCGTTGCATATGATTTTTTTTTTAAATAAACTTTAAAGATAATAATAAAAAAAATTGTGTTTGTGCCAATATGGTAAGCAAACCCTTGTGTGACTATAAACTAGTGAAAAAATCAGCCATATTTGACTTGAAATACAACAAATTGCAGACAAATTAGACATTTCTGTCAGTGGGCTCTTAGCACACACTCTTCCAAACAATGATGATGATAATTCTACTGAATCACTCACTTAAGCATTGTCATTGCAAACACCTGCTGAAACAACTTTATTCACATCTCATATCCCTATTTACCAAATTTACACCTCTCTTACCATGAAAAGGTCTCCCTTGGGTTACAAAAGGGTTAGTCCCCAAAAAATTTGTAACTCAATGCCAGTTTCCCATTGACTTCCATTATATAATTGGAGATACATTCCCATGAACAAAAATTTACTCAGGCAAATTTAAAATAACTACAAAGGCTTTTTTAAATAAACACTTAATTGAAAAATTCCCCACAATCAACCCTCTTTTGGAACACAGTTTTATCAGTCTCTCAATTCTGGTTCATTCCTGATACTCCATATTTTCCCACAATCCTCTCCACTTCCCTATCACTAACTCTTGTATTTAAATCCCCTCATCACCATTACTATCTCTCACACTCAGGTTTTCAGTACGTACAATTATTCAAGTACAATACAGTCACCCAAAAAAATCCTGTCACCTCTCCTCCTGAACCACGAACTCCAAGATTCAGACTCTTGAATCTGAAGTATTTATGGACAGAATAATGCATCAGTGTCTACTGCTTCAGGTTCATGAATCTGAATATCAGGGTTCGTGGAGCAGTAAAAGAGGCGACAGGATTTTTAAGGGTTACCGTACTGTACGTACATGCATTCCCAAAACTTCTTTTCTCTTTCCTGGTGGATATATTGCTACTCACTCTAACCCACCTTTCACTCTTTACTTTCAAGAGTCATTGTATTCTGGGATTAACCTTCATGTATTCTATGACACAGCTCCAAACTTAATTATTGAACACCACCATCTCTCAGATTTGCCAGAGTTTACTCCCCCTCACTTGTCCAAACTTCACCTCTCCTTTTACCGTCATTTTTTTTATTACACACACCAAGAGCATCTAGATTCCTTTAATTCATCATAGTTTATCACACATCCGCAATTTATCCTTTCAAAAAAAATTTTATGCCCCGCTCTCCACTCATTCACACACTTCTGCTTCTTAGATTTCCATCCCTATCACTTCTAGTGGACCCTTCATCTGTGTTTTTGCAGACAGATTTCTATATAAACCATATCTCAATATTAATGTAACAAAATTGTATACCCTACCTCCATTTTTCTTGCTTTATCAGCGGGAGTATCAGTCCATCCTGAGCGATCTCCTTTTACTTGTGGAGTCTTACGCAAAAATTGACGAGGAGCTAGACCACAGAAGTTGGGTTTGTCTTCTGGTAATTCTAGCATCCATGATTCACGTACCAGTGGCTTGTTGTCCTGCTGAAAAAGTAAGGCTATTGTTTGCATTATAATTACCATAGATTTCTTGGCTTATTTTGTAAACCTATTAATGAAAACTTATTTAACAATAATGTACAAATAATCATGCATTAAACCTGTATGCTGTTAACTTACTGCATCTTTCCCTTCTAGCTTGTCCTTCATTCTCTTTGCCCTAAGCTCTAGTTGTCTGATTCTGTATTCTTCCTCACTGAATTTCTGTGTGGATGGTAGAGGCCCAATTACTGGCCCATCACTGTCTTCACTTTCACTGTTTTCCTCCCCATCAGTGCTCACATTAGATGATTCCACAGGTAGAGTAAAATATTTTGGAACTGTTGGTCCAAGGATACGTCTATTGTCACAACTTGTAGCTTTCTCTTGCTTTTTGTTCAACAAATGTGGAGGTAGAGCTGGCACATACATATCATCATCATCATCAGACCCAATATCTGGTGTTCGTTCCTGGTTTGGTTTAGCTGCTTTACTTTGGGGATGTTCAGTATGTACCTCACCAGTTCTCTTTAAATTTTGTCTTTGAAGGTTTTGACTTACACTTGTGTCAGAGAGATTGGCACTTTGGGAGTCATTGTTTGTTCTTTTCTTGCCTACTAAGTGTGGTGGTAAATCTGGCATATAGTCATCTTCATCTAAATCTTCAGTGTCATCAGATGGAGTTTTTGTTGCAACTGTAATTAATTCTCTATTAGTAAAGTAAGTAAAATATACTGTATCAGCAAAATAATTTATTGCTGTTTATATATTCATCAAAACTAAAAAAAAAAAAAAAGTATTTATGCCATCTGCAGGAATTGGCCATAAAATAATTTGCCTAACAAAATATTTTCACCATTACTAGTAGAGTAGCTACAGTAATTTGATACTGTATTTGGCTTTCCTCTTACCTTTGTTCTTTTTATGTGATCCAGATCCCATACCAGGTGGTAAAGGGGGGCCATAGGAGTCAATATCACTATCAGAATCACTCATGTCGAATACTGCTTCTCGGCTGCAAGAAAATAATCACAGAATTTCAGGATAACCACTGTGCTAACTACAGTATACTGGATGACAGAATGGTAACAAAACAGGTAAATTTGCAGAAAAACAGGAGGGGACTACAGTACTGCAGCTATTCCTACAATTTTTATAAAAAAATTATAAAAAAGATGTATGAGGAGTCACAAATATGAAATTCCAGAGACTTATAGGATGTACAACCACTATGCACTATCTGGCAGTCCACCCCTCACCTGGGAGCTTGTATTACTTAGTGACAGTACAGTACTCATTACTGTATCTTGTAGGTTCCCTTCAGTGAGGGAAGGAAACTGGTGCAGGATCCAAGAGGAAGTGATGAATACTGCCATAGATTCCAGCCATACCTCTTCTCTCAGAGGAAGGGTTGGACACAGGTCTAGCTTCCATGCATACTCTTGCACTAACTAGACCACTGACCAACCAATACAGGGTTGCTCCCAGATGGAGGTGCCAGCACCACAGCATCTTCCAATTACTGGACACAAAAAAATAACATAAATACTCTATTATGTAAATTTGAGGTCATTTGTATAACAAAGCACAGGACAGAAAAAAATTAATGCCCTTGAAATACTGGTACAAATCCCAATGTTAAACATGATAAACTCCAGAACAGAGGTGTGGGTCATGTGGGTCTGGTCGGGTGGGCTTGGTAGTTTGTGTAGAATTAGCTCAGGCCCATCGCACAATTATGTGATATTACATAGGAAAGAAAAATGTACATTTTCTCATATTTCGGATTTCCTCATAACCAGATTATACAAACTTAACCTATACTCCGGTTAAAATGGCCTGAGTTTGGAGACTGAATGCAGTCCATACTTCACTTTAACGACTAATTGGTACTACAAAAACAGTCGTTAAATTGAAAATCGTTAATGCGGTGAGTATAGTTTACATGCTAAGTGGGTCAATTGGTACCAGCTCTCAGACACTTTCACCCCCTATAGACCCCACAACCACTTATTCACACACATTAATACTGCATGTAGAGTTAATAACTAATAATAACCAACCTTTAGACACTCATTGAACAGCTTAATGAGAATGTTTGCTGTCATCCAAGGCAGGGGAGTGGTGCTAGTGGCCCCCTACCACTGCCCCCACACTCTCACACTACGCTGCTTCCCCAGCGTCACCACCAACTGATCCTTCAGTCTCAAAGCCAGTGAATTCTAGTGGCAAATCATCTAACAGATCACACACAGGTAAATCTTGAACATTATCATCAACAGTGCCATCATAGATAAGTGAGTAAATTACACCATGCCTCCTATTCACACGCTCTGATCGCAATAAACCACCATGCTCGCTGATGTCATCAAGATGGCCGCCCACAGTAACTATCAACTTGTGCTACTGTATCATTATTGTGTTGAAATGTATCGTTAATGTGTTGAGTTACCACAGTTCATTACTGTCGTTATTGTGATGAATCGTTACTGTGAAACTTGTTAAAGTTAAGTATGTACTCTAGTATTGAAAAAAATTATTATAAAATTACAAATGACTACAAACTTCAGTAAAGTTATCAAATACTGTATTGCAAAAGATTATGAACACTTGAACAACAGTTCAAGGGGGTCAGTGGTTGGATGTAAAATTTCTCAAGAATAAAATTATAAAGAAAGAATTAATATTTTCTTCTTTACAAGTCTCTAGGTTTAGCTGCAAATGCCAGAAAAAATATTTAAATTTTTTTTATACAATAATAAGATTAATTAGCAAAAATGGCATAAAATATTTGGAAAAAATATTTAGAACTTAGTTTTGTAATTATTGTATGTACACCCTATTAATATATAAACTGTAGCACTAAAATACACAAGAACAGTAGCACCAAATGGATGAGCTCTTTTCACTTGTTGAAGCCACAAATAGCTCCAGCAAATGAAAACAAACCTCTGACATCTTTTTGCCACTCACACTTTATTCAGTTAATGATGCCAAGGTTCAGAAGCAAATAATATCCCTAAATTATTTAAAGAAGCATCACCACTTCCTGATAGCTGCTGCTTCACTAAATCATTCAAAATAAAATGAGTATTACCTAGGTTATGCTATAGTACGTAGGTTGTTGCTTCATTAATACTGTACTGCAATTTGGGTATTATTATATTGGTGACTTTTTTCATCTTGAATATTCATCTATGTTCCACTGATTTATCAGAGATAAGATCAACCAACCTAACCTGCCTATCCTCTGTTAGGTTACAGGTTAGGTTAGATTAAGTGAGAGTGGTTCATCCCATCTCTTATAAATCATATACAGTCTCTCCTCAACTTACGACGGGGTCCCGTCCCGACAACCAGGTCGTAAGTCGAAAAGGCGAAAATAATACATAGAAATTCTAAAATGGGTGTCTCTTTTTCTTCTCAGCAGCACAAGAACTCTCACTTTTATGCTTGCCAGCCATTTTAAAGGGAACTACAGGTACAAAAAAAATTGTCAGTACACAGCGCGATCACTAACGTCGGTACTAGAAAATATGTACAGTAATTTGAAAAATATTTTATACAACCACGGCGGTCGTATGTCCTGGTTGTTGTAAGTCGAGTATGTCATAAGTTGAAGAGTACCTGTACTGTATTGTACAGTACAGTACTTCAAAGCCCTGACCACTTTGCGTGATAAAAATTATATATTTCTAAGTGAAATCAAGACATAAAATAATATTAATATAAATTTTCGAAAAAACGCTATAAGGTACTGTATTTTTATTTTTAGTTAACATTCAGAAAAGGTCGACCACGGAACTTCATGCGTACTACGTATTGATATTTATATAGGAAGACAGGATAAAAAAATTATTCTATAGGTATTATGTTTCCATCACTAATTTATATTTTTCAATTTTCTTTTAATATTTTGATTTCTATAAAGACAGTACATTTTGGTGGGAGACACTGTTTACATCTGACTCGCGTGACTATGTCCCGCCAATTACCATAAGTCTCAGTGTCAATTGATATTTCTATTCGTGCTTAGTGATTTGAATTTTCCTTGACTAGTTGCCATTGGAATTTTCAAGGTTTATGGTACTCTGCCAACCTCTGTGAGGTGTGGAAAATGTGGTTCAGATTGCCACTACCATCAAGATAAGAACTTTGGTTTTGTGCAAAATGACAATAGTCATCATGACAAAGAAATCTCGCTGTGCCTTGTGTTTAATTTCTCATTCAAGTGGCATCACTTTATTGCCATTCATCTATTCATTAAGGTAAGTTTTTTAACAAATGGGGAGAACCAGGAGGGCCTTCTGGTTTCTTTGGTTAGGATTTCGTTAGGTTTGGGTTTGTCAGTTTTTTGCATGTTTTTACCCTATAATTTCCCTTTACTCCAACGCCCTGCCCACTTTGTGTAATCAAATTTATCGGGGTAATTATTTGGATCATGACTGTCCGCTGCTTTTCATTGAAAATGGGTTTAAAAATACCCAGTTTTCACTGATTTTATTAGAAGATACTGTATTATGTTGGTAAAAAAGGTATTATTGTATTTCCGCACCCAACATTCCTACCCCTAATCTATTATCATATTCGAATAAGACATCTATTTATAAGATAATTTTCCTCTTTTACATTACCGTCGCAAATGCATGATAACGGAGATAGCATATACAAAATTTTTTCTATTTTCTTCCATCAATCTTCCGCCATTATCGCCTACCTCACCTCCAACACTGCATGTCTCCTTCATAAATCATCACGCGCATGCGTTCCCGTACACATCATGCAGCCAATCAAAAGTTTTTTTGGGCAACCAATTAAAATGATGTCGTTTAATTCGAGGTCTTTTGGCCCAATCAAATTCGAGTTTAATTTTGGGTCTCTCATATTTCAAAATTCAAATTAATTTCCGACCATGGAAGTCTGCGATGAGTGTCACTTCAATTATATGGAGCTGATTGCGAGTTTTGGGGGAAAAAACGAAGAAACTATAGCATTTTTTCGATCTCATGGTGTTCTCCCACCTCAGTAAAGTGTCCTAAGTGCAAGAATGAATGTAAATATCGTCAAGACCAACATATGTGGCATTGTGGTAACTCCAACTACGAACGAGAACCAAGACAATAAGGGTAATAAATAAGTGATTCCATCATATGTTGAGTCAGTTAGGTTAGGTTAGGTTAGGTCAGGTTAATGTTTTTCTAGTGTTTTTTTGTGTATTTTGTATTCGCCTAGCCATTATTTTTTTTCAGAAAACGCCCCACCAAAAAAAAATTATAAACAAAGACGGCCAATTTCCGAAGGAAATGAAGGTCATAACCGATCTAAACACATAAATACACTAGAAAAATATATTTTTGACTTTTTAACAAATTTGGGTGCACTTATAAACATTCACCGTAAAAAATATAAAACTGGCTGAAATCATGTGCTAACCAAACCAAACATATATCTTAATTCGCCTATATCTAGAAAACTAAGCATTTACACAAGAAAATTAATAGAACTGAAAGTAATCAGCATACAAAACTGTGTCTAAAAACACCCTCATAATTACTGAACCCTCTGACGGTCACGTCTCATATATTATCCTTCACAGTACGTACAATAACCCCCTCGGACAAAAGCCCCCAGGAGAAAAGTACCCTGGACAAAGTCCCCCCCTTGGATAAAAGCCCCCAGACAAACGTCCCTCAGTTAAAGTGCAAAATAGGTTAGGTTTGGTATTGCAGTCTTATGATAAAATAAAGGTATTATTATTGTTTTGATCATCTAGTGAATTTTAAGATTTTAAGTTTAGGTTATGTTAGGTTTAAATTATGTTTTTCTGGTGGTTTTTTGACGTGTTTTGAACTTCCAAATATGTGGATGACCAAAACAATAATTTTACCATAATAAATATAATATTTTATATGATTTTAAAATTCCTATTATTTGTCCTAGGGGGCTTTTGTCAGTATCATCATCGTTTTGGTCATCCGGCGAATTTTAGGTTTGGTTAGGTTAGGTTGAAATTATGTTTTTCCAATGGTATGTTTCAATTTCCAAATACGTGGATGACCGAAACAATAATTTTAACCTTTTGTCCTACACTCTCATCTTTGCCCAGGAAATGAATAGAAGTGAAAGTAATCAGTGAACAAAACTGTTACTAAAAACACCCCCCATAATTACCGAACAGCTGACAGTCACAAGTCATATATTAGCCTTTACTGGTAGTGGAGGGGAGGTTATATCTCCATAATACCTCAATTCCGATAAAATGAAGATCAGATTCACTTGAAATACCACAAAATACACTAAAAAAAAACTATTTTTGTTAGTAGTTTCCGTGGTAGAACTTTTACGAATTTTTTCATTACTTTAAGTTCTAGCTCCACTATTACCATATAAAATCAATGTAGAGTTCCGTGCATAGTCATTACCGAATAATTACCATTATTATTATTATTAGTCCTGTATAAAAGGATAAAGGATAATGGCTCTAGTTTGGATATAAGTAGATAATAGACTGTAAACACCAAGGATACAGGAGCCGGCTGTTGTGTGGTGATGTACAAGAACCCAAACAGAATAACGTCAAAAACCTCACCGATTATTCTTTCAGTCATAGAATTATAACTGTATAACTATCAATGACTGAAAAAATTACTCAAAATAAACCTATGTGAATATGAATTGGCATCAAAAAGTAAAAGGTATTATTTGTTACCAGTTAAGAAAAATGCGGGAGCCCTTGTACACTAGGAGGAAGTTAACCACTCCCTGTACACACAAAGCAAAATGTGCAGCCACCTATAAGTCGTCACCACCATGGGATATTATGTTCTTTGGTACTGATGAATTTGCTCTTCAAAGTTTGATGGCGCTCCACAACGAACAGCAAACGAGGTGAGTCACTGTACAGTATGGTGTTATGGGTTTGACAGTGATGTTCTAGGAGAATAATCTAGGTTAACCAGTCACCTAACGAGAAATATCTAAAAGACTTTAGGAATAACTGGGTTAATATTGACGAGATACCTGTCTCAGCCAAGGAATAACTGGGTTAATATTGACGAGATACCTGTCTCAGCCAAGGAATAACTGGGTTAATATTGACGAGATACCTGTCTCAGCCAAGGAATAACTGGGTTAATATTGACGAGATACCTGTCTCAGCCAAGGAATAACTGGGTTAATATTGACGAGATACCTGTCTCAGCCAAGGAATAACTGGGTTAATATTGACGAGATACCTGTCTCAGCCAAGGAATAACTGGGTTAATATTGACGAGATACCTGTCTCAGCCAAGGAATAACTGGGTTAATATTGACGAGATACCTGTCTCAGCCATTTTTTTTTTTTTTGCGGGGAATAGCCCACCCGGGCTTAAGGGGGCGAAAAAATAAGAGTACTGTATTAATCTACACCATGAAGATGCCAGAAAACCAGCTTTTTGAAGTGAGACACATTTTAAGAGTATGGAAACAAGGCAGAGCATTCCACAGATCAAGGATTTATCTTATGAGGAAAGACTAAGGAAATTACAGTTACCGACACTGGCGTACAGAAGATCTCGTGGGGACCAAGTGGAAACATACAAGATAGTGTGTGGCATATATGACCAGGCATGTACAGCAGGAATGTTCGAGATGAGGGAGGCTGACACTACCCGGGGGAACTCAAAGAAGATCTACAAAACAAGAGCGAGGCTAAATCTCAGAAGACACTCGTTCACGAGTAGGGTTGTCAACAACTGGAATGGGTTACCTGAGTGGGTAGTGAATGTGGAGACGGTGGAAAAGTTTGAAGCAAAATTAGATAAATACTGGAAAAATCAACAAGTATATAATTATAGGGCACAAATATCCGCCACACACAGCCACCGTCTGAGTAGAGAAGAGGCTATTGAGCTGGAGTCACAGGCGTGAGCCTCTTCCAGAAGATCATCTGTGAGTATCTGTGAGTATTTGATTTTTTTTTAAAGGAAGCAGCCTGGGTATGATTTTAATTTCATTGACCAGTTTCACAATGGCCGTGGTGGAGGTTGGTTGTCATTTGTGCTCCTACGATTATTTTAAGTTTATTGCAGAGTTTTACGAGCAAGACAATTATTCTATCCAATTCTTACGTATCCCTGGTCCTTCCACTTCTAAGGTATTGTACTTTCAGACATGTAGCGCCCCCAGAGTTTTTTACTGCTGAAACATTTAGGTTAGGTTTTGTCAGGTCAGATGACTCATTTTCGTTTTCTACCCCACCCAAAAACCCCGATCTCCCAGGCTCTCCCCCATTGCAACATATCATAGTAAGTTCTTTCTGTTTAAAATGCCACTGGAACTAGGGGGCAGAGCCCCCTGGCTTGGAAGTTAGGAAAGGTTAAGTAGGTTTCTTTGGTTCAGTCTTCTAGCAACACTTTGGCCACTTTTGTTTCTTATCTACTAAGGTTAGGTTAGATTTAATTTAGAAATAACCACTTTTTAACACATTTGCCCAAAATACAACAATGTCTACTGCAAAACACAGTGAAATTGCAGCATTTTTAAATTCATTTTCTGTGAAAAATTGGCGGTGTGTATGTTGTCAATAATTGTAATACAGTAACTTATTTCTTACCTCAAAAATACCCCACATTGGCTTGAGGAATTGGACTGTTTTTTCCTTGGTTTTCCTTGTAAATACATTGATACCATCTTTTACTTCAATTGTTTACTTTTGAAGGAACATTTTAGATGTTAATGCTTCCATATCGTATTCCCTAAGAAACTGTGGTAAATATACCTTCCAAAACCCAGTACAGTACAGTACGGTACTGTATGTTAGCATCTCAGAAATTATTCTCTTGAAGAACCAGAACTCTTAGAAATCAGTCACCACCAGCTCCCCAAATGTGCTGGATAACAGAGAGCCTTCTGTAGGTGTGCTCCTGAAAAGTTTTATGTCTCAAGAAACCTATTTAAAACCAGTCCATAGGCAACCATTATATAAATATTTTTTACATAATACTGTAACCTATCCATGGTCTCAAGCAGTTTGATTTTGGAATATATTGTAGTATTTATTGATTGTGTTCTTGTTTACAGTGGTGTTGTGGGGCAACTGAATGTTGTGTCCGTTTCCTTGAAGAAGATTGTTCCTGCAGTTCGACGTTACTGCCTTAGGGAAAGAATACCACTTCATGATTGGCCATTGGAAGTACCTCGTGGAGTTTATGATCTTGGCATTGTAGCTTCTTTTGGACATCTTATACCTGCTAAAATTATAAATGCATTCCCAATGTAAGTAATATTTAGTCTTATTTGGGTGTAATTTTCTAGCAAAATCGTTTTTAATTTTCCAAAATATATTTTTTATTTTATTCAAACTGTAGCCTTCAAAATGAGCTGTACCAAAGAAGGAGAACGTTTGCAAGATGAAATCCATAAGACATCGTTGATTTACCAGTAAGCTTTACACGACTTAATTTGTAAATCATCTGAATTCCCTTTTTCTGGCTAGTTTTCATTACTCCTTAAAATTCATATCTCATGACAGCATTGTTAGTAACTGATATATGTATCCAGGGCATGTTTTAGACTGGAGAAATTATTAAATATCATTCAGCTTCCTAATGGGGCATGAAACCTAAGACTTTATATCTTATTTTGCTGTTTATGCCAAGAATTGTGGTAATTGCTACCAATCCCAGATGTGATGTGATGGGGGATGTAACACTGAGCCATTTATAGCTTATAAGCCATTCACAGGAGCATGAGTGTGCTGATGTCCACACTTGATGGCATTTGGCGATGAATTGAATAGATGATGGATTGGTACTGGAGTCATAGTTATGGCAAGAAGTATGCTGATTAGTCATACACAATCTAGGCCTTCTTTTTTCAGAGAACAACTGTTGCACCTGATCTTCTCTATTTAGGGACTGTTAGGGTGCGTCTTCACTTGAGAATTTTAGCCCAAACGAACCAAATGAGCAGAATTCGGCTAGTAAGTAAGTGTCTCCGAGCCAAACGCGCCAAATGTTTTCCTTCGCTTGTCGTTAGATGGTGAGTGCTCAAAAAGATTCAGTTGCTCATTGGTGCTCTGTCAGGACAGGTGTTAATGCTGTTCCAGCTATATGGTGTGTTATGGAGTGGGACAGGGAGAAATGTTTAACCTTACTGGATGAATATGAGAAGCATCCTGAGCTGTGGAATGCCCAACATGGGTTGTACTACAATAAAGATAGGAAGCATGATTGCTGGGTGAGCATTGCACAAATTATGGATGTTCCCAATGGAAATGGGAAGAAGAAAATGGGAAGTTTGCTTGCCAGCTTCAGGGGGTAAAAGGGTGTCATTTGAGTAAAGTTTTTCAAATGGCCACGATCCATTTCACTTAACAGGGACATATTTTTCCTTCCAGAAAATAGTCGCCTTAACCACACTCTCCTAGATTTCTTCTTCCTTTTGGCTAAGGAATAAATAATGCACCTGCTGCCACTGTGAGATCCATGGTTCAACTGAGGAAAACGGTGGGAATAAGACGAGCACTGTCGAACATGCAGAATACAGAGCTTGCACTCGAACTGCTCGTTCGTGCGTTGTCTGCTCGTTTGGTTTGTTTGGGTTAAAATGCTCAAGTGAAGACACACACTTGGATGTGACTGGGAGGTGGGGATGATTGGTGTACCCTCATGTATCACCCCAACTGGAGCCACTGGACAGAAGGCATGAGCCAGACCATTAACTGTTCTTGAAAAGTTCCCTAATTGTTTATTTCCTAGTTTCTTTGAACATATTTTATCTGTGTGACTAAAGGAGTACTGTACTGTACTGTATTTTACTGTTCACAGGGGCATCCTTAATATCCATGGTTCACTTTTGCCACGATGGAGAGGAGCTGCACCTACTATACATGCTGTGTTGAATAATGACCTTGAAACTGGTATAACTATAATGAAAATTGAACCTCATAGGTAAGATAATGTAATTAATTCCTGAAAAGTTAATTATAGTTTTCTTCCAATCTCATTAAATATATTTTATTTATTTTTATATTCCTTTTGCATATTCTCCAGGGTATATGAAAATTATATATTAAGTAGATTGGCCACATATAAAAGTGTGCTGTGGTAGTACTATTGTGCATGTCATTGATTTCTTTTGCCAGCAGTCATATTGCGGACCTATCCATGGCATAACATTCTCATATCCTCTACTATTCATCAGACATTGCATTTTTCTTGGGCTTTTTCTTTCATTAGTACTGTACCCATTCTACATTAATGTATTTTTTGTAGAGATTAGTCATGTTTTAACCCTTAGGCCCCAGGTGACGTTCCAGAACGTCCGCCTATTTTCCCGCCTTAGTTTTTTCTCAATTTAACCCAACATGGGGGGGTACTGCCAGCAGCACCCTAACCCGAGGCTTAAGGCAGCTGTTTATGTTAAAACTGCTATATTTTAATAGAATTTGCATTATAAGTCACATATAGTTTGTTTACTGAGAAACAACAAACCACTAATAATTATGCAGAGACTGCAAATGTACAAAAATAGGATAAAAATAGACTTCAAAGCATTTCTGCCCATTTTTATGGTTTATGCTCTTTCTTCATTACTCTACTAAGATGATTTGTTGTTTCAAGGCAAAGTAACTTTTTTTTTTATATATACAGCTCCTCCTCGACTTACGACCACCCGCACTTACGACCTGCCTCAGTTGTACCAAAATTTTGTCAAATTATGTATTTTCAAGTCCCAACGTCAGTACACAGACAAAATTTTCGTTTGTAATTCACTTTAAAATGACTGGCAAGCTTAAAAGTGAGAGTTTGAGAGACACCCATTTTAGATTTTCTATATATTATTTAAGCATTTTCGACTTAAGACCTGGATTTGGGTCCCTAACCCCGTCGTAAGTCGGGGAGGAGCTGTACCTGTATATCGAACAGTAAAAAGTTGACACAACTGATTCAGAAATTTACAAAACAACTAAGAGAAGTGGCTGCCCCCCCCCCCAAAAATAAAGCCAGATGACATGTACTTCTATTCCAGAAATAGAAAAAAAAATCAAAATTTTTATTAAAAGATTTAGTTAGAATGTTGTTTTCATTACAGTATATATTAACACTATTTTCATAAGAATAATACACCTAAACTTAGTTGACAATCATAGCAAGTTAGCAACTGTACTTTCCTTTTACGCATTTAGCGCCCCTGCTACACTGAAATTTGGGCTGCATTCTCTGCAGCCCAGTGAGCAGGTCTGATACGTACGGTGGAGGGGTATAATAGCAGCGCTTTGACTTCACTGTAGACAGACCTTGAGCCGTGCTTGTATGAAATATAAAAAAATGAAAAATATTACATGAAATATGATCGAAAATATAATATCTGGTATGAAGTACAGTACTGTATTATAATAATTTTGTTTTGAGCAAAATTATGGGGGGAAAAAGTTATGTATTTGCAAAGCATTAACTTCACTCAACTGACATTAAATGAGAAAATTGAAATCCAAAGAAGAGGAAGTCATACGCCAAACTTGAATATTCAACAGAGTAGCACAAGTAGGAGTAAGGAATACTCACATCAGTTCAATATTAATGTGTGAAAAATGTGACTGCATCTGTGGCTGTGATGAATCAAATGCATTATTTTGCTATTCTTGTTTGCTTTATGGCGGGGACTCAACAAAAACTGGTGTGACTGATTTGAAGCATTTGCAACAAAAAAAGAAAGTATGAAAAATCTGCTCAGCACATGAATAATATGATTGATTTATCACCCCTGGGTAAAGTGAATATTGTCGCTCAAATTGATACAACATACAAACTTTGTTTTCAAGTATAATGAACAAGTGAGAAAAAAATTGTGATGTCCTATCAAAAGTCATAGATTGTGTAAAATTTTGTGGCAAGTTTGAGTTCCCTCTCAGAGGACATGATGAAACCACAAGCTCGAAAAACCGAGGAGTATTTTGTGGTTTGCTAGACTTTGTCTGTGAACTGGACTCTAGTTTAAAAGCAAATTTAATTACAGCAACAGTTTTCAAAAGAATATTAAAACCCATAAAAAATGAACTACTAGAATCTATGTTCAACATACAGTAAGTCAAGAAAGGATCAAGGGAGAAGTAAATAATGCAGAATATCTGGCAGTAATGTGTGATGAAACCACTGATATTTATGATAAAACACAAATGGTAATTGTGTTAAGGTAAGAAGTACAAGGAAAACTAGTTGAAAGATTCTGGGAATTTTTCAACCTAGTCAACCAGACAGCAGTAATGCCTCACATAGATATCTTATTCTCTTAGTTTCAGTCTAGAAACATTGATGCAACAAAGGTTAATGGCTTCTTAAATGTGTTCAACTCAACAATTCAGAAAATAGGAGATGAAAGTGACAGTCAAGGAAGTGGATTCAGAGCCAAAGAGAAGAAAATGCTTTGGAGATAAATCAGCTGCTGCAAAAGAAGTCTGTAATGTAATCATGATGCAATGTAAAGAAAGATTTAGTTTTCTTAATCATTTGGCAGCAAGTAGACTACTTTTGTTAAACAACTTTCTAAAGTATGCTCATAATTTTCCCAGTAATGAACTTGAACAAACAGTTGAAGTTTATTCCATGTTTGAAAAAGACGAATTGAGTACTGAACTTAGTGTACTCTATACAAGAGAAGATTTGTGTAAATAAGAAAGCCTCATGTATTTGTTAAAAATTATTATTGAAAGCTATCAACAGTCAACATTCTCAGAAACTGTAAAGCTTATAAAGATTATGATAACAACACTAATGACAATGGCTGAGGCAGAAAAGTGCTTTTCAACCCTGAAAAGAATCAAAACTTTCTTGTGGAATACCATGATGAACGACAGATTATCTGCTTTAGCAATGATATCATTTAAAAATAAAATTATCACAGAAATAAAGGAGTTTATTTTCAAGTAATGCCCAGTTGGGCCCCAGAGTATTCACGCCATGAACTTCAACTCACAGATAGGACCCTATGGTAAAAAAAAAATTTTTGTGTGGCACATTTTAAAAAAATGCAGTCCCCATTATGCATTTTATCACTGACTAGGAGTATGGAGTGGGGCTAGGGACTCCATTACATTACTAATAAAATTAGTGTGCAAGATTGATGATCATGATGAAGCTTTATTGTTCAGTGCTAAGCAGCATCTACTGATGCTTAGAAATAGCATATGGTTTATGTACATTAATGTACACTATTTCCATTTCTCCAAGGTTTGATGTGGGAAAAATTGTGAGCAGAGTAGCAGTTCCCATATCATGGGACACAAAAAGTGGTGTTTTAACCAAACATCTTGCTGCAGTAGGAGCCCAAGAGCTGATATCTGTGCTGCAGGACTTACCACAGAAACTACAGGCTGCTGTTATACAGTCTGAAGATGGAGTCACTAAAGGTACAAGTCACAAATAATCACCTCTTAGAAATGTGTTGAGATCATTGTAATCACTTACTGTATGTTGGCAGTCTTTTTTAAATATCTTTTCACATTGTACATTATAGTAATAAATACTGTTCCAAAAACTTCTTTTTTTTTTCAGCTCCAAAAGTTAGTGAGGCCACCTCAAAAATTCAATGGAACTGCTGTACATGTAGTAATATTCAAGCCATGTACAGAGCTTTTGATGACTACCTCCCACTATGGACAATATGGCATGGAACACCAGTAAGACTCAGGGATATGGTTATGCAAGAAGAATGGTCTCCTCATTATTTAGATGTGGGTAAAACAGCTGTCACTAAAGTACCAGACTTTAAGGAGAATAATGGAAGAGATTTAGAAAAAATAAAGGAAAATATACCACATAACAGTGGGTGTGTAACAGAAGAAAATGTTTTAGAAAGAAATGATAAATGGTTGTTGAATAAATGTCACATCACAAATACTACTGAAGCAGACAGGATTGTTAATGTAAAAAAAAATTGTGAGCAAAATGAGAGCTATGCAGGTAATCTTAATTTGATAAAGAAACTCCCACCTGGAAGTGTAGTGTATAATAAGAAACTAAAAGTGGTAAGTGTTTTATGTCTAGATGGGTGGGTGAACTTTAGACAAATTGTGATAAAGGGACGCAAGGCAATGAGTGCACACGACTTTTACAATGGTTTTATTGGTAAAGTACCAAAGGATCATCATAGATTTGACTGATGCGGTCTTCAGTTCAAATGTAGACATTTCTAATTGTTCATTAATTCTATAATGTAAATTTTATTCAGACTACATATTCTGTATGGGTAAATAAAATTGAAGCTGAATTCACTCGGTTACAAAAATAATCCTTTAATTGCATCCAGAGATAAAGACCTACAAGTTAAATTATTTGTTCTAATTTGTCCATTCTGTTCAATCTCGTGTGTGTGAAAATAAAGGAACTTTCCTGTTTCTCAGTATGGCTCATACTTTCATTTTCTATTATGGATTCTAGTTTTGAACTTGCCAAATACTGATAAGATACTTCAAATTATGAGTATAGACAAAATGGAGTGAAAACTCTGGCTTTCATAAGCTACTCTCATGTACTCTTGGCCTATTAGGGAACTTATCAGTCAACTTTTGTCAATTTTAAACTGAAGATAAGGCTCTTGAATTTGGAAAAGTGTATAAACTATATGGTAAATGTTCTACATTTATAAATTGGATTGGGGGGGGGGGAAATAGAAAAGAAAAAAATGACTGCAGCATTAGGGCAAGCTGGAGGCTCCTCTATTATGGCAATTACCCTGGAGAGGCATTCCTTGGGGGAGTAAGGCATCAGAGATAAGGAAGGAGCAACCACAAAATTGATTTGGTGTACAAAAGGACCTCTTCTGCTAGAAATGGTCAAGTCTATGGGTGTTTTAGATGAACTAATAGATATGGCAAAATTCACCCCCCCCCCCACACCAATAATGGGTAATGAAGTACAGAACTGTACAATAGTGTTTTGACTTACTGCACACTTGCATGTCTGGAATGTCTTAAGAAGAGACTATGTTCTCTGGTAATTATATTCCAACAAAAAAGGTTAAATTCTTGTAAACCAAAGTTGACAGAAACAATTTTTCCCATAGGAAATAAAAAATAGCTACAGTATCTACAATCCCCAGCCTCCTTTTACCCCATGAAATACAGTACATATAGTATATATAAATTTAATAGAAACTAAATTAATGTTTCATTCATAAGAAAAAAAATCATTTTGTATTGTACTCACCAATGGGCCTTAATCTTGTCTGTGTTGGTCCGGATACTACACACTGTTGTGGGGGTTAGGCCCAATGCTACACCAATGTCCACAGCACATTCACCTTCATGAAAAATTTAAAATATCCATGGTCTTGTGTTTCTTCTTCACAACTCTCGCATTACTACCATTGATAGGCGCTTGGAAGCCATTTCGATGGGTTACAGTACAGTATTTGCAGCAGAAACACTTTAACATGACCACATGCTGTGGAAGTTTAAGAAAGACTGGGAAGAAGATGCCATATTCTGCGCGCCATACAAAGAACTGTACTATTGTAGTCCGTGCTGGGTGACAATATTAAGGCAGCGTTCTAACGAATTGGGTGGGTCATAAAACAACATTGTCGGAATCACGGGTATCTATAGAGTAGCAACATTATAATGAAACAAAGTTGTTTGGAACAACCTTTGGCGAGGACTTACTGTATTGGCATGATTTATGCCCATGAATGAAAATTAATTCAGCAAAGAAAGGCTTACCTTCACCTCAATCCCAACCTGCCTGGATCCAAACCTTTCTCTACAATAACCATCAGTTACTTAGCCAAAATCTTTGACAGAAATGGGGTATAAATCCTTTTTACCTTGAATATGTAAGGTCCTGCCGATGTTAGTATAGTTGCTACGCTGATACTGCTGGCATACTTGCAGCAGTGAGTCGTCTTCCTCCAAAATGTTGATCAAGGTGGTCTAACTTGTTCTACCAATGACTGGAGCAAGCAGTTCTCTTCATTGAAAATCCCACCGACTTATGATGTCACCAAGTGACATGTATTGTTACATTCAGTTTATGTTTATATTTTCAATTGAAAAACTCAATGCTATTAATGTACTGTATGTAAAATTAGTGTTATAATGCAAGCTTAACTTATTTATAACAAACTAATTCACCAGAACTAAATGTGAATTACGAGAACTATTTAACTCGTTTCAATACGGTGAATAAATCTGATGGCCATAATTTTTCACCCACCAGATTAATAATTAATAATCATAATAATTCATCACCATTATTTATACTTATATACAAGTGAATTAAGGATTATATAAAATATATGGAAAAATCAATGACTTATCCCTGACAACAAATACATACTGTAAATTCAACAATGAATTACTGTACAGGTATTACAGAAGCTCACTCTCTACGCACACGAAGACATTGCAGAGCTACTGGTGCTAACTGTCAGTTAAAATATTTACAAGTCACACAACCTTGGTGGAAATATACAAAACTTATTTCCACATATACTGTATATAGATTTTTATTATCATTACAGAGAGTACTTATGGAATCACAGTCAATTAAGTGTTGAATATTTCATAATATGGTACAGTACAAATATCAAGATTTTACTGAAGCATGAGAGACATGATCACAAAACAGATATCATAACCTTAAACAATGCAAAGTAAAAAAAAAAAAGCCTGTCACACTAAACTAGCTCAAAATACCTTCTAATGTGGGAAAGAAAGAGAAAAACTTGAAATGATGTACAATATTTATATTTGTGCTGTATAAAATTCTTGGGTTTATAGAGATATAGTAGTACATTTAATGCAGCTTGTATTAATTTACATTGCAGCTGTTTCTGAGCAATGCTTACCTTAGCTAGTAGTATAATTTAATATGGCAGATTTAATGGTATTTAATAAGTTGAGTAAGAAATTATTTCTAATCCAATATTTACCATAAATACAATGGAAATTTTTTATTACACTGAACCCTCATTAATTTGATAATTCAAAATTCGATATTTTGTGGTAGTTATTTTTTTTTCATGGCTACAGCTGTCCTCAAAAATTTTGTGTTGTTCTTGCAGTCATACCTCCCACAAGAATTTTGTTGTACAGTATATATTTATCATGATTTATCATTCCAGTACTAAACAAATTAACTTATTATTTTACTTAAATGGATATGTTTTGTAAGATATGTAACTACTGCAAATATTTTTAGATGTAGGATTTGTCTTATTTTTCAGTACACAGTACAGTACTGTACAGTGATATTCCTGTTCGCCAGAACAACTGGTGTAGAACTCTTTTGGAGATGAGAGATTTCAAGGTAATGAGACGACTCTCTCAAACCTGGAAAAAATCACACATCCCCAGAATTTTTCCAGGTACCTGGACTGGGAAAAGTTTTCCAGAGTCTAAAATATGAATCTCACACGGACAGACACTCACACATCCACGGAATGTTTCTAGGTGATAGGGAAAGTTTTCCAAGAGTCTAAATTTCACATCTCATTTCAACTCTAAACTATGCATCTCATCTAACATGAACAAACACTCCCCATTACATTTAAACGGCGGGCATCAAAGAAAATATTTACGGGTAACAAAAAAGTGTATAAACTTTTATTCACGGCATGTGTTCTAATTGTATTAGAGGTGATTTTGGTACCATAATGATACTGAATAAAAATTCTACAAGACTGCTCCAACAAAATATTTCCACATATAATGATGGGGACAGTTCTTTTATGAAAAAACTTATGAGAAATGTTGATACTGGAGTATAAAATTACTTTGAATTAAGTTAGAAACACCATTTTTTCCCCAAAATAATCCTGAATATTGCATCTGAAAGATTGGTTAAGTAAATATATTTAAAAACAAAAAATTGTGTGATACCGGCCGTCAAATGAAGGTACTCTTGAGTAAACGAGGCTGTGAGCAAATATATTTACCGCCAACAAAAAATGTATTAACTTTTATTCACAGCATCTGTTCCAACTGTGTTATATTAATTTGGTATCATAATGATTCTGAATAAATTTTCTACAAGACTGTTCCAATAAAAGATCCTTAAACAAAATATTTAGACACGATATATTGCTGGGGGTCTCCATTCCTTTATTAAAAAAAAGAAAAGAAAGAAAGTAAGAAATGTTGATACCAAAGTCAATAAAATCAGTTCTAATTACGTGAGAAACACTGTTTAAAAAAAAAATCATGAATAGTTTATCTAAGTTTGGTTAAATAAATATCTTTAAGAAAATAAAAAATCTATATGATACAGGCATGTGAGACGTGAATGGGGCTGTGTGTCATACCTATGACATTGGAATATTCCATCCTGCACTGGGGAAAGATTCACTATGAGTCTAAACTACGCATCTCACATTAGGTCTATGTGGGATTTATTTTTGTGTGGACTCTTGTTTACATCCCTTTGTTACTTTAAGAGACATGCTTACGACAATCTTAAAAATCAATTTGCCAAAACCTAACTTTTGGATAGAGGCCGGTCTAATTATAAGGGCCTTATACTGTGTGCGTATATATATATATATATATATATATATATATATATATATATATATATATATATATATATATATATATATATATATATATATATATATATATATATATATATATATACTTTTCTATTTATATGAGGTGGCTGGATATGAATTAGTGAGAGTTCAGTGTGACATATAAAAGTGTATTTAATATTTTGATGTATGAAAAATTTTCAATGGCAATAATCACTAAAAAATAAAAATTAACAAACTGATGAAGGTGAAGTGATTGAACTGAAAAAATAGTATGTAGGTATAAAAATTAATTATTCCAGCTTAATTTTGGGAAAACAGTAACTGTAGCCTTAAGTTACTGTAACTGAATGGTATAAAAACTGAATCATTCCAACTTTAACTTAGAAATACAGTACAGTGACCCCTCATTTAACGAACACCTCGGTTAACGTAATTTCGATTAACGAACTGCCTTCCATAAGGATCTTCAATTCGGTTAACGAAAAAAAATTCGGTTAACGAAGTTCTTACGAACCGACCACAACATGTTTTCGCTTGCACTGACCGGGCAACCAGCTTTACTATCAGTCCGCCAATACATTAATCGGTTCTAGGGCTTAAATTCCTTACTATTTTAGTAAATATCAAGAAGTTTATACTATTCAATAATTTTAAAAGTTTAATATTCAATTTTTTAGTCATTTTAACAATTATTGAACATAATTGAAGGTAAAGTGACTAGTTTAATGCGCGGCATCCAGCCTCTTAACACAGCAAACAGGAGTTAGTCTCTCTCTGTTTTCACTGGAGGTAACATCTTGCTTGAGACTCTTCAACTAAACGCTTTTTTTCTGTGTTTCCAAGCAAATTATTGGTCATTTTGAAATATATTTTACATATTGACAATATATAATGCAGTGCAGCGTTGATTTAAAGAAAATAATCTTGAAATACACCAAGAGAACTAAAATTTTATGGATGATATGGTGCCATGGGGTGACTTCTCTTCCACCCCAATGCCTTTTCTTCTTCCTTCTCCTCCACCCCCATTCTAATTCCCATCATCATCATCATCCAGGAGCCTTCTACATACACACCTCAAAGTAAGTGAACTTTTCTACCATTTTTGTTGAATTTAGAAAATTTTCGGTGAGCTGGAACCAATTACCCAAAAACCCATTGAAACAATGGTTTCGTTTAACGAACTTTTCGGTTAACGAACGACCTTCTGGAACGGATTGAGTTCGTTAATGGAGGGGCCACTGTATATCAGATCTGCACGTAGTATTTGAAGTACATTTGAAGTACAGTAAGTCCTCGCTTAACGTCGAGTTTACGATCTTGAAAACGCGAAGTTATACAAAACAACGTTAAGCGAACCAATTTTCCCCATAAGAAATAGATAAAATACGGGAATTACTTTCCTGAGCCTCCCTTTGCCCCATGAAATACATTACATATACAGAAATTCAACGGCATTTTTTATAGAAAATTTTATATATATAAAAAAGTAAATCATTTTGTATTGTACTCACTGATGGGGGAGGTGGTGGAGCGAGTGGGGCGGAGGAGGATGGCGGGAGAGGAGGGTGGTGAGTCACTGAGACTCGGCGGGTGCCTCCTCCTCCTGCTCTGACTGGCGTTCCTCCTCCATTTTCGTAGCAAGGCTAATGGTCTTACGTTGCTTCTTCACTACACTAGCATCAGTAGCACTTGATGGGTGCTTGGAAGCCATTTCGAATGGTTAGAGTACAGTATTTATAGCAAAAACACTTAAGCACACACGAATGATGTGGAAGCCTAACAGAGACTGGGTTGGCATCGCTTGGGGATGCTGTGACGTTCTGCGAGTTAAAGGTACTGTAGCTTGCCGAGACAGGGTGATGCGTCGTAAAAAGCAGTCCGTCATGACGCAAACACGTTATATTGAATAATCGGGACGTTAAACAAATTTTTAGTATCTAAAGATTAGCGACATAGTACTGAGACAACGTTAAGTGGGCTGACGTTATACAAGGACTTACTGTATAATTGCAACACAAAAAACTGTAACTGTAGTACAGGTTGACAACCCTTTATCCGAAAAGCTCTGAAAACCGAAAGGTTTTTTTTTTGTGGAGCAAAACTTTTTTTTTTTTTTTTTTGGAACAGGGATTAGCCCACCCGGGCATAGATCACTGACCCACATCAGGGCCTGGGGGGCGAAAATGTAATAGTAATAATAATTACTCATAGTAAATAAAAATTTTAATAAAAAATACACCAAAATAAAATACTAATGATTACAACAATAATACAGTAATAATAAAATTAATAATAATAATAATAATAATAATAACACTAATACTGTAATAATAAAATAATAATAATAATAAAGAAATACAAGAATAAAAAAAAGATCAAAAGTGAGAAACATGACCTAGATCTATGAATTATTATTATTTTTTTTATTATATTTTCGCCCCCCAGGCCCCAATGTGGGCCAGTAACTTATGCCCTGGTGGGCTAATACATGTGTGTGTAAAAAAAAAAAAAAAAACTAACCATTCTGAAAACCGAAAAATTCCGAAATCCAAAATGCCTCTGGCCCCAAGGATTTCGGATAAGGGACTGTCAACCTGTACATACAAACTTTGAAAAAAGTCTTGGCCAAAAACTAAAAACATTGCTCATGTCAACATAAAGCTGAGTAATTAAATTTTGACAGGCACAATCAATTTCATAGTTAGAACTCACTTGTCAGGCATAACAACTCTAACTTTTTCATTTTTGAAAACCAAATCAGTGCGGGAAGGATACAGAACACGTAGGCCTCCATCTTCATCCACAACTCGAACTTGTTGGATTGTTAATACGTCCTTACCTCCTGCATTCTTTTCTGGACTGATTCCAGTTTGTAAGGAAAAAAGAATCAATGAGTCAATGACTTCTTTAGCCTTTCCTAGTGATGTGCTGCTTGTCACCTCCACAAACACATTCACTGTCTCTTGTGTTATCTGTGAAAAAAAATTATATACTGTATATTTATATATTACAATGTCTAATATCAACAGTAATAAAGTATATTTTTATAAGGAAATATAAAGTTTAAGTCTTCCTTATCAATGGTTATTGTACTGATTTTCACATTAATAAAGTAGAGTACTCACAGTGTTAGCTTGGTTACAATAAATGAACATAATGTAACTTAACAAATAATATTTCACCAACACTGGGAACAAATCTAAGCCTAGTGTGAAGTGCAAGTTGTGTTATTACTCAGTTAAATGTAAATAATAGTAACAATTACAAAGACAAACTAGAGCTGTTTGTTAAAACATATAAGCCCTCACTGGCTGCAAAATGTCAAAGTCCAAAAGCTAAAAAAGTGCTTCAACAAATTTGCACTATATTAAATTTCAGTATAAGTGTTTTAACAAACAGAAACAATCACCAGAGATAAATGAAAAGACAATATATTGAGGCTTGGTAGCAAAGTGTGGAGTTGGGGAGTTAGAGGGAAGGGGAAAGGAGGCAAGATTAATGGTTAACAGGCTAAGTGCTGAGCATCAAGCTGTATTTACAATGCTGAAGAGTAGAGTAATATGAACGTTTTTCTTAAATATTCATGTTTACCAAACGTTAAAAAATGAAACGGTAAATCAAGGACTACGTTAGATAAATGTGTTCCTTAATTGATCAACTACACCATAATGAAACAAATGAAGCTACTTTAAGCATGGGATACATGTACAGTATCTCAAAAATGTATCTACCAAGATGGATCTGATGCCTTTCGAAATGCTAAATGCAACTACAGTAGTGATGTCCCAGGAGGGTTGGTATGCGTGGGTCTGTGGCATAATGATTCTACTACATTTGATAACCGAACATCATATTAATTACGCCGAAATAAATACACATTGTATTATTTATGTTAAATTATACAAGGGAGGAACGTGCATATCCCAGTACTGTATCTATCATCCGCGGTCTGATGATGTTTCACACAGAGTGGACACACTTTTTTGAGATACTGTACAGTACTTTTATCAATACAGTATCCTCATATATTTATAACAAAAGTAAGAACTTGTGATATTTTTCTCATACTTTGGTGTTTTCTGCATTGGTGAGTGGTGGGAGTGATATTACTGTTCCATCAGCATCTACAAGACATGGCCAAAGACTCCACCGGTCCACTAGATGAAGAAATCTGCAAGACAATTAGTACACAACTAGTAAGTAAACTACAACAAAATTATAATGCCTAATACATTTATACTAAATATGAGTGAACAATCAACTTCTGTGGGGGAGCTATGCTCCTGGAACCTGGCATAGATATTAACCAAGTGATAATCAAGGATTATACAATAATTTATGGGAAAATTTGGATGGTGATTTACACCTTAAATTTCAGCCCCATTCCCATTATTCAACAAAGAAAAAAATCTGAAATATCCCATAATAATAAGGATTCTGAGCTTCTGGACCATATACACAATATTCCAGAGTACAGTAATACTGTAGTGTAAAAATTACCCAAAACTCTTATCTTTGGCAGAGCTGGTAGACCATGTTATGGGCCTGTGAGAACTTTGGGTAGTCAGTTTTATGTTAGCCCGTATTATACAGAATATATTTACATCACTCCTGCATGACCTTGTAGAATTTTCCTCTCTTTGTGCAGTAATGTTATTATAGTGCCCCGCAGTTTTACATATTTATCATAAAAGTAGAAACTGAAAGGCATAAATTCTACGTAGTGTAAAATGTGGGTTAAGTACTGTAGCAAAATTATTAATGGTGGTGCTGGTGGGGAGATGAAATATAAAAATGGTCACTGCTCACACATGGAAGAAACACATTCCAATTATAGATGTGATTAAAAGAGCTGAAAGGAACGTATAAATTGGTCCTCATTAAATCTATTACTGTACTTTCTCATTTAATTTTTTCCACAGTCCCAGCATCTGCAAAACAGCAAAGTGAGCAGCATGGAAATGATGGTCTAAACTGGTCTAGAGTGGTAAAGTCAGACCATAAATTACTTTTACCCCTTCAGTGTCAAACAATATGACACACTGGTGAAAATTTTTGTGCAAAGTTCTCTCATCTGGATTCACATTGGTAGCCCTGCTTTCCTTTTATGGGAATAAGCGGAGCTATTCCTGACACTTTGTCATAACGAATACAGTATTCCTAAAACGGTTAAGTTTATTGTACTTTATGATCTGACTGTACAATACATCATAACTTGGATGACGCAGAAAACATGAATTTACCATGCACAGGAAACTACCAGCACTGTACCTACTGTATATGTGAAAATTCCCTGCACACACAGCATTACTGTGCAGGGGCCAGTATTAGTGACTTAGATTCCATTGACAGAGAATTGTGATTTGTGGTCAATGTAATCACCACAAGTTGCAAGTTGTCTACAACGAGCAGAGGCTAAATTCTCAGCTGGATAAGGTAAGAGAACAATTTAGAAATGCCTGGTTCATTTTCTCTTTTGCCAGTTCACGAACTATACACTCCACTTATGGCCTGCACTGAGATCTACAAAACAGCAGTTTATAGCCAAGTCATACAAAGGTCGACTACTACATGGGTTAGTGTAATGGTTAAGACTCCTAGGCTTCAAATGTAGCCTCCCCGACACCTTTTTTTTATCAAAGGAATAGAGTTTTTTTAATAGTTCTTGCATCACTAAATAAGTAAAAATCAACCAATGTGCAGCAGCATGTTTGAAAAAATGAAGCTGAATAGGTGCATGGACAAAAGATCTAATGACTGTTAGAACTTAAAATACAGTAGTTGGATAGTACTTTCAGCAAAAGTATGAGTGCATGAGCATACACATACAAAGAAAAGCAAATACCCTGTATACAGTAAAACCTCGTTAAATTAGTCTTCAATATACAATACCGGAATTCGCCCTTTTCAGACTTCCAAAGTATTCCAAACCGCCCCTCAATTTACCAAAAATATTTAAAAAGGACCAGAAAATCATGCATCAGTCCGGACAGTTTGTGTGTTCGTACATGCGTGGGTGTCACGTGGCACATGCCTCAGTCTGAGTCCCACATTCTTACATATTACCAGTGAGCTATGCCTCAATACCTACACTCAACTGCTGCTTTCATGGCAAGATTGTCTTTTTTGTGTTGTTAAGAAAATAATCAGGTTATAAGGCTTATTACATTTAGAGTAATATTACATAATATTTAATCTGTTTTTCAATGTAAAACTATACAGTACTGTACTGTATCATCAAATTCAATAAAACATGCACAATATGCATACTTGTGTAGTCCTGTAATATTGTTCCTCTTTTGGTGTTTTCTCTGTGCTTCTGCCTCTTGCTGCAGTCCCACATGTAACTCTCTGGCAGACATTTCCTTGCCCCTCACCAGAGGATGAATGCGAATCTCTTCAGGAGCTCCAGCGATGAACTTCAGAGGGCCTTTTATCTTGGCCAGGTCATGTGTTGCAATTGTAGCTGCCAACCTCTTCTCACATACACCCTCATGGAGTTTTGTCTAATTTTACCACCATGAAAAAAAAAATTTATAAGATGGTAGAATGCCCTGGGATCACTTCGTAAGAGAAAAAATTTACAGTGATGGAGAAAATATTAAAAAATATTAATAAACTTAAAGTATACATTTCCAAGGGAAAAAATTTGCTTAAGTGAAAGTAAAAATTCAGATTTACCAAAACTAAAGAGAGACACCAATTTATAAAAAGGTTCCATTCCTAAAACCTTTTTGTAAATTTATTTTTTTGTAAATAGGAACACATTTCCCCAGAAAATCCCATTATAGAAGCTGATATACTGTATGTTTCTAAGAAAACGAGGGAAAATAAAAAAGCTTTTCCATCTTAGAACCTAATCTTAATTAAAGTTTTTGATGTATACGTACTGTAAAATGATTATGAGCCAATACTACACATAATAAATGAAACAAGCAGTCTCCAATTTTTGAAGATCCAGTTTCTGAAGAAATTTTTTTTGTCCCAGGTTCTGTTTTATGTACCATACAGTATGAAAAATCAAGAGTTAAGCCTCCGTAGCAACAGTGCTCCATGCCAGATGCGAAAATATTTGCTAATGTCTGAAAAAATTCTGGGACTGTGCGATTTACTCCAGGGATAAGAGAATTCATCTCAATACAGGAAATCTTTCAAACCTGGAAATGCTCTGCACCAATTGACCTGACTAATAG
Organism: Homarus americanus; assembly: GCF_018991925.1. NCBI lineage: Eukaryota > Metazoa > Arthropoda > Malacostraca > Decapoda > Nephropidae > Homarus > Homarus americanus. The sequence goes on from NW_024735554.1 coordinate 9,202,813, forward strand.
GGAGATCACCGTATTGAATTATTTGCAGTACATTGTTAGTGTACGCTACCTCCACCTCTTAATTAAAGTAAAAAAAATAAATTTCTGGTGTGAAAAGAAAATTGCAGACTTTTAACTGTCACCCCTACAGTATGTGACATGCCACCCTCCCTGCCTGCCAATTTCTTTTTTACACAGTGTTTATATGCAAGTAATGTACTGTATAGCTGTTAGTTAACTGACAGAGAAAAAATTTTAAGCTAAACATCAATTGCAGAAATATCATTTACTGAGAATATCATCTCCACTAGACTTATCATCCACTTCTTGTGTCATTTGATGTATTATGAGTACAGTATCACCAATAGTTCTTTACAATTAACAAATTTGCTTGTGCAATGTACAAAAAAAATCTAGTATGTACTGCACTGGGTAATGCACCAAATGGCAGTTAATCAACTACTAATTGTATTTACATGAACCAAAAATTTGCTCCCAGTGGTAAGATTGGGTCACAGGAAAGTCTCAAAAGTGACTTTCCCTGAATACAGTATCATCTAGGCTGGGTGTGCCGTTTTATCTCATTTGGGATTGATACTGCGTCAGTTTGAGAGGTCCAGAGAGGGAGCGAATTTTTATTCATGGCTCTACAAATGTGGGCCAATAGAGGTCTGATGAAGGGGGCTGGAATGCATCCCTTCATTTTACAATTAAAAATAATTTACAAATGATGACTAACTAATGCCACAATTCTTCAGGAAAGCATTTTGGAATATTGTGTGCATTTGTGCTAATCACCTATCCTATGGGATGGGATGGTCAGAGGAAGCTGCATAATTCACATTGAATCACTAAAGCACTCCTGTTTATTCATGACATTTACTGATATGGAGATGCTTTTTTTGTATGGAAACTTCTCAAATAAGCTACCATGATATAATGGCATAAAATAAATATCTATAAAATACAGACAAAAAATCTTCTTAGCTTACCTGAGTAGAAATAAACTTCTTCAGATTATCACCACTTAAGTCAACTCCCTGAAGTACACAGCAAACTATGTACGGGCGTACATCCTTAGCAGCTGTAGTAACTTGTACTACTGGAACTGTATCTTTCACACTTAGAACACGTAGTTCATTACACAAAATGTCTACCTGAGGAAAAGAAACTCAAATATATATTTGCAAAATATACCCTGTACTCATCTTATTTGGTTAGAGAATACAATAGAGTACAGTCATCCCTTGGTTATAGCGCACTTGGTTATCGCGATTTTTGTTATCAAGCCTCCATCAAAATCTGCACACCTGCCGTTATAGCGCATTTTTCAGGCCGAGAATTTGGTTATCACGCATTTGCCTCCAGGTGTAATGTTACCCCCTTGCTTCACCTACATCTATTGAGGATAAAATCTTTCACCTACAAATTGACAAAAACACATTTGATGGATGAAAATGGATGGATGTACAAAACATGAAAGCGGTTGTACAAACACAAGCACTCACACATGCCACTCATACTGACAGATCTGACACTTACTTACTTGACAAGTTTTACCAACCATAAAGACTGTTGAAGCTTTCAACATCACTCACAATGGATCTTGAATGTTCCAACTATAACCAGACATATCTAAGTTGCCTCAACAATTGCAATCCCAGTTGCAATTTCAAATTCTGTGTCATTACTAAGGAATAACGAAGTCTCGGGTGCACTCTAAGATTGAGAGAAAACGGAGGACTCAGGTGTCCTGAAGCGATGAGAAAAGGGACTCCTATGATGAGGAACTCAAATAAAGAAAGCATAGCTACATGTTTTGTGGACTACAGTATTGAGCGTACCCTTTTCATCACTTTGTAATAAACCTAGCCATGCCTATGTGTGTTTCTGATATTTACCATAACATTATCTATATCTTTAGTGGGTCTAAATGGTCGTAAAATGGGAATGTTGGGGTTGGGTCTTGGGTGCCTGGAAAAATTTAGAATAAATCCCATAGGTTCTGTACTTTCGTTATCATGCACTCAGCGCGGTCCCAATTGGGCGTGATAACCAAGGGATGACTGTATATTATTTCTCCTAATTACATTTTAAAAATACTGAATTCAGACACCATTAGGCTGTTAGAGGCCTTTGAATATATACTGTAGTAATACAGAAAAATTCTATAAATGAGTTACATCGATAGGAAAACAAATGAAATAATAAGATTGAAAAAAAAAAAAATATGAAAAATTAGATAATTTGGCCATATAATTAAGGATATGAGGATAATAGTAAAACTATTAATGGAAAAATTGAGGTAGGGAGGCCTGGGGAAAGTAGAGACTGGGATGGATGAACAAAATTAAGAACTGAGTTTTCAAATTCTGTGAGGATTGATAAAAACAGCTCGAAACCATGGTTGCCAACCCTTGGACATGATGCTGAAATTTTGATAGATTGATTCAGATGCTATTGATTGATATACAGTAAATGACTTTTATGAACTCTACTGTATATGCTATTTTAGGTTTGTACAACCAGAGTGGACAAAGCACCAATACGGTCAAAATCGAGATTTATTCACAAAAGGATAAGAAAATCACCTCTGTATCCCGAGAGAAACTCGGTTACTAAGAATGGAAGTGGCAATATGGTCGATTTTCTTATTAAGTAAAACTACCCAAGCGTCACTACGAGCTGGCAGTGAGGGTGGCAGGTGGCAGATCACAGAGAGAGAGAGAGAGAGAGAAAGAACCAGAGGTCTCCTTTTTATGGGGGGGGGGGGGCACTTTGTCCACTCTGGTCATACGCGCCCCATATCTAATGTCTCCAATAACATATCTAAATATTAATTAACTTAACTAATCTGAACTACAGTGAGGGGGTGGGCTATCATCCTCCGAAATTCTGAAATAAATATGTTAGGCCTCACCATTTCCTCCAATATGTCCTGGAAATCAGACATCCTTAGTATAATTAAAGCTGCCTCCCGAAAGTTGGGAATGCTGTACAGATGCCGCAGCTACTTCACTCCTGAGCAGTTGCTCCAAGTATATAAGGGATTCATTCGTCCTAACTTGGAGTACTGCTCTCATATCTGGGGTGGCTCTTCTTCTGTCCAACTGTTAGATAGGGTGGAATCAAAGGCATTTCGTCTTATTAACTCTCCTCCCTTAGCCGACAATCTCTCTTCCCTTTCTCTTCGCCACAATGTTGCTTCACTCTCTCTCTTTTACAGGTACTTTAACGGGCAATGTTCAGTGGATTTGGCATCCTGTGTACCGCCGGCAAGGCCGTGGGTTCGTAACACAGTCTTGCCCGCGGTGCCCACCATTTCTCTGTGGATGTCGGTCACACGAGAATAACCCGTTATAGTACCTCCTTCTTTCCTCACACAGCCAAACTGTGGAATGCTCTGCCTTCTTCTGTGTTTCCACGCTCTTACAATCTGTCTCACTTTAAAAAGCTGGTTTTCCGGCATCTTCATGGTGTAGATTAATACAGTACAGTATAACCTTTTTTTCTATATTTACAATTTCTTTCAGTTCTTTTTTTTTTCGCCCCCCAGGCTCCGTTGTGGGTCGTTTGACCTGTGTCCGGGTGGGCTAATTCCCGTGAAAAAAAAAAAAAAAAATGTGGTTTCCAGGGTATTCCCACAACAGATATTTTTTGTATGCAACAATGATTAACTATGGCTGGCAAGGAAGGACTTCCCTTTCTCTTCACCACAATGTTGCTTCACTCTCTTTTACAGGTACTTTAACAGACAATGTCTGGTGGTTTTGGCATCCTGTGAACTACTGACAAGGCTGTGGGCTCGTAACACTCACCCTGTCTGCAGTGCCCACCGTTTCTATGTGGATGTCGGTCACACTAGAATAACCCATTACAGTACATCCTTCTTTTTTCACACAGCCAAACTGTGGAATGCTTTGCCTTCTTGTGTTTACATCCTCTTACAATCTGACCACTTCAAAAAGATGGTTTTCCGTCATTTTCGCGGTGTAAATTAACATACTAGCCTTTTTCTCCTCAATTTTTTTTTATTTTTTTTTACCCTTACTTTTTTGCCCCTCAGGCCCTGTTGTGGGTTGATGACCTATGCCCAGGCCATATATATATATATATATATATATATATATATATATATATATATATATATATATATATATATATATATATATATATATATATATATATATATATATATATATATATATATATATATATATATATATATATATATATATATATATATAAGACAAGAAGTGGGTTTACACACTCCCTCTGTATCCGCCTAAGCAATGTAACTGTATTATGCAGTGCAATATTTGAAAATTAATACTGAATTATCAAATACAGTACTGTACTGTAGTAAGGTAATAATCAGTGCACCCAAATAACTAAGTACAACTGATGAAAATCCAAATGAGTTATGGAAATGTGATAATGTACAAGTTTGAAAATTTCACTGTAAGCATAATAACTAAAAATTAAAGAATGAAAATTATGGAAATGGAAAAGCATTGGAATATTATAACAGATTAAATACTGCAATAATAGGTACCTCGTCTTCATCTTTAGCCTTTCCTTTGCCTCCCTTTCCTTTCTTGCCCTTGCCAGGAGCTCCACCTTTGCTATTTTCAGATCTTGGACAATGCTGCCGGATGTAGTCAATCACCTGACGTGGAAGGCAGCGATCTGATTCAACCAGCTTTCTGAAGCGACGATCATTTAGAGGATTCCCCTTCAAGTTTAAATCTGTCAATGATCAAGAGAAGTTATTTAAAATACAATACTTTTTTTCTGAAGTAATAAGAGAAGCACAAGCCCTTTGCAGTGAAGAAGGGTAATAATCATCAATCACTGGTACTAAGAGATAATGAAGAAGTAACAATTCTTTACCACAAACTAAAACTGCGGTATACAAATATATTTTAACATGTGTTAATATTGTATTACTGTACTGTACTATGCTGTAAAAGGAGCTATGGTTCTCACATAAAAGTACGCAGATATGCAGTCGCTTTGGCAGTGTGCCACCCTAACAGTCTGTTTATCTTTCATACACATCAGACTGTGCTTTATCTTATTACTGGACAGTATAAGTACTGTATCAACTTTATTCTTTTTAATTACAATGTGTGGTAAGGGTGTGAAGCATTCTGGGAGTGATTGTAGTGGAAGTGAAGTAAAATGAAGAAAAGATATTACCCTTGAACAAATATTTGACATAATAAAGTGGTATGAAACTACTACCCCTAATCCCTTAATTCCCACTCAATCAATGGTTACTACAATACGATTTTTCTATAATGCAGTGTTTTTCAGGAACACAACTACTGTACTGCATTATAGGAGAACTGACTGTACTACATCATTTATAATTACATATGACAAATACCAACAAAATCTAATCGAGCCAAATAATTCAGTTTCTTCTTGTCAAACAGTACAAAAGTAAATACTTTGGTATTACAGGTATTATTGTTTCGGTCATTCAGCAAATTTTAGGATTTTAAGTTTTGGAATCAGTAGTTTATGCAATTCTAAAACTTTTCTTTTATAGCATTTCCATCGGAAATATTTTTTTTTTTAGTATTTTAAGTGATAAAATTACCCATAATATTACTTATTCAAAGTGGGCAGGGCTTTGAAGTCGTGAGAAAAGGTGGGGTAAAATACTAAACAAACTTTTGAAAACCTTACCTAACTTTTGAGCTTATGGATCCCTCATCTGAACACCGAAAACAACACATTCTAAAAACCGAAAACAACATCACCAACCAAACACCAAAAACACGAATAAAGTAATTTTTTTTATAGTTTGTGGATTTTTAAAGGTTAGGAAACATTAGGTCAGGTTTTTAAAAGTTTGTTTAGTATTTTACCCCACACTTTCCCTCCACTTCAAAGCCCTGCCCACTTTGAATAAGTAATATCATGTGTAATTTTATCGCTTAAAATAATCGAAAAATATAAACCTCAGACGGAAACGCTATGGAAGAAAAGTGTCTTAGAATTGTCTAAACTGCGGAGTCCAAAAGTTAAACTCCTAAAATTCGCTGGATGACCAAAACAATAATTTTACCAAGACATACAGTATTTCCTTAAAGCTCGCCGTTTTAAAGCTTGCGTGCCTTGGAAACTAATGGATTGCCATGGTAAATCAACAAAATATATCTGAGGCTATGTGCCAGGGATCAAGAGGAGTCAACACTTCAGCACAGTACAGAGAGAACAATTTCCCAGGTCATAAGATGCACCCTATAATTATCAAGGTATATTTTAAGCAGAATTTTTTTTTCTTCAGATTTAAGAGCTTATTGTACTGGCAAAGCCAAATCACTGGCTATATGGTATCATGTTTCTCACTACCACAGCTCACTATCACTGTGTGGCCCTAATGTCCATATAGTGTTATTTCGTGTTTGTTTAATTCTGTTATTTCATATTTATTATATTGTCTTATGCATACATAATGTTATTATACATGTGCATATAGCTATTTATATATGTATTTTGCACACTCCTGGAACTGGTATGAAAACTCGCGGATTTTGCATTCTCACGGGGTCCATTTTACCTAACCCCAGAGAGCTTTAAGGGAATACCTGTACTGTAATTTTAATCCATTAGAGGGCAGCTCCACACTTAGGTATTTTATTCTGGATAATGACAGATATTATATTCACCAGAGAGAAACCCCTGCCCTTAAAGGGTTAAAGTGGCTATTAATATGTTCAGACATTTAATTACTTAAGCTAGGTCATGCAGTCATTCTGATTGACTGAGGCTGATGATCTAGATTACTGAATTTGGTCAGTTGCAAATACGTAGTTAGGTTAGGTTGGGTTAAGGTAACAGTACACAAGTTTTGAGTGACCGAGTTCAGTAATCCCAAATCAGCGTCATCAGCCTCGTCTAATCAGAACTAATGCCGGATAAACAGTGAAAGTGAGTAAAAGTTCGTGACATAACAAATAGGCAATGGATATTTTGCCGTGACCGGCTAAGTTCCTACCATTGCTATTTTATTGCAAGTGCGCTCCGATTGGCTAATCATCTATTAATGGCAAACGCGAGAACTATATTTGACTGTTAGATTATTATTGATGACTGACGACACGGATGAGTTATTTGTTTTATTGTTTATTTTCTTACTTCATTTTCATCAGTGAGTTCTGATATGAGAATCATTTCTTGTGCAAATGCTTCGTTTGGTAGATAATGAGGTCTCAGGTGCCCACTACTTTATCTTCTTGGCGGTGACATCTCATCGCAGGATGTAAACAGCCAATCATATTGTCATACATTAAAACACTCCACTGTCCAGGATTGATTAATGCTGATGATCAGTGTATGCTCAAGAACCATTCAGTATGGATGGCTGCTCTCGTGTCCACAAAAAAATTAAAATCACACTACAGTATATCGTAGAAAGTTCCTACTGTTTAATATACCAGAGGGTCCGTGGGACAGAGTCCCCGGCTAGGAAATTAGGTAAGGTTAGGTAGGTTTGTTTGGTTAGGTTGGTGAGGTCTTCTAACAATGCTTCTGCTGCTTGTTTTTCATATCAACTAAAGTTAGGTTTAATTTAGAGATAACCACTTTTTTAACACATTTGCACAAACTACAATAGTGTCCACTATAAAACACAGTGAAATTGCGGCATTTTTATAATCGTTTTCCAAGAAAAATCGGCCACGGGTCAGTCGTCAATGATTACTGACGGGGGGAGCCACGAATTACCCAAAAGTACCCAAATGTACCCGAAAGTAGCCAAAAGTATAGCAAATATGGGTAAAATCTTAACGAATATCTGTTATACATACACAAAACATGTTTAATAATATTTTTAGTGTAATTTTGTAAAAATAATTTTTAAGATGAAATAATAAACAGCGAAAAACTTTCAGTATCGGCAAACGCTAAATTCCAAAGAGTTTGTGAACAAGGGAGATAACTCAGATCCATCGTGATGCACTTCGCTAACCTAACCTAACGAAAAGTAAATCCTACGGCTATGTTAAATACCCCAAGTAACAGAAACATCGGTAATTATATCTCCAATTTGGATAGGTGACTCTTTGGAATTCAGCATTTTTTGCTGTTTATTATTTCATTATTTTGACTACATTTCAATGAAAACATTATTAATCAGGTTTTATTGATGTAAAACATATATTCGTTAAGATTTTACCCTGATTTAATATACTTTTGGGTACATTTGGGTAATTCGTTGGACCGCTCTGGCAGCATTTGGGATTTATTTCATCATGAGTTGATCGTTGTGTAGCTATAAACATACCTAACCATATTTATGTTGTGCATGGAAACTTGTCATTATAAGAGAGGCGACATTTACAAGAACCGAAACCAACCTAACCTAACCAAACAAAGTAGCCTTCCTAACTTCCAAGCTGGGGGACACACCCCCCAATGTATTAAACAGAAAGTACTTAACCAATCAAAGTGCACTCACGGTAAAATAGCGTTATTAGGATCTTAGCCGGTCTCAGCAAAATATCCACTACATAACAAATATGAACTGCCTATAAGTTGTTTGTTACAAGCATCCTTACCTTTCAGTTTGACACAATCAATGAGTTCTCCCGGAACAACCTTAATAACATTACTCCCCAAATCAAGTGTCTTCAGTGACGGAAGTGTTGACACATTTGTAGGGATTTCATTTATCTGATTACTGGTAAGCTTAACATCTGCCAAGTGCGCGAGACTTTCATGACAAATATCAGGAAAATCTGATAATTTATTTCCACTTACATCCAGAATTGCAAGATTGATACACTTTTCTAAATTTGGCAAAGCAAGTAATTCATTATTGTTAGCATTCAGAGTTGTTAGACTGATTAAGTTACCAATACCATTTGGCAAACTCTGAAGACAGTTTATCGATATATCCAGGAGTTTCATTTTTTCAAGATTCCCAATTGTTTCAGGTAGAGTTTGAATCTTGTTGCCTGGGAGGATCAGGTTGGTCAAGTTACGGAGTTTGCCAATGTCTTCAGAGATTGTCACAAGAGGTGACTTGGACACCCTAAGGAAATTGAGATGTGACAATTCATATAAGCCTGGATCTAATCCTTCATCTTCTATTTTCTTGTTTATGTCGTCCCCACTGAGCACCAGTTCATAACGCTTCTCGTCCAGAGCTTGTTGTACTTCAGGCCACATGATGGTAACTTGTCGTGTTTAGGTCTTCCCTCAGGTCCGCTACACTCCACATGCCATGCTGTCAAGATTTTTTCCCCAGGATGGCCTATGAACCCCCCCCCCCTCCTTTTAGACCGACAAATTGTAAATGGCAGTTTGCATTATCAAATCTAACAGAAAACACCCTAATTTATTTCATAATAATTTACATAAATTTAAGATTTATTTTTTATTTAATTTTATTGCCAATATTTTCTATCTTCGAATGGCTATAAAATTCAATTCTGCCACAAATACCTTTAGTCAAGGTAACCAAATCAACTATTTACTAAACAATAAAAAAATCCGATATATTTAGGGTTTTTTAATAAATAGATAGATCCATTCGTACTTTTCTCTTGCCAATGCGTTGTTTTAATTGGGGAAAAAATATACATGACATTCTATCATACAGATCTGAATGTAAACAAACAATCATAACAAAGACTACCGATTTCTTACCGAAATATGTGAATTATATATATATATATATATATATATATATATATATATATATATATATATATATATATATATATATATATATATATATATATATATGTATATATATATATATATATATATATATATATATACATATATATATATATATATGTATATATATATATATATATATATATATATATATATATATATATATATATATATATATATATATATACATATATATATATATACATATATATGTATATATATATATATATATATATATGTATATATATATATACATATATATATATATATATATATATATATATATATATATATATATATATATATATATATATATATATATATATATATATATATATATATATATATATATATATATATATATATATATATATATATATATATAACCACACTCACATTTTTCCGTGAATCACTCACTCACCCTTCTCAACACAGAGACTGCTACAAACTGGGGAACAAAAGGAAATTATACCTACAACTTACAATACCACGGCCAATATCACCTAAGTCTAGGACAGTGGTTCTCAACCTGGGGGCCATGGCCCCCAAGGGAGCCACGGCAAGAATTTAGGGAAGCCACGGAGAGCTGTTATAAATTGTACGTTTCCAAATAATGTTGGGAATCTGAATTAAACAAAACTTGTATTACTTATTTTGACTTGGCAGAAGAAAATTTTCATTCTTTTTTGTCATTGTGTTTAATCATAACGACAATACAATTTTAATATTTACATACTCTGGTGCTAACTTTTTTTTTTTTTTTTACGGATTATTTAAGATTTCACAGGTCCAGTCCCTGTCTGTGTGACAGGCACTGGACCGAGCTGCTGAACTGACTTGTTCAGTACATGTCCGTGTGTCATCCCTTTGCAAGTGGTGATAGGACCGAATAATCTCAGTCTGGCCTGGGATACCATCACGAAAACAGTGGAAGCCACGAGGATGTTGAAAATTCTTCAAGGGGGAAATGGAGTGAAAAAGGTTGAGAACCACTGGTCTAGGCGGAGTGAGGTCACAATGGAGGAGGTGGGTTTAGAAATGACCTGTCTAGTCTCCTGGTAAATTTGGGTGTATAATAAACATTGTAGGTATACACATGTCCAGGAGTGATTATAGACAGTGAAGGCGGACTTTGATTTCCTTCTTTTTTTTATTTGAGTCGGGTTTCTGTACATGATCTTCCTCATTCCTGAACAGTTGGAACAACCCTGGCTACACAGCAAACCATATCACGGCCTAACACAGACGGATGCTACAAAAACATGACATTTAAAACATAGTGTTTCCCAGGCCATGTATGGTTGGTTATTCGGTGACTGAGCAAAGATGAGAAGATGGCACCAAGATATCACGTGACCTTGCTCGCCTAATCACGTTAGACATGCCTTAAGACTGAATTGTCCAAACTTTTTCTACCCCAGAATTAGGCTAGGATACAGACACATATGGCAAGTTAGTAACGCTGTACCCATACCTGAACACTCAGCATGTAAACTTTGTGATAAACCTTTAAAGCATGCATTTGAACACTATTTTATTGAATGTGACGCTGTCAAAGACTTCAGGCCACCTGGCTTATTGTATCATGAACTTTGTAATTACTACATTGAATCGGGTGTGCTTGAGGACATTCTTGCTGTTTATGCCAAATTTGCTAGCCCACACTGATTAAACTTCAATTAGAATATGACGTCCAATGTATATGAACCACTGTCCTGCCTGGCAGTGAGCAGTGACATCACCCACATGACTCTGACCTATATATACTGCTAATGAATATGATGTATTTCTCTGTGTACGAACCTCAACACGGGTTTACAAAGGGAAAATCTTGTCTAACAAATCTGCTGACTTTTTTTAGGAAAGTCTTCGAGGTAGTAGATAATGACGAAAATTACGATGTTACTTACTTAGACTTAGCAAAGCATTTGACAGAGTACCGCATCAGAGGCTTCTTAGAAAAGTTAAGGCTCGTGGTATCGAGGTGAGCGTTTTAAATTGGATAAAATCATGGCTCACCGATAGAACGCAGAGGGTCAGCGTAGATGGTGTTAAATCTGAGTGGGGTCGTGTTACCAGTGGGGTTCCCCAGGGGTCAGTACTAGACCCACTCTTGTTCATAATCTACATAAACGATCTAGATACTGGGATCAGTAGTAACATAAGCAAGTCTGCGGATGACACCAAAATAGGGCGGCAGATTAATTCAGGGCAGGATGCAAATGCACTGCAGGAGGATTTAAATAAACTGCAGGAGTGGTCAGAAAAATGGCAAATGAAATTCAACACCAGCAAGTGCAGAGTACTTAATATTGGAAGAACAAATACTGTCAATGTATACAGCCTTAACAACATCAACCTAGAGAAGTCGACTTGTGAAAGAGACTTAGGGGTACTTTTAAGCCCGGACCTACGGCCTAGAAAACAGTGCGTTAATGTTCGAAATAAGGCAAACAGAATATTAGGTTTTATATCTAGAAGTGTAAGTAATAAGAGTGCAGAGGTCTTATTGCAACTATATTTTGCGCTAGTCAGGCCGCACCTCGATTATGCGGTTCAGTTCTGGTGCCCTTATTATAGAATGGATATCAATTCACTGGAATCGGTGCAGCGAAGAATGACGAAAATTATTCCGGGACTTAGAAACCTTCCATATCAAGATAGGTTAAAGAAACTAAACTTGCATTCCCTAGAAAGACGAAGAGTGCGGGGAGATATGATAAAAGTATTTAAGTGGGTGAAAGGAATCAATAAAGGGGATATAGACAAAGTTCAAATAATATCCGAGCAGGATAGGACTAGCAGCAACGGATTTAAGTTGGATGAGTTTAGGTTTGGGAGGGAGATAGGAAGGAACTGGTTCACAAATTGGGTGGTGGACGAGTGGAACAAGCTTAGCAACTTTATAGTAAGTGCTGGAACGCTGGAAAGTTTTAAAAGGCTAGATAGATTCATGGATGATAGAGAGTGGTAGTAACTCTCGACAGGAGCTGCCATGCACAGGCCAACCGGCCTATTGCAGACTCCTTTTTTCTTATGTTCTTATGTAATCTGACCTATATACAGTATACTGTTCAGGAATATGATGTATTTCTTTGTGAATGAACCTCTATCCTGCGTGGCAGTGAGAAGTGATACCACCCTCAGTGTCAAGACCTGATTGAATTCCTCAGAATAGGCAAACTGTACCCCAAGTTTTGTCAATAAATTTGTTAAACTAAACTACTCTTAGGGCGCTGGTCCTTCTTGTCTCCCTCCCTACCACGCCACTGAATAGCTAGAATAGCTCCGAGAAAAGGGACAGTTCTCTTATGCTATACAATTAATATTTTTTTTTTATGAAGTTAACCTATAATGCTACTCCATGTTTATCTTGTATATACGTACTTGAATTCCCCTCTATGTCTGGAAAAAAAAATCTTGATCTCCAGGCCATTTCATACCAAACAATCAATTAGTGTTTCTATATTTTGTTTTACTCCTAAAGGTCTTATCGCACTCTGTACCATATACGGCATTTCATTTCCTACTCTAACTAACCGTCCATACTCTCCAGTTTTTCTTCCTTTCGGGTATCTTTGTTATGGAATATAATACTATATACTGTATATGATGACTGCAATTTTTTCTCTTTTCTGCTTGATGTTCACTTCAATAGTCTTTTATATGTCTATTTAGCCTCTTGCTTGACCCTGTTCTATGCATCATTCTTCCTCAATCGTTATCAACACCAAATCTATGTCTCACCTCACTCCCCTGCTCTTATCCTCTATGTTTGACTATTATACATATTGAATACGTGAAAACTTGTATGAAGACTTAACTGAATATCTATCCACTCATCCCATCAACTATCTGTCATACCTAAAATGTCACTCATCCATTCATCCAAATAGTGTCTTCTATGTGGCCGTATCTAAAACTGCACATCTAATTTTGAGTTTACCCATTGGATTAAGCCATTACACCTCTATAAGGCTACATAGCTCCCTGTCTTGGTAACAACCTCGGGATATAATGGGTAATGAAAGACACGTGATATAAAAGAAACGGATGCACCTGGATATATATTTATCTTGGAAAATAACAAGCTTCTGGGGAAGTACTCTGATGGTGAAACAAATGCTGGTGGTGTGTGGTGATCGTGTTGTTTCCTGTTTTTTTCTCACCCCCTTTCTTTGTCCTGCATTCTGTACCCCCCTCTCCCTTTCCCTCCCTTCACCCAGGGAATACACACACTCCACAAAAAAGAAAAAACATTGACATAAGACACACACCACCATAGTTTGTTTCTTTACCTCTTATGTTATAAAGGTGAGTTTATCTTTTGCATAAAAACTGTTTTTATTATTATTATTATTATTATTATTATTATTATTATTATTATTATTATTATTATTATTATTATTATTGTAGTTGTTGTTATTAATCAGTAGCAGGCAGTGAGAAGTGATACCACCCTCAGTGTCAAGACCTGACTGAATTACTCAGAATAGGCAAACTGTACTCCAAGCTTTGTCAATAAATTTGTTAAACTTAAAAAGTAGTAGTACCGGCAGGTTGTTCCTCCGCCCCACGATTCCAATGTGTGGGTTGACGGACATGCAACCCCTCCTTCCCCAGGTCTCCTTAGTCAGGCCCGTCCTTTGGGGGGGCACAGGGCGACCGCCCGGGGCCCCGCGCGTGTGGGTGGGGGGCCCAGCGCAAGACCCAGTGACCTCGGATACATTACCTGTTGACTGGTTAATCTCACCTGTTCGAACCGCCACCCGCCAGTCGAAACTTTAGATGTCATTAGTAAACCTTCGAAACTTTGACTCGATCGATTCAGCAACGTAGAGAGGGTAGTGACGATTGTATTGTTAGACTAATTTGTGCCATTATATATCAGGGCATTTTTTCCACATTTTTCACTGGGGAAATTCTCAAAAGGTCAGGAGACAGTATAGTATATTATGAATTTATGACTTACTAAATGTCCCGAAGTAACAGGTGGGAAAGCATGCATACAAACATACTGTATACATATGATAATAGTCTATACAAATGATATATACTGGCATATGTTAGCGCATAACACTGCATATATGAATTATATAAATAATTCCACTATATGTATGTACCATTATTGAACATGCAATAAGCTTAGTTATATTTAATGGAAATAAGTGTACTTTTTTTAACGGATGTAAATAAAATTCTATTAACATTTCACTGAATATTATTTTGTGAAACCCATGAAAACTAGATATACTGTAGAGTAAATTTATAAAGCGTACTTGAGAAATGTAATTTCGCTGTATTTTTTTAAAAGAAAAACAAAACGTTAAAATTGGTACGTGTACATTGTAATAAACACAATAAACTGTTAGCAATATCAATACCCCTTAATTTACACATGTTATAATGCAGTTATAAAAAAAATCAAATAACAAACCATGTACAGTATAATTTATGCATAAAAAATAATCAGCTTCACTGTATTTATCACTGCAACACCGTTAAAAAAAAATCATTCTCCCAGTGATATACTGTCTGTATTGCTTCTGTGGGGAGAATACAGTTTATGCGTTATTCTTACATTCCTGTCGTGGATTATGAACATAAACATATTATTTTAGTGTAAACGATCCGCCAAACAAAGGATTTATGAAAACAAAGGAAGGTGTTTCCTTACATAACTCTCCTCAAGCAAACCTTAACAATATCCGGGAGTGCAGTGCGCAGCACTATAATAGTCCACTACCACCACTCAGCCTTCAGTGGCTGAGTCACACAGACAGACACACCCACTGCGACTCTGAAATGTAAAAACGAACTAGCCAAAAAGGAGTACTTACATCATCATTAATTTTTTGAGAATTAATCTCTTACTTGTTTATGTAATTTGAAGATTCATAACAAAGTTGTGTATTTGCAGCTAATATTCATGATAAATTTAGCTTTTATCTTGGGCATTTCCACCATGAAAATATATAAAATTTTGATAAAATATGAAAAAAAAAAATATATATATATTATTTCTCAAAATACGAAAAGTAATATTAAGAGAGGTTCTGCCGATTGGTTATATTCATTTTCGCATTTCAAAAGGACTTTACCAACAGCCCTCTCACAAGACCAATGGAATGCCAACCCTCCAATGCAGTAAACTTAAGATTTTTATTGATATTAACCCTTTAAGAACGATATTTTAACCCCTTGAGTACGATGTTTTAAATAACATGATAACTTTTGAAAGACAAGACTCGATCAAATAGATTTGAGTCGGGTGTTCTCTTTCGAGCTAGAGAGAACATCTGCCCCTTACCTGAAACTGATCAACTTATAGAAAGTTGACCCCCTGCCTCATTCCCCGTGGACACGCCCCTAGTAGATGTACTGTATGTATAACCATGTCCCCACCAGCTTAACGGGAAACCCCAGTTGGTTTACAGGTATCCAGATAATGGGGAGGAAATACACCTGTGTTATCTCATCCTAGGTCTGTGACATCTGACTCCAGGCTCACGTGACTGACGTCTGAGTTGTTTCCTAAGTGTTAGCTGGAGGAATCCACCTTATGACTATGGGCCTTCACCCTCACACTGCAGTACAATAAACATAGTCTAAAAGGGACTGTATCACGCACGCGCGGGCACTTATAATTGATTTTTGCATTATATTTGAGCTTGGACTGAATTGTTACGTGGAGGGCAGAAGGCTAAGGGATTTACCCAGAAAAGTTTTGATAAGCACGTAATAAGACACGGGAAGAGAGAAGGATTGTGGTTTATTTAGACTTTGGATAGTGGTTAATAGCAGGAGAGGAGCGAACTACATAGAGCAGTATTGTGGAGCCGCTGATGATGTGATAATGGTTTTCTGGACTTCAACAGCAAAGTCTTTAAACGCGTATTCTAGATTAGTAAATACAGTACTCTTGTCATCAATAATTAAAGATTAAAAATGGTAAACCTCTGGACAGATGGGTGTGAGACTCCTACCCGAAGGGAAACAAAAAATGAAGAAAATAAGTAACACTCCTTTTAAATCACCAATTAGTTATTTTTTATCAGAAATGGGTCTGTATCTCCTGAAGTAGACAGAGCCAATATTTATTGTTTTGGCCTTTTGGGTAATTATCATTCCTTTAATGCTTATACCTTTCATCATTAATGTTCGCAAGAAAAATAAGATTCAGCCATTTTAGTGATGTGCTGTACTAGGAGAGGTACACATGAGACTGTGTCCTGACAATGTAACTTATATTTGCCTCTGTCTACCCAGCAATAATTGAGAACCTGGTTGTTAATCGGGGTAATCATTAGCCAGTGCAGTTGGCGAGCTGTCCGGTCTTCTCGGACTATTCCTTGACACTGGGTCATGCAACTTGTTGTGGTTGTTGTTGGCGACAACTTCTACACCTTAAACAAAATCACGCCTAGGTGGCCCTTGATCCGGCAATCCTCGTTACACGAGAGGCAACAAAAATTATATTTATGCTAGGCTTGTCTTATACACATTGAAATTTCTAGGGTGACCGCCGTGCGGGTTGTCACAACAGTTTTGAGACAGAATAGACATATTTCCCCCTGTGGTCAGGATAATAGGAATGCGGTTAGGTCTTACGACAAGCTGTAAGTAACATGGTGATAAGACTGGTACTGGCTCACTTCTATCAATAACATGTTGCTTTCTCAATAAGGATTTCAATCCGGACCCAATGGACTGCCAGCCCAGTGCTATTATCGTCCCGACACCGGACCCACAAAAACACAACAACGTACTTAAACTGAAATTAAATTTTTTCATTTAAGATATTAATATAGTTTTTTTATATAAGTAGTGAGGTGAGTGGTAGATACTCAGATGCGTTTTGAAAAACCCGGTGCCTCAAATATATTGTTTTTAATGACAACACTTCCTGTGTTTGTGGACTTCAAGGTTTCTTGGGAAATACACGCTCTGATGGTAATACCGCCCCTTACACAATACACATTTATGTAATGCGGTGCCAATTCCGATTTATGTAGTGAATAAAACATTAACTTATATGCTTTACATAATAATGTAAAATATTAAATACTTTTCCTGAAATTAAATAAATAATAAAAGTCGTCAATTTGTAAAATGTGACAATGAAAAATCACGGGGAGTTAATGTTACGTGGGTGTAAATCCTGTGAGAGGCAAGATGATAAAGAGTTGTGTCGACCGAGGCCATCCTCAGTGGGTCACCACAACGTCTTCCAACAGGTTAGTTATCCCTCGTCCTTATTGGTTCCCATGGTGAAGACTTCGTTATTTGCCGTTTTATAACTTGTCTGCCATACTTTTATTGTTAGTCCGATTTGTGTCTACTTAGTTATAAACAAATCGTTTATCACGCAAGTGTAGCATTTTCTATACAATGAAAATCAGTTTTATATAATTATATATCCAATTAAATGAGATTAATCAAATTCTGATTGAAAGGAAAGAAGTAAAAAGGACAAATCACCTAAGAATTTTATATTTGTTGAACATTAGACATAATCAGAATTATGATGTTTCCACATTAAAGAGGAATAAAATTGGTAATCTCTGTTTGGCAAGGTTTTTAACCATTTCTCATTTTCTTGAATCGTAAACAACATTACAGTTACAAATGTAACTCTCGACAGTCTCTCAAATTTGTTTAGAATAGAGATATCAGGATTATTAACATCACTCGCTTACACCAGGGGAAAAAATCACACTTTACTTTATCCTCTTCGTCACTTGTTTCGTAAAGCCGCTTGGGCGGTCGGTCATATCTCTGTTAATAGCTGAAGTGCCGTCACTGCCGTAGTGCAGGCACCTGTCTGGTGGCCCTCCTCTCGAAATTTTAAATGAACTGACAGTCTCTAGCATATCTCAGGGATCCGTAGTCTACTACAAACGGGGAAGCACTTCACTTTTGGGGTGCTTTCTGAGGGTCGGACAGTCTAGGTGTGTGAACGCCCTTCTTATAAGACCTACTGTAATAGCTGGGACCTTCTCACATTTGGTCTCAGTTAATGATGCTTCCACGTCCCGTTAGGACATGTAATACGTTAAATCTTAACAGCCATTTCTTTGACCACTCCTGAAGCTGACAAGAGACCTTCCTGCAGCAATTCACAATCCATCAGATTCCAAATTTCCTTGCATAACTTAGAATCGTCCGGCATGTCATTTATGAAACACAAACAACAGCGGTCCCAGTACACTGCTCTGTGGTCAACGGAAGGGGGTGATTAAAACTCCGGGCATAAGACTTTTGACAGAAAATAAAATTTTAGGGACAGATCCAAGTATACTGTGTATGCAATAGCGCAGCACTTAATTTCTGATGGCAAGATAGCTGATATACTAAAGCTGTATCCACATTTCGCATCTACTGTAGTTGCTAATCAAACTTCCACGTGCCAAATTAAGCAAACAATGTACTAGAAATACTCTGTAACACTAAACGCTATAATATCCTGACCACTAAGGACTGATAAACACCCTTTGTGGCCTCTACTCGGTAATCCTTTTTGTGCTACCGCTCACAGGATGAGTATGAAGTACACAATAAACTAGCTGCTGTATGCGGCAAAATTAAAAAAAAATCAATTCCCGCAACAAACACACACACACACAGGTTCGAAAAACAGTGTTACCAACTCTCAATCCCTGATATGACTCTAAATATTTCACTAATATCTGTCAGTGGTGAAGAAACTGAGAAAGACATCTGGTAATGAGTGTTTCCCTATAGTCTATGTCTCTCTAGATAGTCTAGAGTCTATCTATATACTTTTATTCCCTGCTCCTGTATTAGGTCATCGGTACAGTGCCTCATAAACAACAAATTTATTATGTGACCTTGATATAGTTTTTCAGGTCCTTGATAGCATAGTGGATCAATCTTATCATGCGTGTGTACATTTTGTATTTAAATTATGGTGACTTTGACCTAGTTCTCCAGGTCTTTAAGGTCACGGTAGGTCAATATTAATCATACGTGTGTACATCACCTTAAATTTTGTAGGTGACCTCCAGGTTCACTGAGGTATGTTAGGTCAGGTCAACATGCATAGTTTGGTTAACTTGACTTAATTTTTTTAATGTCTCTTAGGACATGACAGGCCAACATGCACTTTGTTGCTGACTTGACCTATTTTGGGGGTTGCTAAGGTAGGTCAATAGGCACCTAATAGATGACTTACTGTGGCACTTATCTAATTCTTCAGAGTGACTTCGGGAGTGGTTCTTACACTGGTTCAAAGGCGATCATTAATGACAGTGAATGTTTTCAGTGAGAGAAGATGTCTGAAGCACAGTCTCTGTTGAGCCTCTTTGAGAAGCCCTATTCTGAAGTTACCACACCTCGGGCAAATGAATCCATCGTCTTCGCGTTGGAGGAAAGGGTGAGTACAATTAGCTTAACCACTGTTGTTGTTTATATAGTATTAATTTTCATTGTCCATCTTCTGTTTCATGTTGTCATTTAGTTTCTATGTAAACGAGGTAGCTGTTGGACCACAATTCTCGCAGCACACTGTTCCCGGTTCTTTATTAATAAACATTTGAGTGTAATAAATATCTGATTTATTTCTATCATTGCTTATAGTATCTTAGTGTGTTGACATGCAAGAGATGATTCATCTTAAAATCGTCCTTATTATTGTTATGCCGAAAATAACCTTTGTTGTGCAAGTATTAAACAATTAGTCTTGTTGGTTAACTTTCCAACCATAACGTCTCTCAGCTGGTCCCTGAACAAAAGAAGGAAATTAATAGCGCGTCAACTTTGTGTGTATTGCAGCCTGTGGTGGTTACCAGAGTAGGTACAAGGCCTGCCATCACGTTACCGAAGCGTCCTGACGCTGACCCCAGCAGGTTAGGAACTGCCACCGTTGTCCCCCGCGGCTCCGCTTTCTCATTCTTCGTCAGCACACATCGTCGAGCCGCCAAAGATCTCTGCGATGCCTTCATGAGTGAGTACACCCACAGTTGGTTTAAATTTATATTGACATTTGATCATTTCTCTGTAGACTTTTCACTTGATACATGGAAATATAAATACAGTGCATTACTTTTAGTAGCCACAGTGTTACATAAGGATAAAACATTAGTCTGTGTAGTCAACCTTATTAGCAACAGCGTCATATAAATACAATGAATGTCATGTGTAGATAGGTAGAGGACTTCATGACATATTGCGTCAGTTGTCAACATTATCATGTGACTGGTGAACGATTTACTGATGTCATGTGTGTGTGTGTGTGTGTGTGTGTGTCTTACCACCGACCAGAGACCACCGGGGTACAGGACCTGGTACAGTTCGCTGCCAGAGTCAAGGGTGTTGTCAACGAGAGCCTCTTCATCTACGCTCTCTCCTTTGTCATCCTTCACAAAAAGGTAATTATACTCGTTGGTCACAATTTAATACAAAGTTATTTTCCCTGGGTTTCTCCGTCCAGTTACCTTCTAAACACTTACTGTTATCTATATATCAATCTGTACTTGGTATACTTACATCTTTCTTCACAGTAATTATTAAGTTAAAACTACACCAACAGTTTTGTCAGCTTACTTCACACGTTTCCCATTTTATCACCTTTTAAAATACTTTTTACTATCAGTTGATTGTGTTACATCAACAGGAATTACGAAATTTCCGGCTGCCATCACTGGTGGAGGTGTTCCCACAGAAGTTTGTACCGGTGGAACATCTCATTAAATCACAGCAAGAGGCCGTCAGGCGAGACGAAAATGAGGTGAGTCTGAGTAGATTTAGACTTATAACAACACAATTTCTTAAATTTAAAGTCATATAACAAATCACTAAAGATAGTAATTATGTGAATGAGTGGTAGATTACCTAATAAGAGTTAGGCCAGTAAGTTGGGTCTGAGTATAATGTACACAGTTCTAAGGCATGGGGCTTAGGCATGGTTACGATTAATTAGTTAATCATTATTTCGGATTTAATCATTAGTAAATATAACATATATGACAAAATTACGATAACTTATTAACCCTTCAGATCGGTTGCTTTGTAAATCAACTTCTCTTTTCGTGGATTGAAATGCGCGCTTTGAAGCCCCGCGGTCCTCTGATGGCGTCTGTGACAACTAAGCCAAGTCAGCCGATTGACCACATGTGTTGTCCAAGGAATATCATAATCCTTGGTGTTGTCATAAGTGTTCTTGTATCAGTCAGTGTCATCGGAATATCGTGGTGTAAAAAAAATCAGTTACTTTGCAGGGGCGGATCCAGGAATATAAAAAAGGGGGGGGGGGTCTAAGAAGTTGTGGGTGGGGGAACATGGTGAGCGCAGCCACCCATCCAGTTGGGGGGTTTTATGGGGGGCGCTGTAAGCCCCCCCAGAATTGTTTTTGAACTCTGACCAGTATCATGGCCATTTTGAAGCCATGCGCACTTGATACTAGGAGATAAATTATTCTGAAGTCAATGGTAAATATTTTTTACTATACAGAAATGCCTGAGTGCAGTACTGCATAAACGAAAAAGTACTGGAATTTTCTGGTGAAAAGGGGGGTCCGGACCCCCAGGACCCCACTGGATACGCCCTTGCTTTGAAAGATGGATACTAGACTGTCCAGTTATGTACAGTGATCAAAGACCATCGAGAATCTGGGTGAAACAACTTTCATGGAAATGTATCAAAGAATTCGTTAGGTGACGCTAAATTACATTGTTTGCTCAGTGGTCACATTACATTAACTTTACGTTATCCTCTTACAGCCTAGTTACAACTTAGCTGGGAGAAGCTACTGGCTTGTTTAAGAGTCCCGCCGTTACACTATACATCTTGGTCCAAACGCGCTTTGAAGATCTAAACAACACATTTTTAAAATTTTAGATCTTGGGTTTTACAAGAGCAAACGTTAGGTGATGGTCGGATATATTAAGTTAAAATAAGTTTCATTATAGTAACTTTGGTTCGGTTAGAAATAGGTGAGAAAATTGATTTCGTTAATTTAGTCCGTGGTACTGTAGAAAATAGACTTAGATAAATAAAATTATGTAAGCCCATTTTGGAGAGGATGGGATAAAATTGCAGTATACTTATTTTTGTCAAGAATAATTATTGATAAAAAAATAAATATCTGGAATTGAACAAGAAAAAATATTAAAATTTTTCAGACATCCTCCATCCCTCTGAGTTACGTCACGTGGAGAGAGTTTACATCTCAAAACATATTCATCATGTTCCTGTTTTTTTTAAGATATTATTTTGTTGACAGAGCTTTTCACATGCTAGTTTATGCTTCCTAAAGTGCATAAATTATTAGAGATCAACACGGAATAGATGTTATCCCTTAAAATATCAGAATAAAAATACGATAGAATAAATACTGAAGCACTGTAGTGACTTTCTATGTACATCTGCCAACCAATCAACTGCCTTGCTACAAACTGCAAGGCACTTCCCCCAGTGGATGGGGTGAAGACTAATCATGGTTATTGGTTAAAAAAAAAATCTCCCCCCTCAGGAGACACAGATCGTGATCGAACATGGACCTGATTTCTCGAGCAGTGCCATCAAACCAGAACACCGAGTGGCTTATTGGCGGGAAGACTACGGTATGAACGTACACCACTGGCACTGGCACCTTGTGTATCCTATTGAAATGGACCTCATCCGCGACCGAAAAGGTGAAATTTTCTTCTACATGCATCAGCAGATGATAGCCAGGTAAGGGAGGATAAAAGGATGATTAGCCATTTATATCTTTAAAAACTGTCTTTTAGTTTATGAACAATCATAGTGACCCAGTAATCATGGTTAAAATCATGATGCTACTGTACCAGGTATGATATGGAACGGTTGAGTGTTGGTCTTCGACGTGTAGAGAAACTGGAGAACTGGCGCATCCCAATTCCAGATGGCTACTTCTCTAAACTGACTGTCAACAACTCTGGCCGGGCCTGGGGAACCCGTCAGGACAACACCTACTTGAAGGTGAGTCTCATTCTTAACACTACATCCAAATTAAAGAAAGTTTATGGGACTCAAATAATCCTCGCACTTTGAATTCATTATCAACCCGATGTAAAAGTTCATGTACAGGCATTCTTCCTTTATGAAAAATGTGGAGATACAATAAAAATCGTGTCCCGTGATTCAATTTACGACAAAATCCCAAAGTTGCGAAATTATTTTATCTTCCTGTTTTTGTAATTATTTATCCAAAGTAATAATGAAAATATGCTAAAACAAATGTATTATTTTTTCACTACCAATATCCTTACTTAATTCACTAAATTACTGGTGCTGTACTTCATTATTTTCTAGCACGCCCAATGTTATAAATTAGTTTGGTACATATTTCTTTAAAGTAAACGAGGAGAAATTGGAAAAGCTGGCAACTGGTTGAGTGACTGAGCTGGTGGAGATGAGTCTTGTCCGCCTGCAGTGAGTTTGAGAAGTACAGTATATTATATTGTGATTATAGGTTTAAAATAAAATTAAAATAATTATATGCTAATTACGTAGTACAATAAAGATGTAGAGTTCCAGAAGATACCATGGAATTTGGAAGTAAAATAAAGTGTGGATGTGTAGCGTACTGTATTGTGGCCAGTAGTCAATTATCTTTAGATGTCTATTATCTCTTCGTATGGCCACACAACGTACGCACATGTAGATATCTCACACTCAGGAATGAGGTAGAATAGAAACTCACGATGCGTTTTCTGTTTATATATTAATGTACAGAGTAGCGCTAAGGAGTTACTACTGGGTGAGGTGTTGCTTGCTCAGAGGTCCTGTAGGGCGAGGAGCTCTCTGAGGAAGCTGGGTGGTGAGGTGCTGGAGAGAGATCTTGCTGGTCCTGTAGGTCAGAGTAGGATGGTCTCCCTGTCGTTGTTGTTGAGAATGTCGGACCGTAGTCCGACACGGGCGTTTGCCTATAGGCGGCCCGTTTGGTGGTTCCGGCTGGAGCTCCTGGAGCAGCCAGACCGGATTTAGGATTGGAGGTGGTCCCACTATGGAGAGCATCTTGTCTAGTGTGTCTGTGTGACTTAAGAAGGCCTTCCTGGTCTCCCTGTCCAGGCATGGCCGTATTTATACAATTTACGAGGATCAGGATTTGGGGTGAGCGTAGCGAGAGGGCCAATCACAGAGGAGGCCCGTACTGTACTGTACTGTACTGTAATAGATGAAACATCTGTAATATCATACATACATACATATACTTGAACCTGACTAATTCGACACCCTTTTTGTGCCATGCGTAATTTATGTGCTAACATTAGGTCAAATAGCACACGTTATGGGCTTCACTACTGATAGCACAGGATTTAAAGACAATTATTAGAGTACACTGTACTAAATTGCTATTTCACTCCAGGACTTCCGGCGTAATGACTTTGGATTACAGCCACTTGACATTACTGAATTGGAGGTCTGGCGCAGCCGATTGTTGGATGCCATCCACCAGGGCTACATGAAAAATGTGAGTCATTTATCTATACTGAATATATCATACTTTCTGTCTGTTTGCCTGTCTGCAGGCTGCTTATGTATACAGTATGAAAATAGTGCGCTTCTATTTGGTTGAGAGGTGCTAATGGTCCAGGGGATGGTCACGCACTCTCCTGTCATGCACCCGGGCACAGCAGAGTAAGCCAGCCAGTTAAACATGATGTGTACAAACTTATTTCCTTGTTTTAAGTTTTATTTATCTGGAAATGATAGAGAAAAATAATATTTAAATAGTGATAAAGTTTATTCAGTAACTAACCGTAATGAATTATACATTTCTTTCTCGGCAGCCAAATGGTGACACAATCCCTCTGTCTGATGACGTCACATCGGGAAAACGAGGGGTTGACATACTGGGTGATACATTAGAGGCAGATGCTGACCTCAGTCCTCATTACCAGTTCTACGGTGACCTTCACAACATGTGTCATGTGCTTATTTCTTTCTCTCACGACAATGACAATGCCCACAAGGTAACCCACACTCTTCAGGAACTATAATCTCTGCAACTGTAGTAACAAATATGCAAATATCACTACTTAAACAATGGGGAAATGATAATGTCTAACAGACGGTTAGGGTCATTGTAATGGTAAAATCATATCCTTTATTCACTTATAACTAAATGCAGCACTACAGCACGTGATGCAAACTGTCATCTTTACTCATAGTCAGACCATCTGGTGAAGCTTTGTGATCCCACCCTGAGTATTGCTAAAAACAGAGTTATTTTCCAATTAATTGGGGAAAATTCTTTGATAAATACGTGTTGAAGCTATTAATAACAAATAAATGTTGAACATATTAATGATAGATACTTGTTGTGTACACATTAATAATAGATAAATATTGTACATGTCAGTAATAGATACAAAATAATCTATCGGTTATGCTCCATCCACTTTTGTTATCCTTGTCAATCATTACAATTCATAGATATTGTTTAAATATTGTTTTCTGAGTGAGGGATGCTAACTCGGTGGAGAATTCATAGCAAATTTTATTCTTTTCGCAATGTAAGATATACAATTTTTTTCAGATGAAGCCTTAATTTATTGATATATTTTCAAAGTCTCGCCTCTGATGCACTGTACAATAATGCACATGGCTACAACGCTGCACCAACGGACATACTGTAGATCACGAAAAACTCATAATTTTATCGCTATTAAATATTTAGCTACATGATGTATCGATTCATTTGAGAGGTAATTTACACGTCTCCAGTCAAAAAAGTTGTTTGACAAGTATTATAGCTGTTTATAAATGAAAATGTGTGTTGGCCTCTAAATGTTTTTCCTCGCATCTTAAGTAATTTCTTTACAGTTAATTGGATTATCTAAACTTTCACTCTTTACTTTTGTGTGCTGTACCCTTGAATATCTGAAGCAATATTTATAAAGGTTTTACCATTACTTCACTCGATTTTCGACTTTGATGAATATTAATAAACATCATAAAAATACAAATTTCTTACCAACTCCGCATCTGCTGTGATATTCATTAATATTTTTTTTTATAAATAATGTCATCATTGGTGCTTTGAACATGGAACAGTAATAAGCACAAGTGTCTGAAAAACATTCATGACATAATATACAGTACATTCAGGGAACAAGAATTCATATATATATATATATATATATATATATATATATATATATATATATATATATATATATATATATATATATATATATGTAGATCACAATGAAAACGTGGATAAGATAAATCTTGATAAAAATCACACGGGAAAAGAAAGGAGCACCTTAGCTTTTCTTTTTCCGTGTGATTTATCATATATATATATATATATATATATATATATATATATATATATATATATATATATATATATATATATATATATATGCAAATAAATCACTGTAGGTGCGAGTGATCCAAGTATATGCTGATAACCACAAGGAAACAAAAAAACACACAATAAATTGATTTCACAGGAGGAGTTGGGAGTATTGGGGGATCCAGCGACCTCCATGAGGGACCCTGTGTTCTACCGGTTGCACAAGTTTATTGACGATGTGTTTCAGGCATACAAGCTGACACAGAGACCATACACCATGGAAGATGTAAGTGTACCATTCTGTCATTATCTTTGGTTATTGTTTTCTTTATGGACACCTGCTTGGTTACCAATGCTAGAAACCTGTTACCTTAAGAACTTTACATTTTTTAATGTGAAAATTTACTGAGTTTAAGATTTACACAGCAATGAATTTTAGGTCACGCGCAGTAATAATTTCCAAATCATCTGTTTCATCTTATCTCCAAATCCTGATATCAGAACTGCACAATATGTCCACCATTGATCATCTTGAGAATATAATCAGATAATGAACAGTAAGGCCAAGACAACGGGATCTCTCATCTCGGTGCTACTGAGCTTAAGTATTGTTTTGTGTAATGTCAAAGATTTTGTTAAAGAAGATTTGAAGCACCATGATGGTATATCCTGGTACCTTTGTTCTAATAATTATTTTCCGCCATATGTTTTAGACTAGGGAAGATTATTATTACCTTTCATCTTTTTGCATCAGCTGTCAATGCCTGGTGTGGTAATGAACCAGGTGAGTGTTACCAGCAAGAGAGAGATCAACAAATTGACCACTGGCTGGAGTACGCGTGATTTTGAAGCTAGTCGAGGCATTGACTTCAGCTCCCCCAAACCTGTCATATTACGCCTCACCCATTTGGATAGCGTCCCCTTCAACTACCACATTGAGGTGAGTTCTTGCAATGGGAGTGTACATGAAAGGCTATTGATTAGTCGTGTAAGATGTGCTACAGAATTGTCCGTAGGCGAGGAACAGGTAGTTGTAGGAAAGGAATGATACTTGATCAAAATTTACATCTAGGACAAGTGGTAGATTAAACGTAGAAACAAACAGCCTCTGAATCATTATGGGAGTTCGGGTAATTGGTAGAGTCAAGATTGATGATGTACACAGGCAGAAGAGGATTTGGGCATATTGAGCACACGACAGATCACACAATTGGGGGCAAGAAAGTGAAGGGAAGGCCAAGAAAAAATAGTCTAGTATATAGGTGGAGTAACGAACTCTGTATTGTTGATTGTGTAGACTGGAGTTGTTTCGTACATGATGTTGTCAACTTGAAAGAACTTGGGGGTTCAGCTTGGTATGCACAAAGAATCGATAGGAGGCATTACAAATCATAATGGAGTTTCAGGATTCTTTATAGATAATGTATATGGAAGTTGAAAACAGAACCTGGTACATATTTTCATTTGTTGTCTTCAGCTCTTTCCTGTTGCTCTCCATAGTGGCCTTGTTCCACCTTCCCTATAACTTTGCTTCATTTTCTTTGTTTCTTGTTCTATCCTATACAGAAATGAGAAAGGAATGAAGATATTTGGTATCTACAAGAAAGGACTGTGTGACTGACTGTTGAAATTGGGGCTGAATAACAATTTCTCGTTTACAGGTAACCAACACTGAACCGAATCCAAAGGTTGTAACAGTAAGGATCTTCCTGGCACCCAAACACAATGGGTCGGGGGCGGAGATGCCCTTCATGGAGCAGCGTATCTTATGGGCCGAGATGGACAAGTTCAACCACACGTGTAAGTTATGAGTCACACTTGACGTACATACTATAAGTAATAGTTATATCACAGCCATTAAGGATTATATAATAACACTGTTACGCAGAAGCTTTCTGAAATATAACTTTGCTGTATGACTTTTAGATATAAGAAGTTGATGATTAAGATGTTCATGTTGATATAACTCACTCTGCCAAAGGTGAAGGGAGAGTACTTGAAGCACTCGTTCCATTTTCTTGCATCGCTCCTCCACCAACAGTATCGAATCGTGCTAAGTTAGTGAGGAAACAGGAGTCTTTGCCTTAAAAACGGAAAACCCCTCTTGTAATACAACTGTTTTTGTAAAATGAATATTCTCCAAATTAAAAAAAGATGAAATTAACAGGAAATTGTTTACTGAATTTGATTTTGATCATTTAAGTAATTTTCAAGTTACTGAACATAAAGCAATTTGTAACATTTGTAAAACAAGGGTCATAACTTGCAAATATGCAGGAATTTTAAGTTGTACTGTACACAAAATCTAATAAAATTAGATTTAGTTTTTGAAATCAGTGAATAAGAACCTTGGTTATGGATTTATGTACAGTTGCCTGTATATACTGTACGTATTGCACAGTACATATTATGTATCTTGCCTCACGAGCAATCCTTGGTATGTGCGGCACCGCCGCAGTCAAGGTGCCCCAACTGGGGGATGGTGGAGGGGGACTTTACATTTAAATGTCCTTTTGATATTATATGTTTATGGTATAATTATGTTGTTGGATACTGTTGTCCCTCCACCATCCCCCAGTTGCGGCCCTGCCACATGCACCTAGTCACCTGTGAGGTGAGGAACATTACGTGGGTAACTGTACTGTACATGCATATAAATACTGCATATAAATACTGAATTGTACATATATTGTACATAAAAGAGCAAAAAAAAATATACACCAACATACATTGTGATGAATAATTAGTAGACTAATAAATGTACCTCCTGAGGACTCCTCTAGATCTTCCATCCATTATCCATCGAATATTCATAAATACCGTACATGTATCTGTATTACTTCTGAACCTCTTGGCCGACGGTCCTCAAACGCATTGTGGATATTTCTTGCTCAAGTTGCTTGTACAGTTACATACAACTAAATCTTTAGTATTTACACTGAGTTATTGTTTATTTATTGTATGAGTGATGGCTCTCATAGCTGTAAATTAACGCCAGTGACCTTCCAACAGTGAACCCCGGCAAGAACCAGATAGTGCGCTCCTCAAAGGACTCCTCCATCACCAACCCCACTGACTTCACATTCAGGGACCTGGACTCGAGGCCTATGACCCCAGGTAAGTGGAGAGTTGGATTATTTGGGCAGTGTTCCTTGACTGGGAAATAGGAAGATGGTATAAAATTCGACTAAAAGTCTAATTAAACCAATTCAACCCACTTCAAGTCGAAACTACGTCCTTCGCCGCGCCTTTCGTCGTCTGGTCTGCGGCCCGATGGTGGGGGGTTAAGTTACTGGCTGGCTGTCGTTGTGTGAGGGTTTGTGACAATGCCTGATAAATGCGCCATATCTAGATGCATATTAAATTACAGACTACATGATAAAAATTTGATATTGATATATTTCCAAAGGATAAAAAACATAAAAAAGTGGATTTTATTATGCATGCAGCAAATATATAAGGTGCAACAGGAGGAAGAGGGTCGTCGAGTTTCAACCCGAGTTTTAAACTAAATGAGTCCTAAGGGACACCGCAATACAGTACTTAACGGGCGGTAAAATTAACTAATTCCAATAAAATTATTTTATATTAATGGAATTAGTTAATTTTACCGCCACACCACCCCGTTAAGTACTGTACTGCGGTGTCCCTCAGGACTCATTTAGTTTAAAACTCAGGTTGAAACACGACGACCCTCTTCAAGAGAAGATGTTGTTTAATATTACGGGCGTAACTCTCGGCCAGGAAACCGGATGTGGAGAGACAAGTACCAATTTGTTGCTTGAAACTGTTGTATAGCCTAGTCACCTGTAATATATCTACTTGCCATATTAAGCTGAAAACCTTTACACACACATATATACTTGTATTCACTAATATACTGTAATAGCTTGGGCGAAAGAGAATGGTGATAATTACAATCATTAATTTTTTTATTATTTTCTTTAACTATTTTATTTAATTCTTGTATTCCTCCCCCCCCCTCAATAAATAGCTAGACCATATGCCTATGATTACTTAATTGCTTTTACACTGATACTGGCAGCAAAATCATAAGAGTATAAATAATAATAAAGAGAATAAGAAGATTTTTAATAATAATAATAATAATAATAATCTGTAATAATAATAATTGGAATATCATAAAAATAATTACATGATAGGTTCGAGCGGCTAACTGAAAGATAGTGTGCCAGGGGATGAGAAAATCAGAATAGATGGCAAGAGTATCTTCTAATACAGCGGGTTGGTCGTCTCACCCGGGATAATAAACGAGTCCCTTACTACACTTTTCTTCCACTACGGCCAACAACGTCACATAATACGCACAACCCCCCGATTCGACTGAAGGTTGATTCACCAGTCACCTTGTATCCTTACGTTTCTCCTTTGTTTTAAATTATTATTATTTTTAATTTATCTTTAAACCAACTTTCTTTGACCAGTCTTTACTTCTTCTTTCTCTCCACCTTTTTTAACGCCTTTTTTTCTATTTCCTCTCTCTCCTTTCTCTCTCCTCTATTATCCTTCCTCTCTCCTCTCTCATCCTTCCTCTCTCCTCTCTCATCCTTCCTTTTTCCTCTCTCATCCTTCCTCTATCCTCTCTCATCCTTCCTCTCTCCTCTCTCATGCTTCCTCTCTCCTCTCTCATGCTGCCTCTCTCCTCTCTCATGCTTCCTCTCTCCTCTCTCATCATTCCTCTCTTATCCTTCTTTTCTCCTCCTTCCTCTCTCCCTTCTCACCCTTCCACTTTCCTCTCTCTCCTCCAACTACTCATGTCACAAGAGAACAGCATAGTGGTTGGCTGCCAGAAGGTATGCCTGCTCGTACTGCCATCTATTGCTGTCAGGGAACTATGTTTTCATCAGCGGAAGGAGTATCTACGTTTTATATTTATTTATTAACCATTTCAAAGCTTATTTAATGAAGCATACAGTATTAAGAGTATTTAATGCTTCTCCAAGAAATGAATTCGCGGAGCAATAAAACAAGTAGTGTCGTGGGCTACGTCAATGCTGTTGATTTGTGTACTCTAGGCTCTCTTCACCTGATCATCTCTTATTAAAAACTAAAATAAAATATTTTATAAATCACTTTAAAAATATTAATGCTCCTCTAAGACATGAAACATTAAAGGCATATTTAATGTTCTTACACTAAAGGCGAAGAGAATGCACTACAGTACAGTACCATGTTACGGCACAGAGCGACCAGTGAGGAATAGAATAAAATGAGCAGTTGGTTACATTGCCTTACTGTTTACCACTGCTGTTTACATGCAGTGTCTAGGGCACATGAAACTTTATACTCCACAGCATAGTTTATAATTATACATGCTTATCATTTGCAAACTTGTATGACAACTTTACTAAATTATTATTATTCTATTTTTTTATATTTTGTATTATTATTATTACAGTATTATTATTAATATGGCATAAGACCAACAAGACATAGTGAGGGAACTAAGTACAGTACAGTAGTTTGTATGTGAGGAAGGAAGTGAAGGTAAATGCTATACAAGATAAAGCGAGGTTTTAAAAGAAAGTAGAGATGTGAGAGTTGGAAAGGGTTTGGAGTTTTAAGTATGTAATGACAATTTTAAATAGTCCTGAAGGTGCACAGAAAACAAGTGTTGCAAAGAATGATCAGGAGTGAGGTTGTGTTCAAATATTACCCTATGGTTTTTTGGGACTGGATAATGTAATGACTCATGTCCGAGGTGATGAATTTTACACCACCTCCAGTATATAGTTCTTTGAATCGATGGTTGTTGTAGTCTCCTCTATGAAAATTGTAAAATGCATAAGAGTCCCTTTCCATCATATTTCCGTTTCTTCCAGGAACTGAAGCTACCGAGTTTGATTTCTGTGGGTGTGGATGGCCACAGCACCTCCTGCTACCCCGAGGAAAACCTGAGGGTATGGCCTACCAGCTCTTCTACATGATTACAGACTTCGAGAAGGACAAGGTCAGTCACTTGTCGTCAGTATTATTCTTTTATAATATCTAAAAGTTGCTGCTGCTGCTCACATGCAATTAAGTGTTAGTAAATCTAAACTCTTTTGGTTGACAAGTGATCTTATTTTGTTTTCCACAAACCTTCCAGCCATACCTAAGCCTGGTTCTGTAAAATCAGGTTCAACTGCTCAGTACCAAGAGAACAACCTCAGAGTCTCGACCTAAAAACCCAGCACATTAATTTAGTTATATTTAGACAAATCTTTTTGAGTTAAGCGCCAAAAGTACCAACTCATCTTTCTTTCTGTGAAACTTGTTTCTTTATGAAGCAATGACTCTGATAGACAAGAATATGTAACAATGGTTTAAATTGAGAGAAAATCAGCACATTCCAAATACACCTGAGGGAGTTACGGCAACTTGAAGGGAGCAAAATTTATCATTCTGGTTTGCATATCCTAAGGGTGATTGTGTGTGTGTGTGTGTGTGTGTGTGTGTGTGTGTGTGTGTGTGTGTGTGTGTGTGTGTAAAAGCAACATTAAGGTTTGTCCCATGAGGTATCTATGTCTGCTGAGTGAACTATAGCTACTCTGACCTTGGTCCTTTAATAGTGGTCCAGCTCGTGTTCGGCGCCATGCAGGTAGAAGGGACTGAAGTAAGATGGTTAAATAAATCATGATTGCCTTGCTGCCCTTCACAGGTGGAGCAGGCACAAGGAGCGAGAAGTTGTGCCAACGCCGTGTCCTTCTGTGGGGTCCTGGATGCCAAGTTTCCTGACAGTAGACCAATGGGCTTCCCCTTCGACCGTCGCCCTCCACCAGTTCTCCTCGATGCTGGCGTCCTCACAACTGCTGACTATGCACGACTTGACAACATAATGATGCAAGACCTTACCATCACTTTCCTCGCCGACAAACTGGTGAAGTAGAACATCTAAAATACAAGTCACATAATTTTAATTCTTCTAAGTACGAAGACCTTAAAGTGTGACACAAGACAAGGTAGAGCCACACTTATCCAGATTTTAGAAACCACAAACTATACAAGAAGCAAAAGTTTGTATTGAAATGTATACATTCTAATATGATAACATAGAAAAAATCTGAAATATTTGTGTGAGTTATTTCATTGTTTATTAAAGCTCTTTGCTGATGATAAGTTGTTGGAGTGAGTAGTGAACTGTTGTAATTCTCAACAGTGTGTCTGTATAACGCCACTATAGACACCACAAATTGTTTCTATTATTATTATTATTGTTATTAATATCACCATTATTAAACCTCGTGTCAAATAAGTTAGCTCTGTATCATACATTACAATATACGCATTTGCCTTAGTAATGGCACATAAATTTTTGAAATATGAAGATAATTCCGTAAAATCAGCTAATGTTTAGGGTACATAAACCAAATAGTCTACACTAAGATGACAAAGATCATCATTAAACTGACTATTATCATAAGCATCAAAGTTATTCAGTGTCCTCAAGTATCCTGTATTAAGAATAAAATGTTTATAAAGAGAGTTTTTGTGCTTATATGAGAAATCACAATTAAAAAGAGATTAATTGCACTGTTTGGACCTTGACTGTGGTCTAACTGTACATACTTAATGTGGGCCTTCTCCAACATTGTTGAGATTTGTGATTAAAGAAAATACAATGTGTGTGTGTGTGTGTGACACTTGTAGAATAAATCATGCATTTAATACGATAAACACGTTTGTTATTAAATATATAATAATGATGTGCTTTATTGATTGATATTTTGTTTACTTCATTATAGAGACTTGTAAAACTTCCATTCACTTTATTGTCCAATCAGGTGTTACAGTCACAAGTATCACCAACATACCGTAATGTGAATCATGCCACTTAAGTCCCGAAACCTGACACCTTGTGTTTTCCTCTTATTAGTTTCACAAAAGTTCTAGCAGTCTGCCTGACTCACAGAACTGGTGTAGTAACTCAGCCTCGACTGAAGGTGTTATGCAGATATACAGTAAATCCCTTAAGCTTCTTTTTGTCTGTATTTTGTCTTCTGTTTCACTAAAAAAGACCAGCTTGGCTGTAACATCACGCTCACATTTTACGTTGTCTCAGCTTCGTTCACCATATTGTTATTATATTTTTTCTAAGTCAAGAATTGCAAATGAAATCATCCCGATAGAAGATCATTGCTAACAATAAAATCTATTATTATTTCCGTTAACCAACAATTTTAATGACTGCTCTGTAACCTGGTGATACAATCCATCCTTGTTTATTTCCAGCTTCATCTTTCTTACACACATCACACTCTCTTATCAGATACCTAACACAGCCTCCAGCAATGTCCTTCCTTACCATACTCTGGGAACACACTCCCAGACCCTCGTGTCATCTCGGTCAATAGTTTTTATCTATACAGTTGCTTTCTTTTTTTAGCCAATGTTCTCATAGTGAAGTAGTTATTCACACAGCCTCGTCTTTTGATAATTCCCTCTTACACACTCTGCACACATCAAATTAAATATTAATTACTATGAGTGTCGGCTTCTTTTGTTACGTATTTAACTTCTTAAAAAAATAAAAATAAATAAAATGAGCGGCCACAAACACCAAACACGCTGTCTACATTAGGGTTTCCTTCCCGGGATCCCGGGCGTAAGTGGTTATGTTTTTTCCCGGGAATTTGGTTCAAATCCCGGGATTCTTATTGTTATTCCTTAACTCTGATTTGCACCATGTAAAATACAAAAACGCAGGTCATTCAAGTGTTCTCTTTAAGTTTTTTGTAGAGTAGGGCTTCCAAATGGCATAGAATTTTTTTTTTATAATGGCTGACTTTGAATGTCATTCCAAATATCATGAGTTTCTTTTGTGGCTAACAGAATGAGATTGACTGTCTGTGCTTCTTGAAGAGTTATTTCATGAACAACTTTTGATGTGTGCGTAACTGTGTGGCTTGTGTGCACAAATGATTTTATGCTATTATTTTTTTCACAGGTCATTCGAGTGATCGCTTTAGGTTTTTGTAGAATGTGGCTTCCAAATGGCATTAAATATAGAATTCTTATTTTTTATAATAGCTAACTTTGAATGTTATTCCAAATGTCTGTGAGTTTCTTTTAAGGCTAACGGAATGAGATTAATTAAAAATTTGCTTGTTTAATCATATTATGTACCTATTTTTACACCAGTATGCAACTTAATAAAGAGAACTTTGCTTCACTGTAATATAATTTATCAAATCAATTGCCTATCAAATACTCTACAGATACTACATTAATGAAGTATAGGGTTAGCATATAGCATTAGTTAGGACAAATATCACCTGATGAGGGAAATCCTGGGATCCCGGGAAATATCCTGGTTTGTCCCAGAATCCCGGGATGCTAAGAAACCCGCCGATCATATAAAGTTTGATATTTCAACCCCTAAGCATCATAGAACAACTATATTTTGGTTGTTGTTGTTTTTTCCGTTTTCAGGGTCAAGGAGTGTAATAAAAGTAATTTTAAATCTGTTTCTGGAATATAAAGACGTATTTAAAATGTCGTCTAAAATAGCTGCCGTATATACCTTGTTTTCTATTTTAAACTTGAAATCACCATATAAAGGTATTATTTTTGCTAACTGATATTATTTAAAATTAGACTAATATTCTTCTTCTATTATAGCCTATATAATAATTTAGCAAATATTTGATATTATGTATTTAATATTTTGGCTAACTGATTTTTATGTTTGTGGCAATAGTAACTCAACAAACTGATGCATTGATTTCATTTCAAGAGTACTGTGTCTGCAGCAAGTTCATGACATCAGTATCAAAGATGTGCTTCAGTATGAATTATCACCAGTGCCACCTTTCTTATTTGAAGCCAATGGTGACATGCGGGCAGCGAAGAGTAAGGCCACCTTGAAGAAAAGGTTAGGAGTGGAACTTTCTTCTCTTTTCGTTGAACAAACTGAAGTATCTGTGGTAGATGGATGTGCTGTACTATAGATCATCTCAAGGCCTTCCAGGGGTACAGTTGAGAACTTCATCAAGAACATGGTTGCATACATTAGCAACATATTGCAGAAGACTGATGTATATCTCATCTTTGACAGGTACTACCCAAACATTATCAAAGATGCAATGAGGATGTCAAGAGCAGGAAAAAATGCAAACCAGCGCCATCAGCTGACCCTAAACATACAACTATCCCCTCAGAAAGTTGTGCTAACAGCCAAAGAGAATAAAGTGAAACTGATAGATCTTGTCTGTCAGTATCTACAGGAGAATGCCGAGCTTCTTCCACAGAATGGTAGAAAGCTCATCACTACTGGCCGACACTCAGTACCCAAGGAGATTCAGTTGGGTAATGTCATGTGTAAACCAGGCATGAAAACGCTTCACGAAGAAGCGGATGTGAATAT
Organism: Homarus americanus; assembly: GCF_018991925.1. Classification (NCBI taxonomy): domain Eukaryota; kingdom Metazoa; phylum Arthropoda; class Malacostraca; order Decapoda; family Nephropidae; genus Homarus; species Homarus americanus. Next base: position 9,240,147 of record NW_024735554.1, read on the forward strand.
AGCAAAACAGGTGTTGTTTCTTGCCTCATGTGGTGTTGATGCACTACTACTCATCACAGAAGTTAACCTGCAAGATATTCATGGAGGGGAATAGTACTTCAAGATCTACCATTGATATCAAGGCCACAGTTGAAAAGCACAGGGATCTTGTTGATGACATAATGGCAGCACACGCTCTTTCTGGATGTGACACCGTCGCTCATCTCTATGTTATTGGCAAGGTTACCGCCATACAGACACTGAAATCTGGTCATCGTCTTGACAAACTTGGGAAAATTGTTGCTGAGATAAAAGAGGTTGTCTCTCAAGCCACCAGATTTGGAGCAGCATGTTATGAATCGAAGGTCATCAATGATATGTCTACTGTGCGATTAAATTTTGATGTTTGGACATCAAAAAGACAGGATGACGTAGGGAGGTGTGGGGCGAGGTTGTGTGACGTAGAGAGGTGTGGGGGGTAAAGTGCCGTAGGGAGGTGGCAGGGAGGAGTGACGTAGGGAGGTGTGTGTGTGTGTATGAGGGCGGAGCAGGGGGAGGGAGTGTGTGGCGGTACGAGCGAGCAGTACGGCCTGGACAGAGCCAGGGTGAGCGGAGTTTCTGATCTCTACACCTAGCAGTTCACGCTTCCTAAATCTAAAACTTAATGCAGTTATCCCTACACATCCCTAAAGGAAAACTGAGAATATAATACTTAAAATAATCACATTCATTACTAAATAAATTCAAAAGGATTTTATAAGGTTAACATGAGCGTGGTAAAGTGTAACTGTGGAGGAAGAAGGAAATAATAACGCCTGAAACTAAAGCTAACTTGTTTATATTTATACTTGTGAATTGAGATATTATAATCTAACCGCTAAAGCAACACACTTTTGAAAATTGTGAAATGTCTTATTGAGATTGATGAATAAACTCAGAGAAGAAAAACGAAGATTTAACCAATAAAACACGTTTAACCTGTGTCTCGGTGTCAGGAACTAACAGCAGAAATAGTACACACTAGTATTTAACAGTATTAGGCGATAAATTATAAGCGAGTGTCCTATTACCTAATAGTTGAAGGCCACGGCATCAACAGCTCCTCAGTCTGTGTTATAATTTATTTGAGCAACACCTTGAATAATGTGCACCACCAAGAGGCAGTATAAACTAAAGTACACACTATTAAAGGATAAGATAAACTGCCGGAAACAATAATACACAAGAGACTACATGTGCTGAAATTCATATCGTCTGGCAGGAAAATATATCAGAATCAGTAACCGATAATAACAAAAGAAACACCAAAGAACAGTAATCACAGGCAAACAACAGCGAACAATAATAAAGCAGAGACTAAATAAGCTAAAATCATGCTGCGGCAAAATTTATCCTGGGAACCTATGTGATAACCTACCCCACTACAGGACAGCCTAGTACCCTCCTCGTGAGAACCATCTACAATTTGGAGACGATACTGACGCAGTGACTCCCATTGTGTTATTGGTGCTGCCTTTGTGTGTCTTGTTTGTGCAGTGGTGCAGATGTGTCAGTAACAATCTCGAGTTAACATCACACGTTACCAAATGAGGTGGACGTGAAAAGGCAAGCGTGGGTGGGTTCGTAGTTGAGCCGCATGGGCGTGTGGAGAAGTGGTGGGCCAGTGGGCGTGCGGGGGATTGGTGGGTGTGTGTGTGAGGCGTGCAGGCAGGATGAGGGCGTGCAGGTGTGAGGGCGCCCTTACCCCTGCCCACACTCCCACTAACAACTACGTGTCAGCCAACTACATACCCAGCAAAATGATCAGGTTAGGCACCTCAGAAATTGGTGCTCTCTCTCTCTCTCTCTCTCTCTCTCTCTCTCTCTCTCTCTCTCTCTCTCTCTCTCTCTGCATGTTCCTGCATATTGTGATACTGTAGATAGGTTGCTATTACATTACGTTTCCATGATAATAGTTGCTGACCGCCATACTGAACACTCTGAATTATCTTTGTTTACACACACAACAGTATGAATTTCAAGGACAGTGTACTGAGAAGGGTGAAATACTGTACAGAAGTTTGCGTGACAACGTTGCGACTAACAAACGCTGAAGATTTCTCTGAAATTCTTTAGAAACAGTGAACTTATTATCTGTAACAATGCTGGGATCTTGTAGCCCGACTTAATGAACTAGTGAGTACACCCAAGAGTGTATAGAGGCGATCCTAAGGGAGATAAAGACATTATGAATAATGTAAACACCTAATCATCCCCCTGACAAAGTATACCAACACTAGGCTTTATGACACTACATCCTCCTTGTTTGTTGAGAAATGGAGATCACAGGGAGAGTGTGCGCAGCTCACTAAGCCTTCGGCACACAAGTAGTATGGACGTGCAATTGACTGCCTTCACTTTCTGAACGGGTAAACTTGGGTACACGTCTAACGGCCGGGAACAATAAATTAAACATATAAAAGATAAATAACAATGTGTTCTGTAATATTTCTTCTTTGATATACTCGTACTGTATCTTTTCCATCGGTTTTAAGACTTTTTTCATGTTTCTTGGTGTTAATGTTACACTACACCAGCTTTTTGTCAATTTTGTGCATTGATAACATCTGAAGTGTCTATATAATATTTTTTCCTCTTTTACAAAATTATCGGAACACTTAGTTAGTGTGTGTAATTTGCAGAAGCTTCTAGCGCAGCAGGAGCAATGAACGATCAGTCTAAATTATACTAATGACTGTGTCCTGCACGTCTTGGGGGCTTCTGGGAATAAACAAAACACTGACCTGTGGTTGATGTTAGTAGGCAGGGCAGGACCCATATAGCGATATACAGTATACTCAGGTTGGTCTTTATTCAGTGGTTCGCTACGGCTAAAAGTAGACCTATAATAGTTCAGTGATGGTTTTGGTCAATTAGCTAAATTGCCGGAGACACTGAGCCAACGGCCAACATGCCTGTTACTTAATAAATTGTGCAGTTTTTCTTGGTCTCCGCGTGATTGTATTCTATTAATCTATACATTAAATAAAATCTGTGAAAATTCCAAAGACAACGAACCATTGCTATGTATACAGGCATTTGATGTACAGTATTTACCCTTTTCCCTTAAATCCTCGTTAATTTAGTGTCAAAGGTGTTTCTGTTTCAGGTTTTTAACTTTCGAAAAGTTTAATGAATCTTAACTCATAATTTCCCTTAAAATATAATTCCATGTTATCAGGTCGAAATAAATTCATGTCGGTGGTAGTTATGGCAGGCAAGTGAATTATGAACAGTGTGTGTGTGTGTGTGTGAGCCTCCCAATATTTGCCGTTTTTATACACTCTTTAATTATTATCAAAACTCATACTGATTAAGTTTGGTTGTAAGAATTTATTTAATTGAATGTCTTCGGATTTTTAAAACATAAGATGTAGAAATAGAATTAAAGCCTCGTGTGAAGTGATCTCAAGCAGTGTTGACATTACCTTTTTGTGTGGCTCGTGATGAACAGTGGTCAGCGCATCAAAACCAGAGAATAAATCCCATGGTTAGGAAGACACTCACTAAGAGTTGGAATATTCCACCACTGTGAATCTTGAGTAAGCATCACCGTCAGGAATTTTGGTGGTCACGATCACGAAGTTTGGATGGTTAATATAAAATGTAGGCGGGCAGGCAGCGGTTAAAGTACTGCACTGACACGTACAGTGACCCTACTTCGGGTATCAGCTTATCGCACGAGAAATCTGACCTGTTTGTAGTGTTGTGTTACCCGACCTTGCGGCCACCCTCACACTACATCCCCAGCTGTTGTACCGTAAGGGGCTCAGATGCAATAGTTTATTTTTTATAAGACCAGTGATTAGCTTTTGTACTCTTAGGGTATTGAAATTCTTCCAAACAAAACATTAAAAAAAGTTTCACAGTAAAATAACGGGAGTAAAAATGCTTGCTTGGGTGTCCTTATCACTGCTTTCTTTTCAATACGGCAAAGCTTTCTTTACTTGTGAATGTTGCCTAACATTTCGTGCCACATAACGCATTTGTAACTGCGTTCTGAAAATGGGCACCAAATCTATCAATTGCAGATTTATTAGATGGATCTTAAAATTTGTCGAATCTTTTGCAATGTACAGTCTCGTTCAAGATTCTTCAAACACTGCTGGAAACAGCTGGCAACTCAAGGCAGTTTGTTTACTATAGTAGGTAGTAAAAATTATGAAAGATTGTAAACGGTTATCGGTGATTGGTTACTTAGTTCCCCGTTGCTTAATTAATGGTTTGGCTTTGTTGTCTCGTATTATATTATACTACGTACAATAGTAAACAAACGGCTTTGAGTTGCCAGCTGTCTCCAGCAGTGTCCGAAGAATCTTGAACGAGACTTTACCTAAGCCCTTTTCAGTACTGTTCACTAATTTTTCATGTTTGGATTCTTTGCAAAACACACATTCATCATAATCTCATAGTCTGTACAGCTCTGCCTTTTTACGGACATTGAGATGTCCATATTATTGTTTAATATTTGACTAGTTAACTATATTCTACCTGTATATCATACTGCATGCATGTATATAAAATCAATGTTTGGTAGCCATATTGGCCGCCATCTTTGAAATGGCATCCTTCGAAGCTAAAATTTAGATATTTGGACCGATCTACACTGTTTAGACACCAAAGTCAATGTTGTATCCCGTCTGGAACCAAATTTATCAACAATATGCTTTTAGGGTGCGACCATCTTGAAATTCCAGTTTAAGGGTCAAGGAGGGGTTGTTTTTCTTGGCCCGGCAACCGGGAAATTTGAACTCAGCCCCCTAAAATTACCATAAAAAGATTAATTGTCAAATTTTCCTAAAAAAGTCTTCTATAACTTTTTTGGCCTTTTTTCAGATTTGGCATCTAAGATAAGAACATAAGAATGGGGGAAACTGCAGCGGGCCTATTGGCCCATACTGGGCAGTCCCATTTACACCCAACCCCTATTGCTCAAATATCCATCAAACCTATGTTTGAAGCTATCCAGCATATTCGAGTCAATGATGATGTTTGATAACTTGTTTCACTCGTCCACTACTCTATTTCTAAACCAATGTTTACCTGTTTCGTTCCTAAATCTAAATTTGTCCAATTTAAAACTATTGTTACGAGTTAGTTCCTGGTTGGATAGTTTGAGTACCTTTGTAGTGTCCCCTTTGTTTAGCCGTCAGCTGATTTACTTTTTAATATAAGAGTATTTAAAATCTTCAAATATTACTGGTTATAATTATTACTGGGGTGGGAACTAGAAGAGTCCAGTACATAAACTACCACTACTGGGATAAAATACTTTATGCAGGTAAAACATTGAATGTGTGGATAAATGGTTATACATTAATTGTATAAATTTTAACTTGACAATTACAGGTATTTGCCGTGTGTACAGAAATGAAAAGTAATACTCCCCTGTATTATTATTATTATTATTATTATTCCAGTGTCAACGGCAAAGCTACTTTATCACGTATTATAGGGGGAGTATAATACAAAAGTGTGTAGGGACATTCGCCTTCACTCCAAGTTAAAATTACATTTATTTGCTAAATACCCTGACGACAGTTGTTGAATCCTAAGTATAAAGAAATAATAATCTGGTAAATAAAGAATTTAAAAAATTTAATTGCAAACTCAAAATTAATTTTCATGATGATTATACAACGTGATTAATTTTACGATTTCGGAACGTTACCCTCCTCGTGTTTGGTTAATGTTCCGATTTGTTAACGTTATTCTGTACCACACGTAGTTACGATATTGAATCATTTTGACGATAAAGTAAAAATACTACATACTAATAACGGAAGTCGTTTTTTTTATTTTATTATTATTTTTTCTTTTACGAGGATTAGCCCACCCGGGCACAGGTCACTGACCCACATTGGGGCCTGGGGGGCGAAAATGTAATAATTCACAGTAAATAAAATTTATAATTAATAGTAAAATGAAATAATATTGATAACAATAACAACATTGTAATAATAATAATAATAATAATAATAATAATAATAATAATAATAACAACATAGAACCACAAAAATGAAACTTTTCATCTGCCTTGATAATATTCTAACAAGTGGAGGTAACTGTAACACTCCAGTCTTGTAAGTAAAGAAAATGGGCTTATATCACACATTATATTCTTCTTTATTAAGCCAGTCGTCCAATACATGGCTATCCTCCTCTTATCTATTTATTCATCTAATCAGAAGTCATTTACAATAGTGTGGATCTAGTTTTTTCCTATCCTCTGAATTTATGACAAGTTTGATAAAGATTTGTTCAGTGGTTTCGGTGTGATGGCAGGTGACTGAAAATTGAGATCAGATGGAAAGGAATCCAGAAGTTGTCTCAGGTGAAACTGATAGTGGACTGATATATAATGTGAGAAAGACATATTGCCACATTAAGCAAAGGATGGTTGATCAAGTTACAAGGAGCGAGCACCTCTTTATGTTTGACTTGGCGAGGCAGGCAGTTACGCGGGCCAGGGTGTGCGATTTGTTTCATTTACAAGTTATTTTTATTATTTATCTTGTTCTCGTTCATTTAAAATATATATATAATAAAATGCCGTTTATAGGACTCTTAAATTTTAGTGAGCCCAAGGGGTGGGGGGGTGATCAATGAATGTTATACACTTTAAAACTATACAGTAGTATCTTTTATCACCTTTCAGCCATAGCTTTAATGTTCTACAATATCTACATGTTTGAGGAATTTTCACTCATTGATAAACTAAATGTAAAGAATAAAAACAGAGGAATTGTTGGCGAAGGATGAAGTTACGGTACGGGAACATTAATCACTCGGAACTAGAGGTTAACATCCCGTTGTTAGTTACTGGCATTTTAAACCTTATCACTATTACGTTTCCATGCAACTTTATCCACTTCATATAGCAGAGGATAACGTTACAATATCGGGCCATTAACGACTTGCTGGACACCACAGTAAATTCCTCCAGAACATCGTGAAACATATTTAGAATTCCTTAGCCTGCACTTGACCCCCAACCTGCTGACGCCGGGCATAAAATTAGTCTTTATGAACACTGAGTGATTAAGTAACTGACTGACGGAAATAATATTTTGTTTACTAGATCACGCAAACGTAGCTTATACTAACTCTGAGTTAATTCTGCTTTTCTCCTGTCATTGTGACGTCAAACACTGGTGATCATAGTATAGGTCACCGGGGTCATCGCCCACCACTCCAACTGTCAACTTGTTTGTAGCATGCAACGTTGACCATCATCAGCGTGAACCACCGCAGTGTTAGCCTCGTCACTTAGTTGTAGATATTAATCATCAGTGATTTACCGCTTAATTCTCACCTGCACGGAGTACAATAGGAGTGCTCTCTCAAGGTCTGAATAATGTCCTAATCCTAAGCGCTTGGTGTGTGTGTGTGTGTTTACGTGTGTGTGTTCGCGCGCACAAATAAATAATATGTGACCAGACCAACGTGTGTGTTACAGCTTAAGGGTATACTTATATAAGGTCTTAACATAGCCGTATTTATGATTTCTCCCCCGGTCAGCAAAACTAGCCGTTCAGGTGGTTGGTCTGTTGTTCTTTACTTAGTTACGACCTTCATATGTTCAGCGTTTGTTTCAGGACCAGACCGGAGATCCCAGAGAACACCTCGGCGATGTTTGGTATAGTGTCACACACTGGAGGGGAAGAAGTATACAGTGTATAGGGAGTAATTTTGAGAGACGCTCCACCTTGATCAACAGAGGGACGCTGTTGGGGGTCACAGAGTAAACGTGATCTCTCTCCCGGCCCTCCTCCCTCCCCACCCCTGCTATTCCTCACCTTTCCTCCTCTTCCTCGCTCATGACTATGACATGGTTGACTGAAGTTACCATTGACTATTATTTCTTCTCTCCATTCCCAGAAGAAGAGGAATATTGTTCGCTTCTCTCTTGGGTGAACAAAATACCTCAAAACGGGATGAAAAATATAAGTAGCAGTAGTAGTAGTAGTAGTTGTAGTATTTTATTATCATCATTTATTATTTTATCATCAGTACTATTATTGTTATCACTCTGGATGCAAGGGAGTGGACAGTAAAAAAGTTGTTGCACGTATAATAATAATAATGGATTGAACAAAACAATAAGGTGTATCATATAGGAAGAACGAACGTAATTGTTAGTAAAAACAAGATAAAGCTATGTAAGGGGAGTGGGTACAGTGATCAAGACGTCCGGTTCACCAAAATAATGGATACGAAAATAACCATTTTAACGTTATAGAAACCCAAGTAAGATTTCGAAAACATTTGAGATATCTGGTTTGTATCTTAGCTTCGGTGAGTCACTCCAATGTGTTCCTACATCTCCAGTTAGGGGAAAACTTAGTGTACGAACTTTTGAGAATATGGGACATGTCGGAGATAAATAACCACTTGTCCCTACCTTTATCACCCGTATTCTATATAAAAGTGTTCCTGCGTGAAGATCAACTGTGGTCTCCAGGGTGAATTTGGGTTGGATCAGTTGGGGAGGCTTCAGGGAGTCAAAGCAGTCACAGTCATCAGTGAATCATGCCCGACTAGATGAGAAAAACCCTATAAACACACCAACTACGGGCATTTATTTTGAATCTGAAGTGAAAATTAAATGTTTCCTCGTCTTGCTATGAAGTACACACACACATATATATATATATATATATATATATATATATATATATATATATATATATATATATATATATATATATATATATATATATATATATATATATATATGAAACGCAAGAGGAACATATTACTCTGAGTTGTTTGGTGACAGGTACCCACAAGTACTGTAGGAAGCCATCGGTGTTTATTTACATATAATAAAGTTGTTCTTTACTATGTTGGCTCACTTAATGTAGGATAATTGTTAATGTTCACTCATAATACCGAATGTTCTTTGTTATATGTTATACAGCAGGAATTTATGTGTGTTGATACACATTCGTAACAGAACAAGAGGAAATTATCACACAAGTAACATCATCACCAACGTCATGAACTGAGAGACAAAATGGTTCACCGCCACCAGAAACGACCTGTGTTAGTGGAGGCAAAGGAGGCACTGCGGCTTATGGCCGGTAGATGGGATAATCTGATCAGTGAGCTGGATCATGGCAGACCTTCCTCCACGTCCACTGTGTCCCTCCACCACACCACCACCAGCGACAAATTTTTCACTTTATATCGAGATAAGAAACCATACGTGGTAACGTTAGTCTCAACACATTTCATAGCGTTCCCACTGTTATGTTTGTATCGTAAGAAGTGCGGTGGCCGAGTGGTTACTGTATAGTGTTCACCATTTGTCCTGGGGGTCACTGGCTTGTGCATGAGGCATCTACAATCCACCCAGTTGTGAATAGGCTCCTGAGTGGAGTCAGCCACATTGTTTTGATCTGTAGATGACGATATAAATGGTTTCTACTTTTTCTATGACTTTTTACCCGCCATTTTGGATTTAAAAATGGCTGTCAATTCATTAGTATATTTTGGAATGTTTCATGATTTTTTTATGTATGAGTCCCGTTAAAAGTTTTTAACACCCATTCTTCTTTAGTTATATAATAAACAATAATCTTAAAACTTCTATTAGGTCTCCACGCCGTGTTTTTCAATAGTGTTGCCACCAAGCCCAAGATGGCCGCCACAAAATCATCCTTTGTTTATCATATAATCCTTTCGCAAATGTAAAAAAAAAAGGGTATGAAAATTTATACATTTCTCACGTTACCTAGGAGTTAGGTTAGGTTAGGTTACGTTACGTTCGGTTTTTTCCTTAAGTTCTCATCTCTAGTAAAACCTTCTTAAAAATAGTACCTGAAGTGAGGGTGTATCACACTGGATGTATATATTAACACTAACTAACAAACATCAGTGGTCAGCGTCACGATAAGGATACACAAAACTACAGAACCGTAAAGTGTCGTACTGCATATCGTAAAAGTGTCGTGCGGCGCCATATAGCAAGACGTACGGTATCCCTCAGCCACTATACATCACACCTTAGGGAGAGCGACACCGGGAGAAATAAGAAGACCCCCTGCTGAAGAGATGAACTAGAGTGAGGAAAGCTATGATTTATGACCCTCTTCGCCACGTCAATTACTGAACGGATGGTCAGCCTTGCGAGAAGTCCTCTCACGTTGCACTCGCCGAGATGTGCCAGTTAACGACCCCTTGGCCACCAGACGACGTCATACACCGGCCATATTGACTTTCCCCGGTCCTACGTAAACAAGAGAGGTGGGATATTCTAAGCAGTCACGTGAGGATGAGTGGCAGGTGTCACAGGCTGGGGTGGGGGGTTGTCTGTTGTTGAGGGACCAGTTAACACCAAGGTGGTTAAGAGTGGCCTCATCAACCTCCAAGGCTATTTTTACCTCCGAGGAAAGCTTTCTGTACTTGACCCTTATCCATTTTCTCACATTTCCACTTGTCCACATTTCCACATATCCACTTGCCCTTTAGCACCTTACCCCACATATACACTTGCCCTTCAGCTTGGTTAAGGAAATGACACTACAAGACACGACAAAATAATTAAAGAACTGGATGATATTATATAACCCATGTTAGGACGATAATATACAGGTCCCCCCCCCCTCCAAGCCACTGAGAAGGGATACTTGGACGTTAGTGTGTTCCTAGTCAGATTGGGACCTGTTCTTGTGGCATCCCATCAAATACGAGGTTTAATGAGAGGAAAACTCGCATTTACAGCCACTCATTCACGTTCAGCAGTGTGTGAGTGACTCCTTGACCTCCTGCTGGTGACCTGTAGAACACCTACACTTGCTCATGTGGTGGGCTTTAGGGAAAATAATATCATAAGGATAATTTCAATATATAATTTTTTTTTCGGAAATTCAATTAAACGCATCATTATCTCGATATATTTCAGTTTCTTCGCAAAATCGATCAAACGGACACTTATTTCAATATTAGATAATTTTTCGGAAATTCGATTAAGCGTCATAAGGAGAGTTACACTTATACCTCTATCATAAGCTGTGATACGTGACGCTAGGCCCTCGTGTCTGACACCGTGGGTTGATTGGTAATCGCTTAAGGCTCCAGCGTTTGGGTGCCTATAGCTCGTGTCCTGCATACAGCTAAATACAAATTAATTACGTGATGGTAAGTAAAGATGCCTTAAAACTACTGGGTTCAGAGTGATAAAGAGGCTCGTATTGTCTTTTGGGTGTCGCATATCTGGGTAAATTGGTGTGGATATCCTATATACAATAAGAGAGGGCTATTGACCCCTTGGGTACGAGGGATCTCTCTGCTGAATAAAATCGTCTGACGTCAGGCAAATAAACATTAAAAGTGGCGTCCTGTAGTGAAGGGATTAGTGGAGATAGTTTATTAACGTCCAGGAAAGATGCGTCTCTAATATCGAGTCAGTATTATCGTATAGTATGAAGTTGTGAGTTCCTCATTTTTTACTCCAGTTGTTATGAACGTTTATTGTTATTGTTTACATCTGCAAAGGACGGGTAGAGGGGAACAGAAAAAAATAAGTACATTTATTATTAGTGTTTTGCAAAACGATTTCAGTAAACCAATAACTTATTCGACGTGTTTTCATTGGGGAAAATAATTTATATTTCCGTAAAATTCAAATGTCCCACGAATGACATTCTCCGGCATTTTTCTGTGGGGGCAACAAGTGACTCTGACGTCAATAACTCAGCGTCTGTATCAACCCACAAGATGGTATAGTACCAGAGTTAGGAGGTTTGCCGCCTGACTACTCGGTGAAGAAACTGTCCGGTTAAACTTCGTAAATCGATTGACTTAAAGACATAGCATAAGAGTTCAAAATCTCGACTGTTTGACTCAATATGCTAGTTATCAGATTTTATGGTTCTGGGATGGAGGATGTGGAGGAGTGGAAAACCAGACCAGAATGAGTAAGGTGAAGGGAGAGCTATTTGTGAGTGTAAAAAGGGCAGTAATACGGTCTTTGTGAACAGATACAAGTACAGGTAATTAGTAGGATGTTTTCAAGACTTGTGTGGAGAAGAATAGAGAAAGTAAACTGGAAGACATGAACAAGAACGAAGAGCTAGGCTAGACGGAAGGAAAAACTGATGAAGGGAACTCGAAGAACATGAATTGGACGTAAAGACATGCAGGAGTGTTATTGTCCATTGTGCTCCATCAAGTAAGATTAATTGCACCATTACGAGAGGTTCTATTGCTAAAGAATGTATCTGATGATAGGCTGGCAGGGAGGCAACCGCGAGGGAGACCCGTGATTGGTGTGGTGGAGGAGCTGAAGACGATGACCCCAGAAATGTGAAGATGGAAGCGAAAGACCTGCCGCCGTACACAACACCCACTACGATCCCTGTACATCAATACCGGATAACATAAGACATGTTATACTTCGAATTATATGAGTTTTCAGGAATAATTCAAAATAGCGAACTGGCTGGCGTAAAATCTCAACAATAGTTATTCATTTAAGCAATAAAAACCTTTCAACTTGAGATGAAAAGTTACGTTTGTTCACACTGATTAAAGTTCACTCTTCAAAACTCATTTAGGCTTTTCGTTTACGCGGTAAACCTGTACCTCTCACTTGTCAGGTTGCAAACTTGGGCAGGAAAGGTCATGTTTACCAATTCGGACAGACGGGAAACCTGCCATGTTTTCTCTGTAAGCCTACCTGACAGCTGTTTTTTTTTTTTTTTTAGTCATGGTATCAGGAACGTATTTCGCTTTTCGCTCAGACAGGAGGGAAAAAGTGCTGTATACTGAATTAGACACTCGCAATTTTGTGTTTTTTGTCGATAGAATGGAAATTTGCCATGGCATGTCTGTAAGTCAGTCGAAAAATATATTTTTATGAACTTTCACCTGAGAGAAATTGTTAATTGAATTAGATAGGTGAGAAACATTGCATTAAGAGAATTGGTGGAGTATAATCTCATATGAAGAGGTAAGGTAGGAGTTTATAGTGGTAGAGTTATAGAGTGAGGAAAGTAGGTAGCGTGACCTAGAGTGTGAAGATAATATATATTAACACAGGTTCAGTACAAGTGTAGTATATAAAACACAAATGCGTGTTACAGCTTTATTTTACTAGTTCAACAGGGGGGGGGGGTTAATGAAGGTTCGTACACAATATATAATAGACTATATATTCCTATTATCTAGATTCTAACAAGTCGATCGTTGGGAGGTTCAGGATCACCACACTACTACCGTCTACACACTTACTTTAACAGGAAGAGAGGGTAGCACACCGTCGATGGACCGGACTGAGACCTCGTTACACTTAGTGACGACTTCTTCGATGAGACGACGAGCGGGACTGGAGACGTTCGTTGCTTGCCCCCTTACGGTTATAAGAATCCTCGTGTGAAAGGAACTGCAGGCCTTATATTGGAGATCTCAAGTCGGCAGATGACCTCTCTTAATTAACACTAATCTGGGTGTGTCAAGACCGACTGTTTGGTCAGGTAACAGAAGTACTGGGTGGATAGCAGTTCCTTGAATTAACAAGGTCATGACGCCGGGTTAAGCTAATCGCGTGGCGGTGAGAATTCTGGTGCCCTTTGTGACATTGACCTCCTTTGGGTTAGGTCTTTATCTCACCTTAGTCTCTGTAGGGTGCGTCAACTTACGTGGGTGAACACGTGCTACCCTGGTTACTGCTGAGTCTATGTTATACTACTGGCCTGGATGCTTTGGTCTGATCGATAAACATTATGGGAGCAACATTTAGTTTATTCGCCAGTTTGGATTCTCAAAGATTCTTTATGGTAATTCTATCCTTCTAACTCGTGTGTCAGTATATAGTTACAGTGAAGTCTCAGTGTAATTTCAGTGTCACAATGGACGTATCTTTGGTTAAAGTTTAGGGTTAATATTAGTTCCCCCCTCCCCCCCCCCCATTACGGTTAGGTTAGGTTAGTTTGGGTTAGGTTAAATTAGTTTGGGTTAGATTAGGCTAGGTTTGGGTTGGTTCTTTTCCTTTGATATGAGAAATTGCTTTTCTAGTGTATTTTTGTGTGATTCGGTAAAATTTCTCACATCGATATGGGGGTATGGGGAAAGACTAACAATTACCAAGTTTAGGTGAGTTATATTCGTACTTCCATCTCCAGTTATAAGAAAAATTCAATTTATTGAACTTTGTGGCGCAGCGATCAATTTCTGAACGTTAACAGAGGGACATTCATAGCTACTGGTTATTCTTTATTACGTTCTAAACTTACGGATGATATTCATTTTACCATCAATAATAATTGGAAGGCTTTTGGTGCAGTTGTGTGTGTGTGTGTTTCGCAGACGATGGTTTCAAACCGTTTAACTCCTTGTATACGGTGTCACCTCTAAGCTGAATAAAATCGTCTGGCGTTAGCCATATAAAAAGTAAGTCTCGTTCCCGTAGTAAAGGGGTTAAGGTACAAGCTATAGGATAAGCATATATTATCACATGCTACACCACACCGCAGTTTGTATTAGTTTTTGCAAGGAATTGGTTACGGAATGTAAAATATGCCAATACTGTGTACTTAGAGAACTTATTATGGTTTATATTTAGGATATCTTAAAGTGATTTCACACGCTTATTGACTTAAATGGACTAAACAGAATAATATAATATAGTGATTGTTATTATTATCAGATATTTGTTTAATCTGTGAAAATTCCTTTGATGAGATTATGTAAACATTTTCATGTTATTTCTTGAAGTTAGAAGATACAGTATTGGTTTCTGAGTAAACAGTGGTATAAACACATTTATATAAAATAAATAAATATTTCAAGAAGTACAGTTTTTGAGATATATACATTATTAAGAAGCTTTTACCATTTATTTACGTAATGTCCACCCACTCTAGAGATTCACAGATTGCCCACGATGGGGCTAGTTTATTGGGCACCCCCTTACATCCTGTGCAAGGTGAAGCGCAGAAGCGTTTACAGCGCCCAACTGGGAAGCATGCGGAGTTCTTGCTTGCCTTTATGACTTATGCATTAAAGGCGTAAAAGGCCTGAAGGGTCATGGGTTTTGTCAGCAAATTACATATAGTAACAGAATGATGAGTGTGTGGGGGGGAAAATTCCCGGTACAATTTATCTGTTTATGGCAAAGTGTGGCAGGTCCCTAATACTGTCAAGTGCCAGGCCTGTCACTAGGAGGAGGGATATCTGGTCAGGGAGGGAGAGGTGTTGGTAACGGCTGGGGACCTGTAGGGGGAGGTCATAGGGCAAATGAGGATGTAGTGAAAGAGGGTGTGAGAGTCTGTTGACCACAAAGTTTACAAACAGTGCGGCCAGGCTCAGGGTTGCCAATGTACTAGGCGTGGCGAAGTACAGTGGGGGTGGAAGTGATATGGTGTGGTGGGGCAGGTACAGTAGGGGTGGAGGGAGTCACATAGGCATTGACAACATTGAGGACACACCTTTTAGTGTAATTGTGATGGTGTGTGCGTCGACATGTCGGTGAGGTACAGGTAGCCGGGGGTGGAGTCCTCAGGTCCAGGTAGCCCTGGAGGTGGCCATGGCGAGGGGAGGTCAGTGACCTGTGTAGGCTCCCTCCATTGTTCTTGATAGTATTGTCAAGGTCTATTTTGAAGGCATTACAACACTTATTATTACAAACGATTATGTACTTGGGTAGAGTCATAAATGTCAGATCCAACCTCCATTCCGTTTATACCAGCATGGAAGAGAGTTGGACAGTGTCTGACGGTCACCAGTAGCGAGGCAAGGTTGCAGCAGTACACCGCCACACTAGTTATCTCAGCTCCTCACCCAAGGAGGGGTTATGTTTCTTTTCAAAAATCCACTTTGTGTTTTACATTTCTCTTGTTTTATTTTGTAAAAAATTGGTCGTTTCTAGTCGACCAGTTTGTGTTTAGTCGTGAGGAAAATTGATAAAATGTGGGCCTAGAATTTCCACACTCGTCATATCTATAGGGTCGGTTTGTTTATAAAGTGTCCTTCCACACCACTGAAAGTAAATAAGTTGAGATGACACTTCGCGCGTGACGTAATATATTGAAGCAGGATTCGTTCGTCCTGTAATTGTAACGTCAGGCGACAACCAGCGCAAACCAGAGCTTTTAATCGTTCCTCAGAATGAAAGGGAACTGTGAGCTCTCATGGGTAGGAACAAACGAGGGTGATTTATGACAGGGCAGGACGCCAGCCTGTTTACAGGCGGGGTCCGCAAAGCATCGCTCACGTCCACAATCTAGAAAAGGGAGGAAGGGTTCTAGTGTGTGTGTGTGGACCATCCCCTCTTCCTGTTATTATCTACTGATTTCCCTTTTTTTATTCTGTTATCTCTTTTTGTTGTATTTAACTTCCTCCCTTTCTTATTTGTTCACATTCATATCCTTTGTGTATTCAGGTAGAATGATTTTTTTTCAGTATAGTAGGACTAAGAATATATTGCACCAGTGTGTTAAGCGTCCTACTGCATTAACTAATTCATAACAAAACATAAGGGATCAATACAGTCATTTGTATCCAGCGTTGTGTTTAGCTTCCTACAAACTTATCCAGTACATATTATACACACAGAGTTAGAGTGACACCTTCTAAACCATCTCTCAACTGCATATTGAACTCTTATGACAAGTAGATAAAAAATCTAATGTACTATTGTTTTCCCAGGGCGGTGAAGACATTAACGCAGGCAATATATTCTATGATGTTCCTACTATCAATTGAATTACAAGGTAATATTGAGGGATAACAAGCATTGCATTGACTGGGATAATGCCTCCTCAATATTACCTTGTAATTCAATTGACAGTAGGAACATCATAGAATCTAGTCTCATTAAACATACCGAAGCATTCGACATGAATCAGAGTAATGGCATGTACAAACTGGACAATTTTGTAATTAAGAAGATTTGTAACCAGGTGAGAAGATCGGGTCACCTTACCCTCTGACCTGGCCACCAACCTTTGTGTGCTATTTAAAGATTAGTAGGGTCATTACCTAATACCTGACCATTGTGGACCTGTTCTCACCCTCCTCTATATATATACACCTTGGTTTGTATTTCTCTTTAGTCTGTACTCACCCCTGAAGATGTGAATTACACGAAAGCGCTTGAGAACTTCGTGTTTTCTTCTTTCCTTGTGGTTATCAGCATATACCTAGATCACGCGCACCTACAGTGATTTACTTGCATATATATATATATATATATATATATATATACCTCTAAACCACCAGGACACTAAAAGTTGACATAGACTCTGTTATATTTCACACAAAGCCTGTTCAACGAGCTTATGGCGCCGTGAAGCTCTAATGGGGACTACCCGTATCACTTAGGTGGTCAGAGTAACGTTTTACCAAATCCGGCTTCGAAACACGAGGATCCATATATATTTCATTTATTGGGCTAATGAAATATATATGGATGAACATTTCCGTCACTCACAGCTTAACTCACCCAGGTCCTTATTACAGAGGTCCAACTGTTCACTAACTACTGACTGCTGAGTAACTTAATTAACCCCAGACCTATTAGGTGATCTGGTGACCAAATCCAACCATGAATTACATTACTACTTACGTTTACTGTCTCTTGTTGATGATATTGTTCGGTCTGTATTTTTGTGTGTGTCTTTGTCAGTCTGTCCATCCTTGCCGTCCCACAACACGCTGAAAAAAACACAACAGGACATCATAATTATACTCTAAACGTCACGGTATTTACTCATCCAGCTAAACGTCACACCTCGAGTCACTCTGATATACTAGTTCTCAAGGGTTCCTCCCAGGTGTCCTTATTCATTCTTCCGTGTTTATCATGTTTGTCATTGGCAAGACTGTAGTAAACTTTTGTCTCAGCTGTCTGGTTCAGTCAAGTCTTCTGACACTGAGGTTGTTGTCGTTGTTTAATGCCACTGTTTACATAAGAGCAAATGAGGCTTTTACAAGTCACAAGTTAAAAAGAAGAGATGACTAGGCACCCTGGTTTATTTTGCCCGATTATTAAACACCCTAATACTACTTGGAGGGGATTAGGTTAGGTTAGCGTTCAGGTGTGCCCACACGTGCGTATATTTTGTCGCCAACATGTGATCGACAAGACGAAATGAGACACAGGGTTCCGACTCTGGTAGGGTGTGGCCACGTGCACTAGATCGGTGTTTCCTCGTGTTGATCACATTTTGGCGACCAAATGTACGCATGTGTGGACGCACCTTAAGAGTGTTTAATCATCAGGTGAAATAAGATTGGGTGACCAAACTTCATATGATCCGGCAGAGCGATTTATTTCACGTCACCAGTAAAGGGGAACTTTAACGTCCGTATAATAGCAATCGGAACTGTGTATAGACAATGCAGGTATATGGTGTACAATGAAAGACAAAAGTCGTGTCGTGAAATTTGGTGAAAACATATGCCGAAGGGCTAAACTTTTGGTGCGCTCTAGCTTGTGGTAGGGGGCGCTCATAATGTTTCACGAGTTATATTTAATCTTCGGACAAAACCGCGACACGACTTTTGACTTTGATTACACTCGCTCTAGAAAGTACCACGACTCCTGATGTCTCGGTAGGGTTGTCAAAATCCTTCGTCTGTTGTCATAAATAATTGTCTCACTCAATATCGCTAAGATACTTTTTGGAGCGAGTGTATATGACTGATGTGGGTCATTGACGTCTAATTAATGGTTTGGTTCTAAAGGTCATATAGTGTAGGATGCGTGGGACGTGGGAAGGGGCGTGTGGCGTGGGAAGTGTGTGGCGTCGGGGGCATGTTGCGTTAGAGGTATGGGGAGTGTGTGGTGCAGGGGGCGTGGAGAGGGCGTGTAACATGGGGGTGTAAGAGTTAGGTTAGGTAACTTTCAGATAACATTTATTGACAGGAGACATCATGGGAATACGTGATATTTTTAGAGTAGCCATAATGGGGATAGGGAGTAAAGGAACAGATGAATAAAAGGTTCTTGTGGTGACGACTGTGGTCTGTATTTAGACCACGGGTTGGGACGTCTTATTTATAGGTTAATCTTGCCATTGTTTACTTATGACTCTCCTTTGCATCCTTGGCGTGATGCCCCCCCGTGTGCTCTTCCTTCTCTTCCTTCTCTTCCTCCTCCTCAGCACACTCAAGATCACTTTCAGGAGACGACACGACTGACCTGGCGGGTGATGATTATACACGGAGAACCCCTTAGTGTTAGGAGAATGTCCTGAAGGTGGAGAGGGAAGGTGGTCGGGGATGAGGAGGGACTAAGCTGGGACAAGAACAAGTAAACCACATTACCTCCTGAGATCAGATTTAACTGTTTCCTAATTTAGTTTTTCACTTAAATGTTGTTTCTGGCTAATAATGTGGATCACCCGAAGAATCGTCACCCCAGAGTTTGACAGGGTGACGATATTTCAGGTGGCAAAACCTGGGGTGACCATTCTTCAGGTGGGGTCAGGACCCTCAATGGTGGTTAATCTTCAGGCCTTACCTAACCTAACCTACCTTACCCATTGTAATATGCATCGTGTATTTTGGAATATTGAGTAAAGTATTTTCCAATTATATCTATATTATGGAGTGGGGTGATGATTCTTCAGGTGGACAATGGGGGTGACGATTCTTCAGGTGATCCAATAATGTTTTCGTGGATCAACTGAAAAATCTCCACCCCAGCTTACGTCACCGAAGATTAACTACCTTATCGCTATTGGGTGGAGGGGGGGGAGGTTAGGTTAGTGTTGATAATCTTAAGGTGAAATAAGCTGGGGTAGAGATTCATAAGATAAAAAAAAATTCTTCATTAGTATTATTATATATAGTAACACAATTCTAGGTACAGTTTACAGGAGACGTCTAAAATATCCTTTTTTATTATTAAAGGTAAATTATTATACTGCAGGTGGAAACATTTTAGCCATCATTAATATCCCGATAAATTCATTAACGTATAAAGACTACATTAAACAAGTAATATGCGGTGTATATACTGTAGTTTCCAAGATGCTTATGGCGTTCATTAAGAGGAAATTGTCTCACTCTTAAATCATTGTCATATTTTTTTCTTTCATTTTCTTTTACTCCCAATTTATGGTCATATTATTTATTTTATTTTATTTTCAAACAATATAAACACTTACTCTTAAAATATCAACCAGAGAAACGTAGATTATTAAATAGGTAGATAAATAATGGGAGAGACAGACCTGTGGCAAGGTGTCCCCTGATGACGTGTAAAAGTATGACTAGTGGTAACTCTTAATATAACTGTGTGTGTATTTGTGTGTGTGTGTGTGTGTGTCCGCATCCACAGCTCACCCTCCGTACCCTGTGAATCGTCCACATCATAATCTCTAACCCTCTTTGAGACACTCAGCTTTCACTGTTTTATTGGATCGACACATTACATTTGCCCCGGTGACTCCCACCCAGACCTTGACTCACAAATAAATTAAAAGAATGTTTAGTTCTTATAAGTTGGAGGTTTTTTTTCGATTAATTGGACTACGGAGGCTTATCATACAGCCCTGTAGAAGACGATATTTCCTTTGGAAATAAATTAGATGAAAAATAGAACCCCAGCAGTCTTGGTTTCCAGATAAGGTTATGGGTGGTTCCTCAGATTGTTTACATAGTCACAGGGTAGAAAATAATGATAATAATAATAATAATAATTAACGGTTTATTAAGATAACATGGCAGACAGAAGGCTGAGAATATACAATAAACAAAGATTATACGTTACATATGGTTAAATCGGGGAGTGGGTCACTTGACTGACGAAAGCTTTCAGTACAAAGAGATAAGTAACATAAATTAATTATAGATCTGGTACTGTGGAAGCTGGTCTTGTAAACAGTCTTGTGACCTGATATTGGCGCCAACAAAGTCCTTCCCACGTTTTGGATCGCCTTCGTACCGAGGTGCTAGCCGCTCCCTCACTACAGCTGCAGGTGTTCAGCACATCCACTTGGTCCGGGTAGGTCCTTCAGCTCACACAGGGTGTTGGAGATGGTTCTTGTTCCTCATGTGATGTAGTTAGGAATTCATAATTCCTCACCTGGGTGGAGTAGGGAGTCTTTATTTCTCTCCTGATGTAGTTTGGAGTCTTTCTTGGCTTCTCATACAGAAAACACAGATGAAAAATCGTTTCCCCGTCAGGCAGCTCTTCCAAGGTCATGAATTATCCTCCGCCTCAGACACATCTCACCAGGTCATAAATTCTTTTTAAAGCGGCACCTTTGCTGAGTCATCTCATTTCCACGTAATTCATAACATTCTCTGTCATTAAAACTTCGAGTTCGAATGAAATTAGTGGTATATTAACTAACCCATTCATGACGTAGTAGTTCATCTTCAATTTTGTTGCACAGTCTCTCTTTGTGTAATGAAGACAACAGAACACTGTACCTCACTCACCTTCTCTTTTAACCTAGCGTTATTTTTTATATTTTGGCTTAAATCAATCAGTTAGGTGTTTCGGCTTTAGTTATGAGAAACACTCGATTTGTGAACGTCTGAGAATTACAGGACGTGACGAGCAACAGCCCTGTTGAGTCTGCCAATCTTATCATCCAACAGGGACGAGCGCTGGGTTACAAAATATTAATAAATCACCCGTTTAGTGCTACTCGAGACGACAGCCACTCAATTCTTATCTCCAGGAAATAATCATTATAGTGTGAAACAGTGACTGGGCATGATGGAGATGGCAGATAGGTTCAATATATCACTGTTGCTTTTCGATTCTTATTTGAATGAGGGAGGAAGAAAGTCACGTGTCATCATTTTGTGTTATTGTTGATGTTGTGCTGCTGCCACGTAACACCTGATACTGCCAAATGTTAGTCATTCAGTAAGACCATTCTTTTTTATACAGAATGACTCACAGGTCACACCATAAGAAAATTAATGTTCTCCTTTTTTTCCCATTTTTCAGGTGAGTGATTCATAAACAAATAAACGAAGATGGCAGATAGATTATCACGAGAGGAAGGACAGATGCCGCATACCGATCAGTTCAATTGTAAAAGAATTTGATCAATGACGCCCATATTCCCTCAGACTAAACACAGACTGGCGTTGAAATTTGACTCCCTTCGGTACAACTCCCTGTTACTGACACTCATTATCGGCAGGCTTATAATAAAGTTTTATATACCCCTTAAATGCATCTCCCTATTATTTTTATCCCCCGTTGAACCACCCCGAGGCGACCATCACCCCCATGTGCCAAATCTACCGATGCTAAGAAACAAAGTAGCGAGAGTAGGTACAGTACTTATATATGGAGACGGGCAGACGAACAGAGGCGATTAGGCGCTTAAACGAAGACAAAATATTTAACATGTTGAAAAATATTTGTTCGTAATCTTTGAAATGTTGGGTAAGTTTTTTATATCAAATTTATTACTCCGATTTTTAAGAGGTGATGTGATGCATAATTGTGTGTTTACCCTAAAAGTGTTAATTTCTTGACGTATTATTATATTATTATTATTATTATTATTATTATTACTGCTATTATTATTATTATTAATTTTATTATTATTCCTCGGAAATATTTTACAGTATATTGTTTTTAATAGTCTTGTCTAAGGCTATTTTAAAGCCCAGAACTGTTCCCGATTTCACAGCTTGAGTTGGTAGACTGTGAGTCGCCGAGTGTACACAGGATATATTGTGTTGTAGTGTGTGTGTCATGATGGGTACGTCAGGTGGGCCATGGTGTAGGCAGGGTGTGCTATGGTGTATGCAGGGTGTGCTATGGTGTATGCAGGGTGTGTTATGGCGCATATAGGTGTCGACACCCAGGACTATGAATGGACAACCACTTAACACATGAATGACATGATAGCTCCCCCCCCATCCCTCCCTTCCTCCCTCTTTCCCCTTGTCCTTACACCAGTCCATCATTGTCTCTGCCGTTGATGGTAGTAGTAGTAGTAGTAGTAGTTGATGGAAGTAATAATGTAATGGTGTTGGTGATTATGATGGTAGTGGTGGTAGTAGTGACGGTGGTGGTAAGCTTAATGGTGACGGTAGCAGTAATGGTGGTATTCATAGAGGTAGTGGTGGTAGAGGTGGTTGTTGTGGTAGTGTTGGTGGTAAGTTTAGTAGTGGTGAGGATAGTGGTATTGGTGGTAATTATGGTTGCGTTAGTGGCGGTGGTTAGGTAGACTCCGGGCTTTCAACGACCCCGTGGTTAGGTCGACATTAGGGGTCAGTAGATAGTTTGGCAGGTTCACTGATGGAAAGTAAAGAGCGTCTGACTAATCATTTATCACTGTTTTGAGTGTGTGTGTAATAATAATAATAATTAACGGTTTATTGAAAGAGCTTGGCAGCCAGAAGGCTGAAAATATACAGTTACATATTTGGGGAATGGGTTTCGAATTACAAATAATATACAAGTAACATAAGTGATACAATTAAGATATATAATAACTAGATGGGGAAAAGCTCAAACTACAGTGCATTTCTACATAGTGACAGTGCAAGAAGTAGTATTTACTGGGAGTGAATACACTGGTTTATTACAAGTTATTGATAATTTTTACAATGGTTGGGACGGCTGTTCTTATAGCGATCAGTTCGTGCACGTATGGGCTGGATGCGGTTGTGGTGTCGAACAGCAATTCTCGGGCTAGGGATCTCAGGTGGTAGTAGGAGCCGGTGTCGAGGATGGTGTAGAAGCTTCTGTGTGTGTGTGTGTGTGTGAGAGAGAGAGGGGGTGTGTGAGGGTGGGTGGGTGTGTGTGAGAGACGGCATCGCCATTGGTATAGGACTAGTGGTGGGAGCCTCCTGTATGGGACACTGGCCACCTGTACTGAGGACAATGAGACATTTCCCTTTCATCAAGTGAGGCCCAGCTGGTTGCAATTACCACCTGTCACTCACAACTCACCGTACCCAGATTATACCCATCATAACTCCCATAACTCTCGTCTATAATCTATTCTATAACTCCAGCTTTTCATCCCTGCTATAATGATTTATATAACCCCAACGTATAATCTCTTCTGCATCTCCTAAGCTATAATTAAAAAAAAATCGTGTTGTTTATCATATCCAAGTGTGTCAGCCTCCCTGGGGTTGTGTTGCTCTCTCTCTCTCTCTCTCTCTCTTATTGAGGCGGCGTGTTTATCTAGCCACCACCACTACCACAGGATACTGATAGTAATCTCTCCCTGTATCCTTTGGTCTCTGATGGCCGATGAGTGGGAATGAATTTTTTTTGTTTTGGTTCTTCACTTCATTCTTACAATCCTATTTCTCTCTCTCTCTCTCTCTCTCCATATATATCTTAGTACACGCTATCCTCCTCTTCTACCTCAGTACATCGCCCATTGTTACATACTCTGCCACCCACAACCATCACCACACACTACCTTACACCCCTTATTTATTCTATTTTCTATCTACACCAAGCAGATTTTTTTTCCTTCCCTTTCTCCCATATTTTCTTATTTTGATATTTTTTTTGTTTGTTTTTTCATCGTTATTAATTGTCTCCTTATACACGTTCTTACAAACTCATTTCACCTCACCTAACGTTAATCCAATCCCCCAGGTAATGTTAGAGTATTTAATCTTCAGGTGAAATAAACTAGGGTACCTAATCTTCAGGTGATACCATTTACTGCTTTATCCTCAAACAAGTTGCACATCCATGACAACATTATACAACCCTGATATAACCTTACTTTTACCAGAAAACAATCCAGGTATAGCCCTCTCTCAGGTATACCTTTAACATATACTTAACTCTCTAAAACAAAATAAAAAAAAAACTAACTACAACAAACAAATTCTAATCTAACCTATACCGTTTTTTTTTCTTCAATATTTCCAACGCTGTTTTCTTATCATTTATTTTAATAAGTTTACTCTAATTGAATAAATAAACTCGTTCTCTCAGCAAGATCCTCCTATTGCTTTTCTGAACCATCACTGTCCTTGCCCCTTCTACAAACACACACACACACGCATACACCCTCTCTCTCACACACACACGCATACACACGCATACACCTCTCTCTCACACACACACGCATACACCCTCTCACACACACACGCACACTCTCTCTCACACACACACGCATACACCTCTCTCTCTCACACACACGCATACACCTCTCTCTCTCACACACACACACTCATACACCCCCTCTCTCTCACACACACACACGCATACACCCTCTCTCACACACACACACACGCATACACCCTCTCTCTCACACACACACACGCATACACCCTCTCTCTCACACACACACACACTGAATGAGACACTATACTCTAAATAATAAATAACTCTTAGTCACACACCTTCCTAGAAATACTTGAACTTATTCCTTGCATTTTTCTATACGTTCTTATTACATTTATTTGATACAAGGTAAAATATATTCATGTAATGTTTCTCGTTATTCCTCTGGTACTCTACCCTCTGTGGTGCTCCAGCTGTGCTCTCTTGTCATTTAATTCATCGTTTATCATTTCTCATCCTCAACTATTCATCACTGGTGACTCCATCCACGCCTGATGTCATTCTATTGTTATTTGTTTATTACTTGGCTCACTTATTTTTCATACATACATACATACATACATACATACATACATTGATAGATAGATAGATAGATACTGTATCTCACAAGAAGTATTAAATAAACATTTCTTATGGAGCCAGTAAGTGTCACTATCCTTAGATTTCTCTGCCCACAGTGACAGATCCTCTCCAGAGAAAACCCAATTTTAGTTCGGCGTAAACCCGCGACTCGTGGGCTAAATATAACCTCGACTCCAACTGTATTATTATGATAAATCTCTATGTCTGTGTATGTTTGTCCATGGATATTTAGTTTAGAAATTCATATACAATAATCATGAAGTATTAGGTTCATATCCCATAAAGATCTTTGACAATAATGGTATATTAATAATTAAGAAATATCTGCGCGTCAAGTTACACCGAGATGAAATATTAGATGTTTATTTTATATGCTTGATAATTGGTTGCAGTTGCCTGAGTCTGTCTTGCGAGGTATAGCTGAGTTTGACCCCAGTTTTACTTTCACCCACGACGCTCAGTGATAGGGACGAGTTTGTTGCTGTCATAGTGTGGTTCTGTCCCCTCCCACAGTGTCCTCATCCCTCCCACAATATCCTCGTCCCTCCCACAGTGTCCTCGTCCCTTCCACAATATCCTCGTCCCTCCCACAGTGTCCTCGTCCCTTCCACAGTGTCCTCGTCCCTTCCACAGTGTCCTCGTCCCTCCCACAATATCCTCGTCCCTCCCACAGTGTCCTCGACCCTCCCACAGTGTTCTCGTCCCTCCCATAGTGTTCTCGTCCCTCCCACAATATCCTCGTCCCTCCCACAGTGTCCTCGACCCTCCCACAGTGTTCTCGTCCCTCCCACAATATCCTCGTCCCTCCCACAATATCCTCGTCCCTTCCATAGTGTCCTCGACCCTCCCACAGTGTTCTCGTCCCTCCCACAATATCCTCGTCCCTCCCACAATATCCTCGACCCTCCAACAGTGTCCTCGTCCCTCCACAATATCCTCGTCCCTCCCACAATATCCTCGACCCTCCCACAGTGTTCTGTCCCTCCCATAGTGTTCTCATCTTTCTATATTGCCCCCCCAATATTCGCATCTCTCTCTCCCACTTCCAGCTCCAAGACAACTGACACAAACGACCCTCACACCCCTACTCCCACTTTCGCTGTACCCTGTCACCTCTCCTCCAGCACCCCCCCCACCCCTCCTCTCTCTCTCCACCCTCCCCTACCCCCCCCGCCCTCTCTCTCCACTTACCACCCTGGGAATTGTGAATGTGAAGTCAGGTGTGTCACTCTTGCAACACGAGGGAGGGACCATGTGTGTATGTTCTTGTTGAGTGGTGGTGAATGTGACACTTCTTGAGTCCTTCATACAGCTTCCCAAATACACATACAACTTTACAAGCATATGCAAATATTACACACACGTACACATACCCAGTCTACACACACACACACACCTCCCTCACCACCGAATAGACTTAGCTCATTACCAACGACCTCCCATTGTGTTTGCTAGACTCTGGTCACTGTCTACCCGCCTACGTTTTTATTCCCTGTGTTTACTTGTGTTGTACTTTTGTTTGGTCTTGGTCAGCTGTAACTGTTGTTAGCTGGGTCTTGGTCTATTACTGTTGTTTTGGTTCTTTATTATTAATATTATTGTTATTATTTTTGTTGTTTTTTTGGAACAATTCACAAAACACCAGAATGCATGTTTTGAGTTTTTCTGACAAATAATTACTTTGTTCTGTTTGATGCGACTTAATAGCATGGGTAAACCCCACCTTCAGCCTCGCTACAAGTACAGTACACCCGTCTTTGCTTACTTTCCGCGCGCTTTGGCGAATGTAAACTAACCAACACCCAACTCTGTAACTACGGGAAGGAATGGACAAAGTTTGCACGCTCATTGGTTTATTCTTACTGAAAATCAAATTCACTTTTTATTTCCCACTGGAGGATTATAATTTGCAGCAGTTTTCTGAGAGATAACCACACCACATTATTTGGTAAGGTAACAGGTAAATATTTTGAGTGTTTGGTGATAAATTTGTTAAATTTCACGACTCGGAAAATTTTATTTGAAGTGTTTGACTCTGTTATCGTTATTATTGCTATTATTATTATTAGTAGTAGTAGTAATTTTAAGGTAATAAACTGGCGGCGAAGGTGTGGCTATAGGGGAGGATGGAGGCCAAGTAAAAAAAAAAGTAGTAGTAGTAATAATAACAGTAGTAGTAGTAGTAGCAGCATTTATTAATTACTAATCTATCTTTTCTTGATCTCTCATTACTGTTACTTAAAACTCAAGGTCTAATATCACAGTATATTTAGTTTCTTATTTTGGGAACGATAAAGTGAAGCAACACATTTTTACACGAGATACGAGTTTAATGCAGTTATATATACAGTATATATATATTGTGTGTGTGTGTGTGTGTGTGTGTGTGTGATTCTGAATGTGATCATTAATTATACCCTTTTAAAATCATCATAGTCTTTGTTTATTTTTCTTTTATTTTGTTCTGCTTCATTCATTCTGTCAGCTTTGTTTATTTGATTTGTTGTCTTTTACCTCTTAACACTTCAACTTTCCCCCTTCTGCTGTTCCTTCATTATTATGTATGAGTGAGTTTCTCTCCAGTACTCTAATGGAATAATATAATACTGTACCACATAATTATATTCAGAAGGTTTATAACGTAAATAATCTTAGCTTAATGATTTGACTTTGTTGGGCTGTCCTTGGTTGAATCGGCTGTTTACCATCGTATACCTCCACTGTCTCTGTACTATACGTGATGAATCTATGTGAATAATTGTCCATTTCATCAACTTTTTTATGGAGTTGAGGATCGTGATTACCTCAGGCACCTTGTAGGAATATTATTGATGGTGCAGTACAAATGATAAAACTCTCGTACGCAGAAATATTAGAATTTCAAGTGCGGATTCTCAAAGGGTTGTGTTGAATTTTCTTTGTAATCGGAGGCTTAAGAATTCTCCTCACTACCTAACTTAAGCGGTAGCACAAGCATAACGTCCAATATGGCGTTGTAATTATACTATACATATTCGTCATAGAATTTTCATGAATCCGGCCATTTTTTTATCAGTTTGAAATTGTTGTTCTTGTTGTCCTTGTCCTTGCGCCATGTTCCCCATTTAGCGGTATAACGTGTGTTTGTATGTGCTGCAGCTTGCATGACTCTGACCTACTGGTGAACTGCACGGGGGAGGACGACCCTGAACTGCAGGCCCTGAGATGGACGGTCTACCAGGTGGTGTTTCCTGTTTTGGTGGCTCTGGGCGTCGTGGCCAACGTTCTCAACCTTATAGTGCTGTCCCGACCTGCTATGAGGGGCGTCGCCTATAGGTGAGTGTCATGATGGTGGGTCTCACAGATGTGTTGTAAAGGTATGTCAAGAGGTGCATTGTATGGTTTTTAACTTGTAATATAGCAGGGAAAATACACATGATATTAACCCTTCTGGCTTACCTGGACACTCTGGAGTTGTAGGTTGCATGCACTGTAGATGTAAAGATGTGAAATGGAATCGAATTGTAGGGAACAACGATATGGCGGATGATAAAGTTCAACAAATGGACCTTGTACTGAGTAAAAGTAGCATAATGGAGGATGACGTGTAGCAAGGCGACTGGGAGAGGTGTTGGTGAATTGGACAAATTGAAGACTGGAGCGTCTGACATGGAAGGCAGGTCCAGTACGACATTACTGACTAGTCACCTATTCGTAAACCGAGTAGCTGTAGACTGTATCTTATGTAACAGTGATCAGTAGAGCAACATAACATGTGTGGGCAGACATTGCACAACTGTTGAAAAAAAGTAAGAAGCTTTGTAAATGTAAAGTATATATGAACCCAAAACAGCATTTAAACACATTCTTTGTAATATTGGAGACGTTATGGTTCCAGAAGGGTGAACCAGTTACCAAGGATATTGACACTGGTGCTTGCTATAACGGGATTCTATTGAATGATGAAAGATGTTGGAAACGAGCTTCTTGTTTGAGACGAGTTTGTGTCTTGGTGGTAGTGAATGTAAACAGAGATATTATGTGCCCCACTATTATTGGAGTTATGTGTTCAGTGTAGCAGTATCAAGACACACTATTGGGTACATGTGTGTGTTACAAGGTGTGTGATGCAGGTGTGTTACGGGGTTTGCGGTACAGGTTTGATACATGTGTGTAGTACAGGTTTGTGATACAGGTTGGTCACCGTTCACCGGAGTCTTTATACGTATTTTGTATTACCTGCAGGTACCTGAACCACCTTGCGGTGAGTGACCTGTTATACCTGGTGTTCAACGTGCCCTTCTGTATGAAGGACTTCGCCAGGATCTCGGAGATGCAGGTGGTGTCCAGGGCGAGTGCTGTGTACTACGCCAACGTCGGCATCCCGCTGGTGAACTTCTTCCTCACCATGAGCGAGTACATCGTGGTATGGCTCTCCTACGACCGTTGCCTCGCCGTCACCAGCCCGCAGAAGTTCTCGGCCAAGCAAAGGCATGAGGTGGTGAGAATACGGTGCGGGATGTCGCTCCTCCTATCCATGTTCGTATACAGCCTGAGTCCCCTACGGCAGACTTACCGCTGTGAAGACCACGAGTGTTGCGTCAGTGAGAGTCACTTCATAAACGAGCCCTGGTATATGGGCTACGAGTTTTTTAGGGAAATCTACTCGAGATTTTTACCCGCTGTACTCATTACCTCTTTTAATGTGGCCATTATTGTGACGCTGAAACAAATCAAGCGAGAGCGAGATGAAGACGTCATAAGCGAAGCACGCCAGGAAAGGGAACGTCGACTATTTTTCCTGCTCATGGCGATCACAGTTTTCTTCTACGTTTCAGCCTTTCCCAGCGCCATTTATAAAGTTCTCATATTCAACGACATGCACTTTGTCCCGTACTTCAGAGTCGTAGCTGATGTCTTAGAAGTATCCGGCCATGTTTTTAATTTCTTTTTATATTTTCTATTTAGTCCAGATTATCGTAAAACGCTGGTAGGTATGACTTCTGCCGACCAGCCTAATAATATTGCACTGTCGTCTACAGCCATTCCTCTATGAATTACTTGATATTTATAATTGGATATGAAATTTTTTTTGGACGAACTATATTTTCAACGTAGATGATATTATATATTATGTATTCTTATATAAAACGCCTTATATAAAGTGCAACTACCAACAACAAACTGAGATTTCTTGGCCATTTTTGGCTTGAGTTCCCACCAATAACAGATACTATGATGTTGGTATGACCCCAGGAATCTGACTACAGGCACCAAGGTGTCTTTCTTCTTGTGATTGCGCAGAAAAGACACGTGTGTGTATAACAGTGATAATAAGGTACGAATTCCTCCAAGCATTCCACATTATTCAATAAATTCCAGAGACGATACGTGAAGTGAATATGAATCATTATCATCGATGAACATAAAGACGTCTGTTTCATTTCTGTGATCGACACATAGGTCTGGACAATTTTCATCATACTCCATTCTCATTCTCGAAAGAAGATATTAAAATGTGTTTTATTCATCATGTTAGCACAGTAAACTTGTTAGTGTGTTAAGTGAGACAAAGTTAGTGTTAAAACTCAAGGAACTTCTCTGTCGACAGGTAGGCTGCTACTGGATACTGCAGCCACAGACGTAATACTACAGGTTGGCGACATTTATCATTGATTTCATAATATTGTATACCGTGAAGTACGCATATATGTCTGTCAATACTCAACAAGTCTAAATATCTGAAATTCGTCCTTTTTTTTATCTAGATAATGACCAATATTAGTTTGCAATATTATAATTCAAGAGTCGAATATAATTATGTGTGAAGGTGTCGGTGTGTTGGCTGGGGTCGCTTGCTGCTGTTCTCCATACCAAAGTATCGACAGTCAAGGGGTCACCCACCTAGCGTCCAACCCGAACAGATTCTCTGGCGTTCCCGGTGCCTCAAGCAGACGAGAAACATTTGCTTCTTAACTGTTTGCAATATAAAATAGTCTTCACATAAAACTGTCATCTATCTAAGGTCATTTGGCCTTGATGTAACTTAGAGCCTATGACTATTTTTGTTTCCTGGTGTAAGCCATTGTATCCACTTACTGCATATTTGTACTCCCTTAAAGATGATTAAACTTTGATTCATGATTTTATGACTTAATTCTACCTTTACAGTGCTTGACTTTTTGTGATTTTTTTTTTACATATTAATATTTTGCTTCT
The DNA here is from genome assembly GCF_018991925.1 of Homarus americanus. Lineage (NCBI taxonomy): Eukaryota > Metazoa > Arthropoda > Malacostraca > Decapoda > Nephropidae > Homarus > Homarus americanus. The sequence goes on from NW_024735554.1 coordinate 9,271,978, forward strand.
GTATTTAGATAAAAAGTATGTTACATTCTAATTCTAGGTAATAATACACTTTGCTTAACTATTCACGATGTTGTCATTTGTGTTTATATTGTGTGTCCTGGTGCATATTATTTGTTCCTATTATGACTAAGTATAGAGCCATCATTTGGGGGCACAATAACCCCATACACAATTACTCTGTGAATGATTGTTTCCTGAACCTTGTATGTAAGGATCAGGACTATGCCGTCGTGATAGACCTATTATTGAAAGCAGAGTAGCAAGTGCATGGGGAAAGCAGTGAAGAAAGCAAACCAAACTAAGAGTCATAATTGTAAGGATAAGAGAAAGCTCTACATTTCTATGTGTCTCCGTGTCAACAAACTGCAGGAATGTAAGTAAAAGGGGTAAATTTGCACTTGCACACCACACAGAAAGTCAAAAACATATTTTTCTAGTGTATTTGTGTGTGTTTAGACCGAGTATGACCTTCATTTCTGGCTGGAATTTTGACAACAGGTGAGTATATGTTTGTTTGTTTTTTTCAAATTTCGCTAGGTCCACTTGTGCAAGAACTCCCTCCCACTGAAGACAAAAAGAAGATGGAGACGACCAGGAGTATGATGAAATCACCATGGAGCTCAATGGAGAAAAATAACGGGATTAAGGGACTATTTCAGAGGTTCATAATATATATGGTACTGTTTTTTCAACATGTGATGTGCAGATGACATGAACGTTATATTTGCATTACCAATTTCCATTATTGCTGAAAATAGGTAGGAATTGGGCGAGGGTATCCTGTAAAAATTACAGGAAATAAGCTTTGGAATCGGGTGGGGTTGGAGGAGTACCCAAACCAACCAAACCGTTAAACTGTCATGTACCTAACTCTGACCCCTGGCCCTGGCATATTAAATATCTCGGTTCTAGGTCGTTTGCGAGGGAAACGTCACAGAAGTGTCTTAGAATTGTCTAAACTATTGATTGCAAAGATAAAATTTCCGAGATTCGGTTGGTGACAACAAATGTAACACCAATTATACCTTTTCTAGTAGTTTTCTGATTTTCAACTCATGATAACTCGGTTATTGGTAAAATGCTAGAAAAGTATCATAGAAGAACTTCTTGTTTTTCTCTGAAATTATCATTAAACACTTGAAATCTTCAATTATAAATTAACCCACAGCTAAACCTTACCTGCCGAGTTATATTGGGTGACGTGTCGGCTACACAATTACATGCCATCTCCGTGGATATTATTCCTCGTTATCCCTCGTTTCGGATTTTTTTTTAATAGCCCACCCGGGAACAGGTCATTGACCCACAACGGGGCCTGGGGGCGAACAAAAATAGGAGTAAAAAGAAAAGAAAATGTACATAAATGTCGTCATATCATGTTTTTCTTTTCATAATGCAATACGTGAATACTATTATTCCATTACTTCTATTACATAGATAAAAACGATTAACATTCCACTAAGACGATTTCCAGAAAGACGAATCGCACATGGACGATTATAGCTAGAAATTGTCCGTACATCACAAATTCTATTAAAAATACTGTTAATATATGATTATATTATGACTTATATCATGATCAATAAATTATAGGAATATGATATGAATTATATTAGGAATAACAATATACAACATAAAATATATTGGCCATATTTTGTTATATTGATAAAATACATCATCAATTATATTCGGAATAATAAAATACAATGTTATTTCTATAAATAATTTATCATTACAACAAAATGACATACTATAGACTTATATCTAAAATTCTACTAATAATGATGTATTATAATGCATGTTCAACTTAAAACGAGTCTTTACCGTGAACATAATAATTTTCGTTAATCCTGCTATAATAAATATTTTATTCCAATAATTCATTTATCTTAATTTATTTAAAAAAACAGCCTGTCAGGCCATTTTGCCGTGACCGGTAATGTGGACTACAATATATTTATTTATACATGTTACTGATGAGAAGTTTAAACTCCCGCCTCCACCAACGCCATAACAAACCTCCATGAACCTCGTGTAATCTCATTGGCTGAGCCCTCACTAAGTTCGTTCCTATTGGCCAGATCTCATCACAAGCGCTATGATTGGTCGCGGGATTCAAACCATCACTGGAGCAGACTTTTAAAACTATCAACAGAAGGGTGTCGACTGGCTGCTTCGCGATGTGTGATTGGAATTATCTGGTTTAAAGGTGTGTAATGACGTTTATATTTGTAATGTTGGTGTAGAGATGATGTGAGAGAATGTGGGAAAGATGTTTGTTCGTAAGATACCTTTTACTGTATCATGGAGGTCAGGTAAAGCGGTGAGGATGACGATTATTGGTCACGTTTATGAATTACAGTTATGAAATTTTCACTTTCAGCTGAATTATAATTATTTACAAGGCATAATGTTACTATATTTTCCATGTTTTAGTCTTCCAGGTGGTTACATCTGTGTTGATATAGCTAACACCTGGACATCCATGGGTTTAGGGGTTTGTCAATGCTGTACTGCACTGTGCCTGTAGGTGTGTCACTTGGCATGCAACCATGATCTCACCTTTTCTGTAATTGAGAAATAATTAATTACTGTAGACACCTCAGTGGCGGGGTTAAGTAAGGTGTTGCCACTTTATTTATATGTTCTTTTTTTGGCTGGATTTTTTATGCTTACAATGGATTGAACCCAGGATACTGATGCAAGAGGCATGTGCACAACTGATGTATGAAGAACACCTTCAGCCCTGTTAATACTGACATTACAAGCCAATTAAGCAGAATGTAAACTATTCTAGTACATACCTTACATTATTTTTGTTTTGAAGTACAGTACAGTGCTTGAATAACCAGTAACCCAGACTATTTAATACAGCAAAGCATGAGTGCCCCTTGTACAGAATATTTGGTTAAGTTAGGTTGGAAGCTCTTACATTAAATAGCTTGGATACCTTGCTACACAAGCTCTGCCTCTTTGTTTAGGTCTGGCTAAGTTTAAGTAGAATATGATTTCTGTCTTTAACCCTCTTGGTGCTTTTATCATCCTAGGATAATACTGCACTATATTTTCTCACTGTGTTTTAAGTTATCCACTCTTGTGAGCGTCCAACACAGGCTCGTTACATGTATACCGAGCATCCTGATGTGTTGTCAGTGTAATAATACAGTGTGTGATAAGTTGCGTGTAAACATTAGAGATGACAGAAAACAACCAGTAAGTGAAATGAGCAGAATGAATAGAGACCCTGCAAAGCCATCACTTTAGTTGTTAAGTTGGAGGTGATAGGATGCATTAAGACTCAGGAGAAGATGACGGCAATTGTACAGCTAGACTGTCAACTGGAGATCACAGTATTAAACAAAGGAGTTTTTTCATTAAATTGTGCATGTAAATATTTTATTTATGTTATAAAGTGTCATTGCATGTTTCCTTTTTTTTTTAGCAAATTGTCTCCCAATTTATAACTGTAATGCAGGGGGTCCTTGGGTTACGAATGGGTTCCGTTCCTGAGGACGTTCCTAAGTCAGATTTGTACGTAAGTCGGAACACATGCTATGTGCATACCGTACTTACAGAACAATGTTTAAAATCCCACTACAGGGTATTATATCATAGCCTAAGTCCTTATATACAGGTACATATAAAATCGCTTGATTTAAGACAGGTAATCACGGCTAACCCATGCAAGCATGGAAAATGGCTGTAAGATATTGATGATGATGAGAGAGGATTACTGTACTTGAAGAAACTGCTCCAGGCTGACCAGTACCTTTTGGTAAGAAATTTTCAAGCTTATTTCAGGAATGGCAAGCAATTAGGTTTATAAGTTTTGTTTTCCAACCAAATACCCTGTACAGTACTGTATAATAATTCATACTCTTCTCCTCAGCCAGGTGTTCTTGTGAGTCACAATGAGTCAGGGGGGATTCCTCGTTATGGATCCCTCTCCGGAGAAGGTTGCTGATCATCATCCGAGGGGTCAGATTACATCTACATCTTATTTTGAGGTGAGATATTCTTAGCTCTTGATCCTTTGAAGATGATGATTTAAAGTATTGTTCTCAAGGGGTTAAATTATCATCTTCATAAAGTTATGCCATCATCCTTGAGAATTGAACTAGAGATGTTAAGCTATTGTCCACAAAGGCTTAAAAAAATTGTTTCTCTCTCTTTCTTAGTTCTTGAACTCAAATGGGGAAGTAAGAATAGTTGTTCTTTGTGATTAAACAAATTTTTCTTGAATATGAGTCCGTGGATTAATTTGAAACTACAGTATACCATACCTTACATCTCCCAGGAATTCATCAAGGCCTTTGTAACTTGAAAAAATCTAACTGGCTATAATATCCAATTAAAGGCCCCATTTTACGTGTTCAGTGGTCCATTTCTAGTTACTTATTTATTTTTCTTTCTCTTTTTTTTTTCCCTCCATATTTTGCACGCCAACTCCCATTACTCCTGTACAACACTGTTGGCCTTATTTGTATTTGCAGATTTAAAATTCACATTTATTTCAGATAAGTCCAGTGCACAAACAGAAGAAGAAAGTGGTTGAGGAAATTCCAGTTCTACGTCTGATTCACTTTACACATTCACCAAAGATCACCTTTGGTACAGTCAAATTGGGAACTACCTGTCAGCGGAAGTGTAGAGTTCTCAACCCCAAAGATCAAACACAGGAGGTGAGGAAAAGCATTTTTTTTTTACAGCTTGTCATTGGCCGAAGAAGACTTGTATGTTTACCATTCCATTGCAGCTCTAGTCCTCTGAGGAGGGCTTGGAAGATGAAAGGTTGAAAGCTAAATGAGTGCTTCAGTAGCCTACACAAACAGACTATACCTTGTTATCATAGAAAACACCAAATTTTCAGTAACAAGTTACCTGGAAATTACACTTCATGACAAGGCTAAGTTGTGCTTATACTGTAACCTGTTTATAACGCTCGGAAATATATTTAGTTGTTCTATAAAACCCCAGCATTATGAATATACAATATAAAAGTGAGTTTCAGCCTTCATTTAACTTGGGATGGAAGAGTTATTTCAAGTCTCAGTGATCTAATTACTGCACCAGTTCATCTAGCAGTTGTTGTGTCGATCTTAACCATACTAACTTGTGAACAAAGATGGCTTCACACTCTTAAGTAGCTTGACCTAATTTTTGGTAAGTGCTTTGTGAATCAGATGGGTATATGTCCTGTGTGGTGAAAATATTTTGAGTGAAAAAAGGATTTTAGGAAGCCCTGTAAAGAATATTGGTTAGTGTGGGGGGGGTGAGTGAAATTCGCACAGGGATGCACACTGTAGTAATCTAAACATAACAGCACAAAATGGCTTTGCCCAGCTGCCTTAAGCCTTACTCTGCGGGTCTCTTCTGCACTATACACAGCACTACCTGACGCCCATAAGAGCGAATAATCATCTGCAACCCAAAAATGGACTTGGGGGAGAGTATCGTTAACCCAGGGAGTGGGTGTAACATTCATCACTCAGATTTCATTGTAAGGCATGCATATATAATTGAACTTCTTAATATGAGAGGGTTACATTGCCTCATGTTCTAAAAGACCTTGTGCTATATTACTGTCCCAAATAATAAAATAAATGCATTACACAGTACTGTATATTGTATGTATTATCAATGACAGATACAACTATATCTTGTGCTAGTCAGGCCGCACCTCGATTATGAGGTTCAGTTCTGGTACCCTTATTATAGAATGGATATCAATTCACTAGAGTCGGTGCAGCGAAGAATGACGAAAATGATTCCGGGACTTCGAAACCTTCCATATCAGGATAGGTTAAAGAAACTTAACTTTCATTCCCTAGAAAGACGAAGAGTGCGGGGAGGTATGATAGAAGTATTTAAGTGGGTGAAAGGAATCAATAAAGGTGATATAGATAAAATTCTTATAATATCTGAGCAGGATAGGACTCAGAGCAATGGATTTAAGTTGGATAAATTTAGGTTTAGGAGGGAGATAGGAAGAAACTGGTTCACAAATAGGGTGGTGGACGAGTGGAACAAGCTTACCAACTTTGTAGTAAGTGCTGGAACTCTGGAAAGTTTCAAAAGGAGGCTAGATAGATTCATGGATGATAGAGAGTGGTAGTAACTCTCGACAGGAGCTGCCATGCACAGGCCAACCGGCCTATTGCAGACTCCTTATTTTCTTATGTTGTACATTTATACCTTAGAAATTTAATGATGACACATTAATGGTGCAATAAAGAAACATAAATTGAGCTTGCACATAATTATATTGTTTATCAAGGTTCTTCCTTTGAAATTGTTGAAGTAGCTTTTAATGAAATTTACAGCAGGAAACAAATATCAGGCAAAGTTTGATGAGCTGCATATTATGTTGGATCAAGTCAGCTGAGGATTTATGGTGACATTTACTACAATCAGAGGATAAATAAGCAACATTTTCATATTTTTGGGGTAGTACTTGTATATGCATTGTGATACAGTAGGTACCTGTACAATTATTGATTCTTTACTGTCCCAGTCCATCAGCTGACAATGAATTTTCTGGAAAAAAAAACTGCTAAGATGTTGCCGTCATTTGATACCGTACAAGGAACAGTAACCCATTTGCTGCTGCATGCTTTAAATTAGGGGGTGAGTGTTAATCAAGCCTTCTTGCATCATAGCAGGAATAGCTTATACAGTAGACATGAAAATAACACTTATACTGTTATGCTATTTTTTTCTCTTTCAGGTATTCTGTGAAAAGTTTCCAAAGCCAGAAAGTGGAGTGACATGTTCAGATGTAAACTTTGTGTTACAACCAGCTGAAAGTTTAGAGGTTGTTCTGTCATGGACACCAACTCAAGAGGGTAACATTCGGGAATTGATCCATTGGAAGACAAATATTGGAGTTCGTTCTCAGACTGTACTTCTTGGAACTTGTGTTGATCCCAGCATAAAGAAAGTATGTATATATTTTGAATTTAGTAAGAAAGGTTGTTTGTTTTTATACTTCTTGAAAATAGGGCTAATTTGTCAAGCTTCAAATATTCCACTTGATAATAATTAGCAAATGAAAGTATGAAAACAAAAAACACTAGTCAGTGTTGAGGGAAACAACTGTGTAATTTCATATGATAATACTCTCTTTAACATGGTGTTATGCATGTAGATTGTGATTAATTTTTCATTTAGACTATGTAACAGGGTTGGCACAATTTAGATCAAGTGATTTAGTCCACATTTAAAAAAATGATACATTAAGAGCACAAGAAATGTCATTAATGCCTATTGTATTTTCATGAAACACATTTTTCAATTCCAACTTTCCTATTACAGTACAGTAATTCAATTAATGACTAGTAATAGCAGTAACTTAGGATATGTGTATAGAACATGAAAAGATAATGAAAACTGTAGTCCTATGTGGATTTTTTCATGCCATAAATTAGTACTGCATTTTCTAAATCATTGGAATCATTAAATTACAGTACGGTACAATACTGTAATGAGTTTCATGAATTATGGAAAATGCATTATAATGTACTGTACACACACACATACACACTGTATGTAATGAAAGGCATTCTACTAATGAGAGATTCCTTTATCAGAAGGCAAAAGGCAGGGGCAGAGCACCACTTAGACCACAGAATGCTCCTCCAAGCTCAGCACCAAAGAGGGCTGTATCTGTTCCAAGCAAGGCTCCCAGGAGTAATCTTGGCCCACGAAAAAATGCGAAAGGAAGAAGTGGTAGTGAAAACAAACCTCCTGTGCAGACTGTACCTATGCCGGCAGTATTCAAGAATCCAGTGATTGACCCCAAATTATTCAATTTTGCTAAACCGGATCCTAATGTAAAAAAAGTAAGTTTTAAACTTTTGCATTTACAGTAGGTGTGCATTTAAGATATACTAAAGCTTTATTAGTTCAGTAAAAACCCCAAGTACCAGACTAATTAAGCCGCAGCAATGTTGTTACTCAGATGGAATCCGTTATTCGGACGTCCATATCAGGGAGGCACAACTGTTCAAAACAACAACCAGCATGTTACACTAACACAGATTGACTTATTTAAGTTCATAATAAATTAAGACAAGTAAAATAATCCTACTTATGATATATTTTCAGTACATTAATTTCTTATTTAAAGTGTGAATACTTTAGCTGTAGATAAGGTTCTAGACTAGGATCTTTCAGTCGCAAAGATTTTTTAAGGTTTTCTAGTCCAGACATAAGTATGTACAGTACATCCTCGTTTAACGCTGTTTTGTTATAACTTCGCTACTCTTTAGATACCCATGATTCGGACAACGTCCCGCCGATTCGGAATAACTTATAAGAGCTGCGTTTCTCCTTTTCTTTTCTTTTTAATTTATACTCTGGTAGTTAACTTTTAGAACTCTTCAACCTGGTTTTCTCTTAATTTCTTACTTCATTTATTTTCTCCATTAGTTTTGTCTCGTTATTTCATTTCATATAGTTACTCCATAACCTCTGACCATTGGTACATTGTATTTATGGTATCAAGCCATGGGAAGGAATGATGGCAAAATACTGCAAGTAAATGATACTCCTAACATACAAATAAAATGGTTTATTAAATTGAAGTTATATTTTATGAATAATTTCAGTAACACTCAACTGCAGGGGTCAACTCCCTGGCTTTGCTCATTTTGTACTGTTAAACTTAGGTACATTCATCACTTACACCATGACTGGGTGTACATATACAAGAACACACACAATACTTTTACACAGCACCATTAGATCAAGTGGCAATGATGCCAGTTACAGCACCAACACTAATACTTTAACATCACCAAAATTAGTAGCTTCTCTTCACCACTGTGGTACCTTTGCCCACAAGCAAAGTGATGGTCAACCTACTCTTACTGACTCCAAACACTGAGACAATTCAGGTGAATACATACAGGTTTTCTCGGAGGAATAACACAGCCACTACTGAGTAGTGGACTCATCCATAACAATGATGGGGCTGGCAGTGTTTGCTCAGCCTGTGATATCAACAAGCTGGACAGTGAATGCATCAGGTGAACGGCTGGCCACTTGACTGGGCCCCAGAGGAGGTAGTTAGTTCCTGACGCTCGTGTTCACAAATTTACCCGAGTTTACTGGCCTTCATCCATCTCCCAAACTAATGTGGAGGTCGTCCCAATCTACAGGGCTCTTGGCTGAGAGGAACCTGTGGGTGGAGGAGTTTCAGATGCTAGACTCGGTTTGTTGACACGAACGTCAACGTTTCAAAAGGACGCTAAGGGCGTAAGAACAGTTCACTTAAAACACATCCATTACGTTACTGTATCACTTTCATATTCAAACTATTAACTAAGTCAAAATCACTTAATGTGGCGAGGTATAACACGGAGCTGGACATTGGGTGGAGGAGTTTCAGATGCTGGACTGGCGCCTGGGAGCGTCAGTGCCCTGCACTCCACCTCCTTCACTCGGCTTCAAGTTCCACTCACCCAACTATTTCAATGTACTACATTACTGTACCCTTTGACGTGTGAAACTGAGACTACGAACTCATTTCCATTTCCTAAGATTCCCTTTTCAAACTACGCTCTGACTGAGCTGTTGAAGACAAGAATTAAATTGATTTCAAGGTTCAGGATGGTAGTCCCTGGTAGGTGGAGCCTAAGGCAAGTAGTATCCGGTTACACCCATTAGATTCTCAAAGATACCTGGTCTGACAGTTCCCCTCAGGTTAATTAATTACTTTCGTAATTAACATCCTTACAACAATTTCACCATGAACATCAGATTCTCTGATGTTCATATGTGAAAAAGAGGTGACTTCAGCCTAGGGCAACAATCACTGGCATCTCTAGGGCCGACGTCAATGATACCTCATTCTCATTGCCAATTCTACCCTGACTTATATTGACAATTACGCAAACAGTAAATACAATTGAAGCTTTCAACATCAGTCACAACGGATCTTGAATGCTTCATCTGCAATCAGACATCTCTAAGTTGACTCAAAGCAAGGGTGTTCTCTTACTAATTCAAATGCATGAACACCCTGTGAGGAATTTAGGAATACCCGAGTTTCTCCGGTAATGCGACATGGAAAACAGAGGATTCAGATCTCCTGAAGTGGTTAGAGAACGAATGTTTCAACTGGGAAACTCAAAAGGTTTACAGGTTTTGTGGGAGTGGAGCGCAATATGAATTATTAGGTTTTAACAGACTAGCCATGTCATTATGACCATGACACCCTCTCTCATCTTGGCGCGCTCTCGCGGAGCTTCACAGCGTCCCCAGTCTTTGTTAGGCTTCCACAGCATTCGTGCATGTTTGTGTTTTTGCTCTAAATACTGTACTGTAACCATTTGAAATGGCTTCCAAGTGCCCGTCAAGTGCTAGTGTTGTGAATGATCAATGTAAGACCATTACCCTTGCTTTGAAAATGGAGGTTTTAAACCGTTTTGAGAAAGGTGAACGTGCGGTGGACATTGGCGTTGCACTAGGTCTAACCCCCACATTAGTACCTATTATATGGACCAGCAAAGACAAGATTAAGGCTAGTGCTGGAAGTGGTAATTCCATTGAATTTATGTATATGTATTGTATTTTATGGGGCAAAGGGAGGCTGGGGAACGTAACTCCTGTATCTTATCTATTTTTTATGGGGAAAATTTATTCCGTTAACATAGCGGTTTTCAGGAACGGAACCAAGACATTAAGCGAGGACTTACTGTATGTGGCATGAACGCCCTTGTGCAGTGAGAGATAAAGTGGAGTATGTGAATGTGTACAGTATACCTCTGGCAATGAAGTGGATTTTTTCACAAAATCCACTTCTTTCTCCGGAAATTCGTTGCCACAGGTAGATTTAGCAATAAGTGAAAGGCAATAGGTTCCATTCCTTTGTTATTCTTTCTTTTACATATGCCAAAAATGAGCAAATAGTAATTAAAATAAAGCAAACCACATCATAAAATACAATAACACATACTGTATATTATGGAAAAAAATAGCTCCTACCTCCTTTAAACCATTGCATGGGTGATGCCAAGAGTGGATGAGTTCGGCCAGCCAACTGATTTGAGAGACATGTGGCTGCTATACTGTAATGTCACATTGGGGAGAGCATGACGCAGCCAAACATACGTTCACCTCCCACACAGAATACTGTCCTCACTCGTGCTCTCCATTTTATTTATTTTTTTATTTTTTTTTAGTTTATAATATATTTCTTTCATTTCTAAGTCACGCTATAGAGTACAGTAGTAAAATGATTTTCCCGTAACTTTTGCAGTTTCATTACATGAATCGGTGACAATAATGAGTAGCCATGTCAAGGCCACAGCTTCCTTGACATGTGTTATGTAGTGGGTGTGTATGGGGCCCACTTTCACTTTCAGTGGACGTGAAGTGGATCACGCTTACAATATGCATTCAGTAAATTTAGAGTTTAAAATTTCTACATTATCTCGGGAACAGAGCGTTTATTGTTGACCATGGCTAGTACTTCAAGATTATCCCTCATGGTAAGGCACTCTGCACCTTGGAGCCTTACCCGAACGTAATTGCTTGGGCATTGTTCTCACAGTGTGTGTTATTTACATATCACAAGAGAACAGGCACGTTTGCACTGAGTAATAACCATGCGTAGACTGAGTGCAGCGCAGCTATGTCGTGATGCAGGCTGGGCTGGCGAGAACATGTGGTCTACGCTGCGTTGCTCCACAACAATAACAATGATCTGCAAAATATTTTTGGGAATTTTAATAATTTTTTCCAAGATTTGTGTCATTACTCAGGTGGTCCGGTACTTGGGGTTTTACTGTAGCTAGATCTTAGACAATGCTTTTAACTGTTTCAGTCATATTAAGTGCAAGCAGTTTATCAATATCATTATTCAATGGTAATTTTCCATTCTTGTCTAGGTTATCTTGATGGCAGATTTCCAAGTTGCAATCTTTTGCAGCCTCTAATTGGTTGCTTATTTTTTAGATAATTTCTTACAATCTCTTCCCATGTCATTCTTGCCCTACCACTCTCCTCCCCTTCACATTTAAACTTATGCATCTCTTGGCTCAATTGGTTTCCTCAATTCTCTCCACATGCCTTAACCATCTCAACCTACCACTAAGGTACTTTAAAATTTTCAAAATATTTTTCTACGATTTACGTTAATATTGTTCCCTTTTATCTTTTTGTTGTGCTTTTACTTCTTTCTCCTCCCCTTATTTTTTTGTAGGTTTTATTATTAAAAAATTTTCTTTGTCCATAGAATCACTGCCTAACCTTCTGTTAGTACATTCTTGCCACTGTCTTATTTCTTTGTTTCACTGAGCACCTTCCCTTCTATTGTTCCCAATATTCTCCCACATACAGATTTTCTGCCTCATTATACCTTAACTGCTATCGTTCCACAGCTTTTCCATGTTCGTCTTATATTTCTTTTCTTTATAGTTTATCTACTTCCTCTAGATTTTGGATGAACTGTCTACAATCTCTTCTCCCTGGCTTTTACCAATTTAATCATCTTTGTTTTACCATGTGAATCTATATCATTCCATTTTCAAGTTTTGGAAACTCCAGGTAGTTTTGATTCTGTCAGTATTCCCCTTATTCCTTTTTCGTCTTCACATTCTTCGTAATCCTCACAGCTCTTTCTCTGTATGTAAATATTTTTTTGTATTTATTTTTTAATACAAATTGTAGTGTGTGTAGATATTCAGACGTAGAAATTTTATTGTACTTACTGTGAATAAGTCACACATCTAATGTATTTATATATACAAATCAGAGATTTAATGTCCACGATTACAATTACCCAACAGGTTCAGTCGAAAGCTAAAGCATCAAGGAGGTTTGTATCATCCACTTCCAGTCAAGAGAGCATTGATACTCCTGTAATATTGAACTCCACCGAGAATTCTGTTGATTTGGAACATGTAAGCTGTGGGCCTCTTACAAATCTCTCTATGTCAACAATAGACTTAGATTGTCCATCCAACAGGAAGTCAATTGTCAGAAATTTGCACCACCCAAAGAGAGGACCTAAGAATCATGTTGCTTGGAGAGATAAATCAGATGATGTAAAAGAAGAATTAGATAGGCGGATGACCTACTGCTTACCTGGTGAAACTGAACTCATACAAGTAGAGGTAAAAGAAGTGATTGATGAGGAAGTAACAGAAGTTGGTGTTGTGGAGGAGGAAGTGTTTAAGTTAGTTTATGATGTGTCTAAGGAGGTAAAGCACAGTGGGAGGCAAGAAACTTTAATTACAGTAGGTCACCCTCATCTTAAAACACTTGTATCAAACAAAGACATGTCAAAAAAGACAAGTTCCAGTCATTCAGAAAAGGTATGGACAGAAAATGAGGTGTTGCCTGAGAACTTAGTACAGCCTACCCCTATACGGAAACAAACGCTTGCACACACAGCCAGATATAAGCTCCGTGAGTGCTTAAATGAAGATGATGACCCATTTTTGAGAACCAGTGTCTCAGGAGCTACAGTTGGTAATGATAATTTCAAAAGCATTATTGGTGGTCGATTACCACAATGTGAAATAGAATGTTCACCAATGAGGCGTCAGACATTTGTTGCTTCAAGTCAGGAAGATTTCGTATCCATTAAAGGTGACAATTTACCAGATTGTGATAAAGTAAGTACACCTCTGAGGCGTCAGACTTACATAACATCTAATGCTGAAACATTCAGTTCTGTATGTGATGGTCAGTTTCCTGCCTGCACTGCTCTGGAATCTCCTTTGAGGAGGCAGACCTTTGTCAAGGATCAGAAAGACCATTTGCGACGCGTCAGTATGTTTTCGCAAGTTGGTCATCAGACAGTTGAGCAACAATATGACAACTGCTCTAGTCTCAATATTAAATGTGTGGATTACTCTGACTCATCTAACACTTCCACACCAACTTTAGGAACAACGCTTCCTTTGGGGTCAACTTCTTTAGACATGCTTCAAATGACCCCCATCACACCTGGTCCTCAAATGATTTCTAATAATTTTTCATTCATAAAAGCTTCATGTATGAATCTTTTGGAAAAGCTAAAAGCTCCTGAGAAGTTTCCAGAATCTCCCATGCCAAATTTCAATTCAAGCTGGAAAGAATCTTTAAATAAAGAAGACACACTTGATTCACCTCAGTTAGAAATGTGCACAGCTCCAGGATCTCCATCATCAGAATATGAAACAGCCCCTAGTACACCACGAGAACCAGCCTTAGTAATGGAAGATTTTAATGTTACTGTGGAATTTCCAACACCAAAAATTGACAATGCATTATCCAGGATAAGGAATGTTAATTTAACAGATGTTTCTCAAATCCTAGCACTGGAACTGGCAAATCAAAAGAAGACAGATTTGGAGGTCAGTATGAGTACTGATAGCCTTGAGAAGACATTCAATAATGAGGATGAGAGTGAAGATCATTGGGATAAACTTGATCCAACGGTGTGTAAGAGGTTGAGTCCAGAAACTATTACAAAGGACTTCCCCATCAAACATCCTGATACTGTAGTAGTTATTAGAGTAGATGATTTTGAGTATCAGGGATCTTCAGAATGCAGATTAAGTACTGGTACAATAACCAAAGAAATTTCAATGTTACATCCAGATGACTTAGTTGTGCTGGATGATCAACATAATAGTTGTGAAACTATTGTTAAAGATTTGCCAACATTTTCCCCATCATCCTTGCCTCAAGTAACAGATACACATCACCCAAGAAGGATGAGCACAACTGGAATATCAGGAGGTTCATCCACCCCAGGGAATCCCTTGGCTCATCGTCGTAAGAGTGAGTCTTTCATCCTTACACCTCAGTCTTATCAGAGTGATGCCTTGGATGAACTCCTTTTATTCAAAGGCTTCAGTAAGAGTGAATTCCCAGTGGAGAACATTCAAGTTGAAGGACAAGTCACAGATAAAGGGGATTTTGTCGTGGCTTCGGAAGCCGATTTTAGCTTTTCACCTCGTGATGATCTCCGTAGATGCTCAACCAGTATCAAGTCCCTTGCCCCAGAAGAACTAGTAGACCAACGCAGACTCTCTGACAAGTGTCGTCAGCTCTTTCTACAGCCTGAATGTGAAGAACCTAGTATACCTGTTTGTCAAAATTCCAACACATCTGATGCCTATTCAGCACAGTGTCTCAGTACAATTATTGAAGTTGAAGAGGGTACATTTGCCTTAAACAAAACACATGATGTTACATCTATCAAAATGAGGGATGCACTTTTGAATAAGACTCAAGATATACCAAAGAATAAAGTAACTGATGCCCTGGTGAATATTGATGACTTATCTTTAAATAAAACTCAGGAAATTCCTGTGGACAAGACGCAGAATATGACCATAAACAAAACACATGATATAGTCTTAAACAAGACTCAGGACATGCCTTTAAATAACACTCATGACTTACCATTGACTAAGAATCAAGGCGAGTCGGAGAAAAGGCCGGATAATTTCTCCTTGAACAAGATCCAAGACATGTTCCAAAAAGAGAATCAGGAGTCATCCTCAAATAAGATTAAGAAATTGCATTTGTGCAAAACCGAAGATTTGCCCATAAACAAGACTGAGGAGTTGCCAATTGTCAGAGCTCAGGATTTTTCCTTGAACAAGACTGAGGACTTACCCTTGAATAATACTCTGGATTTGTCCTTGAACAAAACCAAAGGCTTGTCTGTGAACAATAGCAATGACTTGTCCTTAAATAAAACCAGAGATTTGTCCTTGAACAAAACCAAAGGCTTGTCTATGAACAATAGCAATGACTTGTCCTTAAATAAAACCAGAGATTTGTCCTTGAACAAGGCTGAGGAGTTGGCAATGAACAAACTTGAGGATCTCCCTAAGAATAAAACTCAGGATTTATCTTTGAACAAGATCAAGGACCTGTCCTTGAACAGGTTTGAATATTTGTCCATGAACAAGACAGAGGACTTGTCCTCAAGTAGAACACAGATCTTCAACAAGACAAAGATTTTTCCCGGGGATGAGAATCAAGTTTACCTAGAAGATGAGAATTTTGATGTTACTCCAGCAAATCATAATAATGATAAGGAAACTATTACAGGTAGTAGTAATTGTACATATGTAAAATGTACTGAGGAGAAAGGTAAAGGTAATACCACAGAAGTACAAGTGACAAATTCTGAAATTAAAAATATCCACACCCAAGCTGAATATGTAGAAAATAAAAGCCATTTGATGAATGCTGCTACTTCAAAATCAACCGATAGTGAAATATTTCTCCAGTTTTCCCCACCATCCAAAGATCAAAATACTTCAAAGACACCTGATGTTCAGAAAGATGGAGGAGGACTTCTCTTCTTCAAAGTTTCTCCATCATGTTCAAAACGACTTCCAGAAGATCGTCCCAAGGGATTGTGGTCCAAGCGCATCAAAGTAAATCCAACTCCTGCTGTAACGGTCACTGTGTCATCTTGTAAGTCTTCTGGAAAGAGAAGAATAAACCCTGGAAAGCCATCTGTAGTGTCCAGCAAGTATAAAAGTCCTAGAAAAATAGTGACAGCTAAAAACAATGCAAAATTAAATCCACTACCAAAATATTCCACAGGACCAAGGAATGACAGCCAGTTAAAGCCTGAAGCTTACTCTTCTGTTTCAAGACCCCTAGGTAAGATGTAAATTTATTGTTGGAAGAGTATTGGAGGGCTGCCAGGGCAAACCAAAGGGGGTGATTTGAATTTTCGATCTGACCATCTTTCAGATAGTGAAAAAGAGTAAAGAAATTAAAATAATATTAAACTTTGATATTCAGTACAGTGTTTGGATATAAGAACTTGAATTCTTGGGTGATCGACATTCTGATTTGCAATTAGGATCTTTAAACATAATGTGATATATTTGAGGCTTATCAATAATTTTTCATTTTGTTTCAGTTTGCTCATGCCATAAATCTGAAGGATACTTAATTTTTGGGTACATAATTTAATGTAATTTTTTCATTTTTTTCTTTTCTTTTCTTTATCTCTAAACAGGTCCACGAAGATGTACTTCCAACATCAATTTGAGAAGAACAGCCTCAAGTTCTAACGTCGACTCAACCACTGCCGCCATTGGCCTCAGTACCTCTATCTCTGCCACTGATCTCACATCCACTTCTCGCAATAGTGATTCATTACCTACCAGTAATGAAGATTCTGTATGCCTTCTTCACTCTTCATCCACTGTAAATATTACAGCCTCCACTCGTCTCTCAAAGTCATCCTCTGCTTCTAGTCTTAACTCCACCTCTACTTCTGCTTTAAGTTTGTCAAATTCTAATAAAGGAGTCTACAGGCGACCAGTACTGAAGAAGAGTGTAGGATTAAGATTTCCTCATGCAAAGCTGACACACATCAAGTCTAACAAAACAACAGTTGTCCACCACCCAAATCCTTTTGCAGCAAAGTATGTAAAGTATTTGAGTGTTTTGTCATTTTAAACCAGTTGCTTTTGGGCTGAACATTGTGTGTTGTGTACATGTATGGACACAAAACTTTTGAACACAAGACTTCAGTTTCATATTTAATTTTGATAACTTAATACGGAAGTCTTTCTAGTTATGATGGGATTACATTAGCAGTGCTCTGTGACTTTTTAATCCTTGTGAGTGAAAAGTTTGGGGAAATATAACAATTAAGTTACCTATCCATCTCTGACACATTTTGCCTCCACATGATAAGCTTCCACAGACTTTAGTGGATTAATTTAGATATTAGTGTAAGAGTGCATTGCAACAGGTTCTTACTAGGGATTGTCAAGCATAGTTTGGTAACCTGGGTAATTGGAAGATGAACTCTTTTAGCTTGTGTGTGTGTGAGAGAGAGAGGCCCAGAACTTATAACTAAAGTAGTCTATCCTGCAATAATCCTCCTTTGCAAAGACAAAGCCTCTTTGAACTTGGATGAGTAAGCTGCTCTTACTTCTCATACTTTTAAGCTGTTAGGTAATGTAATGTTACTGGGTCATCCAGCAGCTATTTTGTGTCCTTTATGCCCATTTATTGGGCACATCCAAATCCTTCACAGATTTTTAACTGCTGGTTAACTGGTAGGGTTTTTCAGCTGGAGGCTTTTAGGGTGTTTCAACCTTTTCCCATTAATTCTGAGTTACATTTTTTTTTTCCTTCCTCATGAAACTCAAAATGATTTTAGAGAATTTTCTTCAGTCTGAAGCTTTGTAATGTAGTATACACAATTATAATAAAAGAAAATAATAATAATATTAAAATTAATAACAATATTTAAAAATAAATAATAATTATAATAAAAGAAAATAATAATAAAAATTTATAAAAAATTTAAATAACAATAATAACACCCCCTTGAAATAATAAAGAGCCATAAATAAAATAAAAATATCAATAGTGAGAAATGATATATGTGTGTTGTGTTGTCAATGGTAAGAGAAACAATTGAGACCCTGCAATTGTGTGTAAATAAGGCAGAAAGTCAGATCAGCAACCTGGGATTTGGTCACAATTTTTGTGATTCCATATGGCAGCAGGGTCTACCGTTAGACAACACATTATGCTTCTAATATCTTCCCAGGCGGTAGTACCTCCCTGTTTGATAGCTGCCTACTACTGCCACATACTTTAAATAGGGCTTGATATTTTATGTTTTATATCAATCGACTTGTTGCAGTTCTCCCCAAACCACTTTTGTGGTATAGCTATGAAATTATGGGCTATTGACACTATGGTTATGGAGTCATTTATCCTTATGTACGTTTTTTCGAAACACTGTATACCACCATCCCCGATCACTGTAATAAGTGGTATTCATGCAATATTATGAGTATGAAATGGTGCTCCATCATACTGTTATGCATATACCTTGCCTCTTTGGTGGGAACTCTTCCATAGTTTGCTATATCTTTGAATTTTAGGTTTCTTTTAGAAACTACAGTAGGTCACTGGGTAGGCATGTGTATCTTGTAGGTTGTTGTTGGGGTTAGGCCTTGGTAATTAAGTCCAATCTTGAGGTGGGATGTATTTCCAAGTAAGTGGCTGACCTTTCTAGGCCTAATGGTATGATAAATGTCTAGCAGATGGTGAATGCTAGAAATGGAAGATTGATCCTGATGTCCCATTTTCTAGAGAACCCCAAAGCTTGGTGGTTTGGAAACCCTCCCACCCCCTTGGTTTTGTGACTAAGCAGCAGGAACGGAAGTGTGGTCGTCTTAGCCCAGTTGCACCAGGATTCATTTGGGTTGGGTCAGGTTTGCATATGTTTGTAGGCAGCTGAGCTGGTTGCCATAGTGATTGCTTCATTTGATGGTCACAACTCAAAATTTGACTGCACTTCTTTGGAACAACTGTAATGTCCCCCTCTTTAGAAGTTGGCGGCATAGGGAAAAAGGAAGGGTAATTGGTTTATCCAAGGGATACAATGTCTACAAGAGCCACCTACCTTTGAATTATGTTAGAAAAAGGAATTTCAGGATAAAATTCATTTATTCATTATCTTAATAAAATGAAGGGGCTACAATGGCCAAGTGGATATAGTGCTTGTGTCCTGTCCTGTTCATGCTCAGGGTACCCACCTGTAGATGGGTACCTAACTGATATGTCATTTATGAATTGTTAACTCATGTTACACATATGTGGGGAATTTATGTGGTAAGAAACAGATTAAAGGTCTGTGTTTATAAGTACTAACTAAACAACTTGAAATTGTAATTGGAATATTACAGAAATACAATAACTATTTCTTTGTTTGACAGGAATATGTACTATGATGATCGGTGGATAGAAAAACAAATCACTGGGTTTACCAAGTGGCTAAATTTCATCTTAACCCCACCAGAGGAGGAAGATGTTGCATCTAAAGTGAAGAAAGGTAAGTAATCTTTAAAAATTTTACCTACTAGAAATCCATAAATATGTACTGTATCATTAAAGTGGAATTAAGTAGAGTGTGACATAAATGAGTTACTTTTTATAAGTCAAGGTTCTAAAGTTTAGTGTACAGTATATACAGAACTATGTCTACCTTTTATACTATTGTTTATTCTGTACCTCTCTTCTACAGTACATAGTAGTAGGAAGGGTGGGGATAGTGTGGGTGGGTGGGTGGGTGGCTCCGTTCCCCTCTCTCCCCCAAGTTTCCTTTAACACACCTTTGTGCAATTTCACTGTAATTCTCATATCATTAGAATCATTTGGTGCCGGGTTGATAAAATGTTTGTTTACAAGGGCAAGCAGGTGATCGGCCTCGCTCTTTCACCACTCATGCTTACCGCAACTTCTGTCTTCGGCTCTTAGTAAAATATAGTATTTCCATGCTAACCTGGCCCATAAACCATGCCCCTCTTCTATACTAATAACTGATTGGTTCATAGAAACTTCAAATTAGATTTATTCACAATTGGTAAGCAGATTTGTTATCTAAAATAATGTTAAATATCTGAGCTATCAAAATGCAAATGATTTCAAGGCATTAGCACTTCAGAGAGGATGTTAGAAATTTTAAAATATCATAAAAGGTCGTATAAATAGGGGCTTATACAGGAGAGGGACAGACCAGAGAACATCCATGCCTTCCTTGAGGTTAGCCAGTGGACATTTAACTTGCTCATGTCCATATTCTTGTAGGCATGCGGCTTGCGGGCTTTGTGGATCACGGACAACTTTAGCTTAGCAGTGCCAGAGGCATTGGTGGTGAACAGTACGGTGATGCGCTCCTTCTGCATTTTGCGTTCCCGACACTTGACTACGAAGGTCTTGGATGGAAATTTCTTCTAGTACAACTCTGATTCATCCATATTGAACACTTGGTTGTCGGTGTACTGGCCTTCTTCCATAATTTCCCGTAAAAATGGGGGGAAATTTCCTGGCGGCAGCCCGGTCGGCACTTGCTCCTTCTCCGACTATCTCAATATTTGTGATCTTGTTGCGTCGTTTAAAACCTTGCAGCCACCCAGCGGAAGCACTGAAGGGCTTGGGCTCCTCAACCCACATTTTTCTTGCTACTGCTGTGTAGAGTTCCCGGGCGTAGTCCTGCAGTGCCCAAGTGTCGACCGCCAATTTCCTTCTTGACTGATGAATAATGTAGCTTACCAACAAACTCTCACTCTTCAGCAGCACCTTATTGTGGCAATATTTAACCAGCGAGGAACCTACAGACTTGGTAATGTTCATGTGTTCATTGATATTGCCGGCATCCTTCTTGATAGTGCGGATCGTCGATTCATTCACTCCATATTGTCTGGCCAGATCCACCTGTCTCGTGCCTTTTTCTAACTCCTGGACGATCTTGTACTTTACTTCATAGCTTAAGGCTTGTGGCAGCTTGGGCCAGGTAGTTCATGGCTTCTCGGGGGTGGTGGGGATCCAGCGGAAGCCATTGTGTAGAAAGAAAAACAAAACCGGTTCCTGGGCACGAGTAAATATACCCGAGGACAGTGAGACTGACGCGGCGGTGGAGAGCAGGGGTGGCAAGGATAACTAGACCAATCACAGCTCGCGGTGGAGGGGGTGCGTGGGTGGTAAGGATACGTGGCCCAATCACAGTCTGCGACGTCACCGGCGCGAGTCTGATGTCAGCGCCCAGCACCTTGCCTTGCCGCGTATATGATGGAATTTACCTTGTAAATAATAATTATCTCTTCTGACAGGTGCCGAGTAAGTGGCCTTCTGCGTAAAAAATATTCGCATAATCCCAGACTATACTGTACAGTATTATGCATCTGCATATTCCCTGGTTTATTCTTTAATAATTTGCCTAAATATACAAGTAGCCAAATTGAGTCTTCATTTATCTCTCAAAAGTAATAAATAATATTAGGAAGGCAACTCCACATCAAATACAGTACAAGTAATATCTCCATTAGCCAGAATTCCTCTTAGCCGGAACTCGCCAATAGCCGGGATTGAAATTTGCATGGAATTTTTTGGAAAATTCTGGGTTTGGGAATATTTTTCTGAGGGGCACATTTTCTGGAACATTCCGAGAAAATTTTCACAGTACAGCATGCCCTTAAAATTTGCGTGGGTTAGGTTCTCAAAATGGCTGTGCATAGCCAAATCCGCAAATAACATTTGCTGACCAGGGGGGGGTACATTTTTACTTGTGTGCAAAGAAATGTATATTCCCTTTATGTGTTTGCCCTTAGGACCATATTTCTTTTACCTGTATTTTATATATGTGTGTGTGTCTACACACACATATACAATCCAGGTAAAAGAAATTACAGTCTCTAGAACGAATGGTTCCCTGTCCCGGCCGCGAAAATGCCAGCAACTTTAAAACAACCCTTAGACATTCTTAGGTACATCCAGGGTGTCGTCTTCGAATAATTGAGGTGCGCGAATTGTCAGGGCATGCTGTACTAGGAAGGCAGGCCTACCAACATAATGCAGGAATCATAATTAGTGATTGGAAATATTCGTCCATTGTGACACATTGTATCGATGAGAAAAGGGGACTATACAGTACTTTTTTGGGAGAGTGTACATTTCATGTCTATAATTATAACCAGTAAATTTGTTGAATTAGATCTATTACATATGAATGCACTCTATCTGATCTTGTGAGTGACAACTATTACTGTCTGGATAAGAATAGCTATGTAGGTAAGATTTGCATTTTTTAATATATATTTTACAAGATGAAGGCTTGAAAACAGTTGTAGTTTCACAATGTTATGTACCAATATTTTTAGGGGTAAACAGGAGTAGCAAAAGACTTAACATTGTAGTTGTAACTTATGAATAGAAACCATTTCATGAATTATCATCACACTTCTACAATATCAGAACTGTACTGTACTTGCTTAACACTTCAGATTTTATTCTACCTATTTTCTATAACTTGCATTTTCAGTTGACATGGGCAAGCTGTGGTCAGAAGCAACAAAGAGCAAGTATATTAAAGTTGCACCCACTAAAGAAGTTATGTCCTTGAGGGCTTACACTGCAAGGCGAAGGTTGAACCGGCTGAGAAGAAAGGCATGCCAGTTTTATCAGAGCCCAGAGGTCGTAGAGGTTGTAATGAAGCTTGAAACAGCAATAGACAAGAAAATTTTGGTTATTCGAAAAGACAGAATGACCCATGCTGATGTTGGTAAGTATGTTGGCTGTTTTGTTGTGAATAGGGATTGATAAAAGGGGATGTTGAATATCTGCTGTTAAGAAGAGTGTGAGTGATGTTGCACTGAGTCAATGACAACTTGTATTTGTTTGATGTAAAAAAAAAAAATATTGAAATCTTCAGTTCCCTGATGGATATTTAAATTAAAAGTGTAAACTGACTAACAGATAGATACTTTTTATTCTCTGGCAAAAAAGTAATGATTATGGAAGGTACTTGGTTTCATTTGGCAGCAGATGCATTTTGTTATTCTTATATTTGCATATACAAGTATTTATCTATTTACAGGACAATACATATGATAGTGGAGTTAGGTACAGAGACAGTTGCTACAGAAAGATATTTGGGGCCGAGTCATGGAAGGGGAATCCATACCAGAAAATACATTACAACAGTAAAAGTAAATAAAAGTATTGTTTTCAGGTTTGAAGCAGACGATGCTCCAACTAGTTCTCTGTTACAATCCTCTTTGGTTACGCATCGGACTGGAAACTATATACGGTGAATTGCTAGACCTCAACAGCAACAGTGACATTACTCATATTACTCACTTCCTCATTACCAGGTTAGTACAGGTTCCAAATATTTATGAGTACTGTGAATGACAATCTATTGATTTATTTTTCTCAGTCCTTGCATTTCCTGATTTGTCTTTAAAAAAAAAAATTCTAATAAGAGGGGTTCTTATCTTATGTATGATACCTCTTTCCTCTTTGTAGTCACCCCTCACACATGACAGAAGAACCTCCAAGTTATCAAAGTCCTAATATTCACTTGCATACCTTTTTTTTTTTTTTTTTACTTTACTGCAGGATGACTAGAATCATGAGCAAAAACAGACCTTCCTTAACTTTTAAAACAAATTTTCTTTTTATTCTAGGCTATTGACTAATCCAGACATAGCAGCTCAGTATGCCCATCCAACAGTTCCTCATTCCTATCGTGCTGGTTATGAGGAGTCCTTAAAAAATTTCCAACTGAAGAAGTTCTTGATGTTGGTGTTTTTCTTAGATCGTGCTAAAACTTTGCGTCTCATTGATCATGATCCCTGCCTATTCAACAAGGAGGCTGAGTATAAGGTATGGTTAATGGTGTAATGTCTGTATACTGTACTGTATATGATTGACCTTGGTTTGTTGAAATGTCTGTTTACTGTACATGAATTGATTGACCTTGGTTTGTTGTAGTGCTAGTACAACCCTGGGGAAAATATTAATTGTTGAAATCATTTTACTGTTCTATGATCTGTTATCTTCCTTCGATGACCTGTACTCGCATATGATTGCTTATACCACGATGTAGATATGTACACACTGATCCCCCAGATTGTAATTCCTCCCCTGACTCAAGCTGCTCAGCCAACTGCTGCTTGACTCTCCTTATTCAATAGCTGTAGTTTATCACTGCAATTCTTGTAAAGCAGTCCAGATGTGATTTGGTCAAACTGTTCCTTTGTTTTCTCTTCACAATATTCATTAATGAAAATGTCAATTCACATATGTATCCTTTTGCTCACACAGCTTCAAAGCTGGATAGTCTGTCAGCGACCATATTCCAGAAGTAGATAGCTGTTCTGAGTTCAGCTTTCAGGTTGTCACTTGTCTGCAACTCAACAATCTCACGTTTAATTGCAGCATGGTCAGGGGAGAGGTCTGTGATGACTGGGGTCAAAGATGACACTGGTACATGAAAGAGGTTCTCAATGAAATTGAAAAACTCTTTGTACTCTATTATATCATAGAATCTTGATTCAAACTCCTCCCTCAACTCCTCCAGTACTTCTTCTAATGCATCTTACCTGAAATGTTGCAAAAGTTCTGGATCATTTCTGGTGGTTAAGAGCTTTGGGAAGCAAACAAATTGTCTGTCAGGTATGAACAGTGCTGTCAGCTTGTTTTGGAATGCAGTGACCAATGCAGCATGTTACTGGATGTTTCTTTCCCATGCTGCTGGAGATTCAGTGCATTCAGGTGATGGGTGGTATCAGTTAAAACAGCCATCTTTATTATCCACTCTGGATTCTTCAAGACCTTTCAAATTTGAGAGAGAAGACTCAATAGTCACTCAAGTACTCTGCCACGAGACAATCATCTTGTATTCCTCCAGCAGTTCGTGAAACTGGCGGTGATTGTGCTCACGAAACAATGAAATTGACCACCTGTACAATCAGCTGCATCACATTTTGTAATTCAGGGTTTTGAGTTTTGCCAAAAGTGCCTTCTGGTGAAGGAAGCAATGAAGAGTGGCCAAGTTGGGGATTGCTCCTTCCTTACCATCTGTTTCCCTCACATGTTGGGGGTGCCATCAGTGCACACAGGTGTGAGATTTGACCAGTTCAAGTTATTCTCACATAAAGGCTAGAAGTTCTGTAAAAAAAATCCTCTCATTTGGCCTTGTACAGGTAGTTGTAATAAACACAACAGCTCTTTCCAAAGTGGGTCTTCTTTTGGAAACTGGACCCATACACAACTTAGTGACATCACACATACCCATGCTTTCACCCAGTGCCATGCTGAAACATGATGCAACTGATATATCTGCATTTAACTGGCCACAAATGGCATTACCAATTTCTTCAATCTTTCTTATATCTGATAGCTGTAGTCCTCTTATTTGCTCTAGGATGCATCTTTGTTATTGAAGTCAGCATATATTATTTCTGATGTGGCCAAAAGAAAAAAGAAAAACTTAACTATCTCTGTGTTGGTAAATGCCTTCTTTATGCCTGGTCAAGATCCATACAATTTGAAATATTACCTCTGCCAAACTAATTGGTAGAAGTTGATCTGTGAATCAGTTTTTGTGCTTGATCTTTATAATTATGTAGAATACAGTAATATCTCTGTTAGCCGGAATTCTCCGATAGCCGGGATTGAAATTTTCACTGAAAATTTTTACCAAAGCCGGAATTTTCCGGCTTTGGGAACGATTTTCCGAGGGGCACATTTTCCGGAAAATTCTGAGAAAGTTTTCCCAATGCCTGGAAAATTCCGGGGATAGGGGATTTTTTTTTTCTCTCTCTCTCCGGGATTGAGAGATGAAAATCAGGCGCATTTTCTGGAAATTTTGAGAAAATTTTTCCGTTACCCGGAAAATTCCAGGATGAGGGTTTTTTTCCGGCTTTGAGAGTCATCTCATTACAGTACCCAGAAATCTCATTCCCGGAAGTGCTTTGCACCAATTGTTCCGGCTAACGAGGATATCACTGGGGAGTGTATATTTTTTTTTTTTGCGAGCTGCAAATCAGGTTGTCATGAGCTGCGGAATGAGTACCATGGTTATAGAGCATGATGATCAAATGGCAGCTGCCGAATTGAGTCCCACATCTGGCAACTTAATGGGGGAAGTGATAGATGGTAGGGTGTAGCGGTTAGTCTTCAGTTTGCTGTACTACACTGCCTTTAATGATCTATTAGACATGTGA
This sequence comes from Homarus americanus, assembly GCF_018991925.1. NCBI lineage: Eukaryota > Metazoa > Arthropoda > Malacostraca > Decapoda > Nephropidae > Homarus > Homarus americanus. Next base: position 9,298,491 of record NW_024735554.1, read on the forward strand.
TACCTACTTTACCTTTTTCGAGGGTATGTTGGGAGATTTTATTCAATGAAAGAAGGAATATGGTGTATGCATTCAATGAATAAATGCATATTCATTTAACAACTGTATTATACAGCAGCTGAATAAGTGTGAGGAGCCATGGTATATGTGTCACGTTTTCAAGTTGCTTGTTACCCTGAAATTTTATTGTAAAATTGAGGATATGTGGTGGTACTCTTGATTTGACTGCTTTTGATTGAATTCAACCCTCCTTGGGAGAGCAGTCAAAATAAATGGATATCCATAAATGAAGGTTAAATATGTGTGTATTTGCCTTTGTTTCTGGATACCATGCATTAAACAGGAGAAGGGGAAATATTTGAATAATGGGAATGATTATTGAATAGAATGTCCATGTATTGAATGTTGTTTTGATTCCTCTGTGTATATTAATTTTATTTACAACTGGTGATGGTTGCATGAAATATTTTGAACACACAATGAAATCTTAACTTGACCAATGTATTGTATCTTTCAGGCAAGCAGAGATATCCTGATTGCCTTTGCCCGTGAGTTTCTTTCTGGCATTGGGGACATAACCAAGCACTTGGCTTATCTGGGCTACACTGTCAGTCACAAACAAACTGTCTTGGAAGAATTTGATTATGCTGTAACAAACTTGCCTGTTGACTTACGCTGTGGAATTAGATTGACGTAAGTGCATATCTGTGTAGTTTTGTTTCAACTGCATATACTGTATTTGATTGGTCTCATTTGTGCCACTTCCTGTCTCAGAAGAAGCTGGTGCAAAATTTTGTCCAGAAACCATTAATGACACTTCTCTCATACTCACTCTTACATTCTCTCATGAAATGTGGTACTGCAATCTGTGTTCTTAATCGTCATTTTAACACCCTCTTAGCCACTTTTGCCATATCCAATCTATATTTGATGCCCATACCAAATGTGAAGTTAAAATTTACTCAGGAACTAAAGATTATCTCCATTGTCTTCTTTTTTTTTCAAGGGGAATTTCCATGTGTGTGTTTGTACATGCATGCAGAAGTGAGTGCATGCATGCATGCATGTTTTTTCCCCTCCTGTTGTCTGCTGTCCATACTATGCAGTCTCTTGGAGCCTCTGGTCAAATACTTACCTATGTCATTCTTGGCTTCCCCTTATCTCTTCTCCCTTCCACATTCAAACCCAGTTGCTCTTCCTCATCCTCTCCAAATGCCCAAACCATCTCATTCTGCTTCATATTAACACTTTGTGTGCGGGGTTGCCTCTTGGCTGAATAAAATTGTTTGGCATTCGCCATATAAAATATTTAAACTGGCATCCTGGTAGTGAAGGGCGTAAAGGGTTTAAAGATAATTAGTCTTATTATCGTCTGCACTGCAGCAAAATAATGGTGGAACAGTTTCCATGGAACAGAGAAAAATACATAGCAAAGGCTCAGAATTTAAAAATAACTGCATGAGTAGCATAAATGAGCTACAAATATGCCTGTGAATGAGTGGAATTTCAGTTTGATAGAAAGATGTTTTCATTTGATATCACTTTCAAGTGCTTGTAATCAGTTGTGGGTGACTATAGACTCTGAGACAGGAACAATATTGTGGATTGTTGAGAAAGGCCAGCAGCTCCTCAGGCAGTGAACTGTCAATACAGGATTGAAGTCCCTCCTGTCCTGTAGAGCACATCCATTTATATGCATTCTATTTCTGTTACAGTATTAGTGGATAAGTCCAAGTTCAACTTTTAGTCTTGTTTCCTACTTTCTCTTGTACTTATACCTAGTTTTATTCTCACTGTTACCACTTCAGCTGCCATTGCAGTAGTCTACTTATTTCATTTACTTCTTGTGGTATGAATTTCTCTTTGGCATTGGGGTTAATATTTTGTAATTCGATGTTGATTGTCTTCTAGATATTAAGTTCATCCTTCCATGTTTGATTTTTTTGTTTCTCCACTTATGGGAATTACTTCTGTTTTGATTTGTTCATTTTTGAACTGGCTTTTGTTAGATGCAATCCCATCTCATGAATGATGTTTTTAGGGCAACTTTTTAAAAAGCTCTCAGATACATTTATCATTGGCAGAGCTCAATAACTGTATGGGCATATGTAAGTACACTTGAGCCCTTCGTCTCATCTTGTTTCATTTGGGTGATTAATAGAATCGGGAAGAAAACACTTCCTTTTTTAACACCTATATTTATTGTAAACCAGTTAATACCAGTTTGTGTGTGTGTGTGTATATATATACAGGTTGACAATCCCTTATCCGAAATCCTTGGGGCCAGAGGCATTTCGGATTTCGGAATTTTACGGTTTTCAGAATGGTTAGGTTTTTTTTTTTTAGCCCACCCGGGCACAAGTCACTGATCCACATTGGGGCCTAGGGGGCGAACATATAATAATAATAATAATGATAATAATAATTCAAAGGTCTGGGTCGTGTTTTTCACTTTTTATCTTTTTTCATTCTTGTATTTCTTAATTATTATTTTATTAATACAGTATTATTGTTATTATTTATTATAAATTTTATTATTATATTTTATAATTATTATTGTTATCATTATTATTATATTTTGGTGTATTTTTTAATTAAAAATTTTATTTACTATGAATAATTATTATTATTATAATTAGTATTACTATTACATTTTCGCCCCCTAGGCCCCGATGTGGGTCAGTGATCTATGCCTGGGTGGGCTAATCCCTGTAAAAAAAAATAAAAACAAAAAAAATGCTCCACAAAAAAACTTTCGGTTTTTGGAATTTCGGATAAAGGGTTATCAACCTGTATGTCTGTCTATGTCTATCTATCTATCTACCTATCTATCTATCTATCTATCTATCTATCTATATATATATATATATATATATATATATATATATATATATATATATATATATATATATATATATATATATATATATATATATATATTGTATCTAATGTGTTTGTCATTAGGCGTGTGATGGAAATGCTGACCCAGAACTTCAATTTGAGCTGTAAGTTACGTGTCCCAGCAATCAGCCGACTGCAGAAGATTCACAATACAGACATTACAATGGCTGCTTTAGAGTCGTCAGGCTGTGTTGGAGTTAAGGCCAAGTTCCCATCCAAGGATATTGTAGATGGTCATCGGGAACAGACACTCGCACTGCTCTGGACTATCATTTTCAAGTTCCAAGTGAGTGTTTTTTCCTAGCTCAGATTTTTACTCTACTAACAGAGCTGTATCATCTACATATAACAAAATCTGCTCCATGTTAACCAATTAAGCCCACCTCTTCAGTATACATAAGTGTTCAGTCTTGGCTTACTTCCACATTTATGTTAAATAATTCATTCATAACATCTAGTATAGGCACTACTGCCTCTGTAAACTTGCTACAGTACTTCATTTAACCATCTTTCATGCACACCCTAAGATCCAGAGCTTACAAAATATCATGTGTATTAACTATATGTATGTGCTTACATAAGTTACCAATTGTATGTTGAAGTACAGTAATCCCGTGTTTTTCGTGGGAATTACGTTCCTGAATCCCCCGCGAAAAGACAAAACTGCGAATACTTTTTTAGGAATCACTGAACCTGTGACCACCAAACTGCTCAGGTAGGTCATGCACTTAACCACGCCATGCTCTCCACTCACGGCCCAGTGGTCACACTGATCACTGATGCACTGTACCAGCATTTACTAACATCATTATTTGAAGCTAATCATATTATATTATAATAATGGAAAAACGTAAACACAGTAATATACAAAAAAAAATTATTTACAAGTAAATAATTTTTTTTTTATTTCGCTGAGGTCGGCAACACCCGCATTGCCAGCCTCTCTCTGCTGTCCCGGCATCTGCCCGCCCTCACACGTTCACAGTACTGTAGGCACGTGGTGACTGAGGCTTCTCGGAGCAGCTGGTGTTTGAGGCGGGAAAGGGTGGCGTCTGTTTGCTGCACTACACAGGAATATCGACAACGACGCTAAATTTATTATTATTATTTTTTTTTTTTTTTTTAGGATATTTTATATATACAGTCAGTCCTCGACTTACGACGGGGTTAGGGATCGACGACCAGATCATAAGTCGAAAATGCGAAAAAAATACATAGAAAATCTAAAATGAAATACGGTACAGTAAAGGTAATGAAAATTGAATAGTGTTACTGTGTACTTACCTTTAATGTAGTCAGCTGAATGCACATGGGGCCTCAATAATTTTTTAATTAAACATGGAGACTACATTATTTGGATGAAGCAGAGGAGGAGACACGGCTGGGTGGGTCATCAATTTCGCTTTCTTCAGACAAACTAACATCTAAGTGCATCCTGGATCTGTCTGTCAACTTTTGCAAAACACGTAACATTTTGATCCATTTCTTCAAACATTTGCATCCCTTTATTAATACAGGGTAGTAGCAAATGCCTCTATCTTGTCCTTCGAAATTGTTGATATCGTCGAGTGAGAGAAGCCAAGGTCGCGTAAAATGGTTGCTACCGCTTTTCCATTTTCATATCGCATTATTATTTTCATTTTCATCTCAAAAGTAATTGACTGTCTCTTTCTTCTGAGCACCACCAGAACTCTCACTTTTACTCTTGCCAGTAATTTTAAAGGGAATTAGAAACGAAAATTTTGTCAGTACACAGCACGATCACTACACCAACGACTGCCAAACACCAACTGAGCAGGCTACGGTGTGGATGCTGCACACCACGAGGCGACCCAGCCCACGCCATGCTTTAGTACGGGATGGAAACGTTTCGGTACTAGAAAATACGTACGTAATTTGAAAAAAATTTTATACGACTGCGGTGGTCGTATGTCCGGGTGGTCATAAGTTGAGGAGTACCTGTATAAAAATTTTTAGTAAAAAAATAGCGAGTGGTTAAAACCACGATAAAAAAAAGCGAGAAACACGGGATTACTGTACGTTATTAATTCAATAACAACTGTATTTTCTTTTCTGTGGGCAAGTTTTCTGGGAAATATATATTTTCAAAATGTTAGGAAAAAATCTTTTTAGTTTATTTAAAAAAAAGGCAAAGTCTATGTTTTACTCTCATAATTAATCATAAGGTGTAAAGTTTGCATGTTTGTGATTATTCAAGTTGAAAAACAAATGGCAAATATGATTTTTTTTATTAAATTGTTAGTATGTAGAGTATTGATATATCATATTGTTTAGGTTTGCAAATGATAGCTAATAACCAAATGTTCTTCAAATTCACTGCTCAGTGAAGTTTATTTATTTAATTTTTTTTTTATTTTTAATTATTTTTTTTTTTTTTTTTTTGCTCAAAAACTTTTAAATACCTTAAAAATTGATGATAAACAGGTAATACAGTATTTGGTAGAAAAATAGTTATAATATTTCTGTAGCAGGCTATACAGTATAGGTGACTGTCATTTTGTTTGTTTTTCTGGTGTGATATGTATCTATACGAAATCATACAAATAACTTTCATAATCATTATAGGTCTCTCTAATGGTATCTGAAGACCGTCTGCGTGAGGAGATAGCCTACCTCCACAGATCCCTTGTTGTGCACTCTCAACTGGAAGAACCTGCCCGTGCTGGTCTAGGATTTGTCTCGGAGGCAATTACAGAATTAAGCCAGCTACCTAATAAAGAATCAGGAACAGTGGACAGTGTACTGGCTTGCCTAAAGTTGTGGGCCCAGTTTTGCTGTGCACTGTATGGATTGGAGGTAAGTGTGTGTGTGTGTGTTTGTTTGTTTGTTTTATAGATCCTCTGAATATACAAAGAACACATCGAACTGTGCATATCTGCACATTTTTTCTGTCTTTCAAGTTCAATAGAATCAGGCAAAAATATACTTCATAGGACATCATGATTATTTTTTAAAATTTGTCTGCATTCTTGGATTAAGCACTTAAGAGTTTCAAATTGGTTGATTTATCTATGTAGACAATGTTTTTATTTATCTATTATCTAGCCACTAAATTGATCATTAGATTCTGTCTTCATTTTTCATGATGGGGTTTGTAAGTTCAGTGCTGCAAGAAGTAGTGTAATTGGATTTAACATTTAGAGTAGAACAATGAAATTTCATGTTCCTAAAAATTTTAAACTCCCAGAGTCCAGTACATTAGTGATTACCACCAGTTTATTGTGTGCTGTTGTAGTCCATGACACCACTTAGTCATTATGCTTGCTGTCTGAATAAGTGGCATTAAAACTCCATGCTTTTTTCAGTTATTTGCATTATAATTGTCTAGATATTATTTTTAAAAATTATTTTGGGCTCCAAAAGTGTCCAGTTGATAGTGCCAAGTGTAGTGTTGAGAAGAGGAGGCATAGTGCATATTGGCCAACCTGTCCTTGATAGGTGTAAGTGTACAAATGGTTTAAGCACCAATGCAAAGCTGGTGTACTTAGTTCTGAGACATCTGTGTGAAAAGGCCAATCAGTTCAATATTTTAAAATGGGAGCTTTTTGGCTTTACACCTGAATGTTTGCATAAATTTAAGTTGATTCTTGGGATTCACTACAAAATGAGTTGAAAATTTTGGCCCATATTTCGAAAATCGATAAAGATTTTAAATCACACATTACTGTGTCCCTGGGAGGACTGATTTTTTATGATTTTCTCTACTGCATCTTGAAGTGATGAGGCTTATTTATCATGGATATAATCTTTGAGTGTATATTGTGGTAGTATTGTACTATAGCTACAGTGCACTCATTACATGTGATTCAGTTTAAGTTGAGAACATTAAAGCTAATTTTTCAAGTAACTCATTAGGAAGAAAATACGAAAATAAAGTATAAAAGTGACAATGGATGACTCGTTTTCTTACCTTATCCAATTCCAGATTGATAATCTCACTGTGTCATTTTCTGATGGCCGAGCATTTTGTCTTCTTCTTCACCATTATTATCCTGACCTGATTCCTATGGACCTTATCAACTGGCAGACTACACAGAACCTACCATCTCAGGTAAGTCTCATGGTCAGATTTCTCATTTAATTTCAAGTATGTTAGTCTGGGTTTTCTGCAGCAGGACCACAGTGAGTAAAGGTTCCTGAAACTGGAAATTTACCATTCTTTGACTGCACAGAAAATAACATTGTGTATACAGTAATTTCCCTTGCTTTACAAAAATTGGCTTATACTGTATGAATTTTCTAAATTAACACTTCTTTTTCATGTTACGAAAGCTTCCCCGCTTATAGGGATTTGGGTCCAGGCAAAAATTCGAATCGCACTCCCCGGGAATCAACTAGGGCAGCCACATCCACCTAGCCCCCTCTCTACCGGGCTGAGGTGGGAGTTGTTCCCCTCCTTCCTTGGTCTTCTGAGTTACCTTGGCAAACAATTTAGCCAAAGAAAACTTCTTTGAACGTTAGTCTTTTTGTAGATGATCATGTCATTTAATGCTCACAAAACTTTAATACCATGTGGTACATGGTATGCAATGGGATCCTGACCAAATTTACTGTTGTATATAATCTTCCCCCCCCCCATCCCCCTCATAATTTAGACATTGATATTGTAGAAGTACTAAAAAGAAGTATAACTCTTGTCTGTCTGTCTTTGTGGGTGAGGGATCGGATAGTGGAATCTCATAGGTAATTTGTGTTGTTAATATTGTTATAGTATCCCCTCCTTCATATATCTGATGTTTTCCCACAGGGAGTTGATTTGGACATGTCACTGGATGACAGCTTCATTGAAATGACATACACAGACACAAGTACTAAAGAAGATTACAACCGCAGGCTTGCGAATGAAAAGGACAATTTTGCTGTTTTCACTGACAAGGTATGTATTGTCTCCCAGGTATTATTTTTTAAGGTCATTACATCACTTAGGTATCTTGCAGTTTGCATTGTTCAGGATTTAACATTATTATTAGTACAGTATTAGTGTATTGCAAGGCTTACAAAGATGTTCCTCCCCAGTAGGTGCCCCCATGTAGTGGTGGGGAAGCTTGAGGTTCTGAAATATGTTCTCCACAACAGATGCACTGTTAAGATTTGAATCAGTTGTGTGTCAAGTGTATGTCTGGACCATCATCATCTGGCAGTATTTTTCAATACAGAAAAGGCATACGATGCAGCCTGGAGGTTTGGGATGCGAAAGAGCTCCATCACTGTGGACTCAAGAGGACGGATGCCCTGTTGGGTACCTCACTGTCCAGATCAGTTTGCCAGATGGAGGGGATACCACAGGGCACAGTCTCAAGCATGGCCCTTTTTTGCCATGGCTATTAATGGTGTCACCCAATGTCTTCCACCAGGAGTTTCTAGCATGCTCTGTGTAAATGATTTTGCAATTAGTTTTTCGTCATCCCACCTATGTGTTGCCGAGGGACAAATTCAATTAGCACTGAATTGGGTGTCCTGATGAGCAGAGGAGTGGGGCTTCAGATTATCAACTTCAAAGACTGTAGCCATGCATTTTTGCCAGCTTTGGGTTCCCCATCCTGACCCCGACTTGACATATGGTGCCCACATTCTGGTGGCATCAAAAATTTTTATAATCCTTTCTCTTTCTTTTCTCATTCTTTCTTTCTCTTTGTCTACCTCTTTTTCATAGCTAAACAATACCTGTGGCTGTTGTCCATATTTACTATAAAGTAGACAAGATGCATGGAGACTCCTTCAGGCAAATACTATCCTTACATGATTTTGTATAGTACTCCACTCATCTGTGTATGGTACTCAGTCCTTAGAACAGATCTAAGTTTTCTTAAGATATGAAAGCAAATACTTCAAACCTTGAGACAAATTATGAAATATGGATCTAGACTGAACTTAATTTATCTGTTACTCCAGTGAACCAGAAGTTATGTGGGTCTTTATTGAGAAAGAATAAAAGTTTGATTTAAAAATATATTTTTCTCAGTAGTGAGTTAGTCCAATTTGACAAAGGAAATATTTAGTGGCATTGCAGGACAAAATTGGATTAAAAAGTGATGCATGTTCATGGTGGTAAAATGTAGTGAGGATAACGCAATTGATACATGTCTATATTCTTGGGGTTTGATTGATAATTTTTCTTTTTTCTTGTATAGGTATCTCAGCTGGATGGAATCCCATTACTGATCCGAAGCAGTGATATGATTAATACAATTCCCGATGAAAGAGTAACGGCAACCTTCTTGGCATACTTGTGTGCCCGACTTCTTGATCTCAGTGAAGAAATAAAGGCTGCCAGAATTATACAGATGGCTTGGAGGAAACGGCTTGCAGCCAAGAGGCTAGAACAGCTGAAGGTAAAATATGGATAAAGTCAATTCAGTCAATTAATTATTTGAATCTCAGGATTACTCCAAAGTTTGTTCGTCTTTCATCATCTATTCTCATTTCATGAACTTACACAGTACTGTACTGTATAAAGTGCCTTAATGGGGGTACCAGACAATGCAGTTTATTTTGCATAATGTTTTACATAATTTTAAGAAGGTAATGATCTTTTGAAAACACTGTACATGAGACACTAGAATTCTTATTTAACATGTATAGAAAGCACAGTAATCACTTGCCAACCTTTGGGTTATGTTCTAGAATTTTCATGTGGTTGTCAAGGACTGGGTCTAATGGGAAGTAAGGGTTTAGGAAAGGACCCCTGAGAGATACAGTATACCTATAGTTCTGTAATGTACATCTCAAGGTTAGAAATAAGTACAGGCTGTGTGCTGTACTTAAAAAACCTTTTATTGTACTGCATAAGAAATCTATGCAGTATATTACAGGTACAGGTATTTAGAAATTTATAAAAAAAGATGTAACATAGCCATCTCTCCTGACCTTGATGCTCTCCCTAGCTACACAAATATGTGTACTGAGTTTTTATACCATACTGTACAAAGTTCTCATACTTAGATCTGTGTGTCTGGCAACTGCTAAGCCTTTTTTCTTCTTTTTTCGTACATTAATTTTTGCTTATACTGTACAGTAACGTAATTAAAATTTTTGTTGTCATACGGAAATGTAAAATATTCTAAACATAAAATTCTCTAATAATTCAAGGAATTTTTCATATTAAAATGTACAGTACTGAAACATTGTAGATAAATTAATGTTTTTAAATTTTGCCAAAAAAAAAATTCTGGATTGAACAAAAAAGCAGTATTACTTTTTTTTAAATGTGTGTGTAAACAGACAGTTTTGGGTGATAGTGACTAAGCAGGGTGGCTGCACCAGGACTACAGGGGATGTAGCTGCTTCTCCTGGGTGTTAAGGGGTGACTATTACCAGCATAATAGAGGGCTTATAGTAATATGAAAAATAAAAACCAGGAAATTGATTTGAAATGGATAGAGAAGGAAGAGAACCTGGGTGGGGTAGGGGGGGAGAATTCGCCTGCAGTGGCCATGGAAAACTGCAGCTACTTAAAACTGGATACCATGGTTGGTGAAATGGTGCACAAAGTATAAAACGTGAATAAAAATGAACTCAAAACCGCAGTTGGTAGACCCATGACTGGTGAGGGATTACTTTATATATTGTGCATAACAAAACTAGAATTCCAGGTTTGATGGACGTAGGTTCACTGTGTTGTGCATTTGATATAACTGTTGTTCCTTTGAGGTTCTGCTTAATTTTTTCCACTTTTTTAAACTATATTTTTACCTGTAATTGCTTAATATTAGGAAATAGTAACCAAGGGTAAAATTATGTTCACCAGTGAGTTTGTATATTCTTTGAACTTAAGAGTACATGTACTATACAGAATTTTGTTTACACAGTTTTGAACTTTTGATCGTGTGAGGGAAAGGCATTGGTTGATTATCTTATTTGGACATAACTTTACTTATAATATTGATACTAGTAGTTCAGTTATTTTGTATAAGAATACAGTACAGTAATACCCCGATATACAGATTTACGCGGTCAATTGAACCCACAGAGGTCCGTGTAAAACGAGAAACGCGTTAATGGAATAACAGAACATATGGGATTAATTGAAATAGAGACTGGGCCGACTCCCAAACTCCACTTTTTCCGACACAATACCTATGTTCTAGTAAAAATAACATCTTAATTTTATGATGGTACGCACACACAATTAATATTTAAGAGAAATACAGTCTCCAGGTTAATGTCCATTCAAATAATGGACTCATCCCCCCCACCCCCCACCCCCCCTCTCTTCTCACGCTCGCTGGCTCCTCCCTCTCTGAGAAATGTTTGGGTGAAAACTAAAGTTAGGATAATATAATTGACATTGCTGGATTCCTTGCAAGACCAGGAATATTTTGAATATACACGTCATATATTTTGCACAAAAGATAGCATATTTGCTCTGAGTAAACAAAATTCTTACATTAGATCTAAAATTTGTATGTCTAATGCAAAATCTATGATGTTTATATTCAAAATGATCATCAAATTGTAAGAATTCCAGCAATGTAAATTATATTCTGGCCGGGTAATTTGTATGAATTTTGTGAGCTAAATAAAAAAAATTTACTTCACCCGCGTATATGAGTAGATGCACCGCGTAAAGTGGGAATTCCGGTTCTGGCAGGGTACCGCGTAAATGTAAATGTAAAAACGCGTAAAGCGGGGTATTACTGTATTCATTTATTTTGTGTGCTGTAGTGTCATATTAGAAATTAAGGGTGTATTTATACATTTGTCTATTTACATTGTGTAATTTTTTCCTCCCTTCTTAAAGTAGTGTACAGCACATCACGCAGATTGGTCTCTGGTCTGTATTAGTTTGTGAATATTTCCGTACAATCATTTTTTCATCGCATTTAAACACCATATCTCTTATTTTAGATAATACAAAGGTAACCAAAAGGTTTAATTTTTCTTTTTTAAGTAAAATGCTTTGCTTACATATAAGGATTTTTGCTCAGACAATTAAATGGTCTTTTACAGTCTCAAATTTAATACCTTTAAATGACTCTGAGAGTGTGTGTGTGAGTATGCTTGGGAACCTCTAGTGACTCAAATATTATGCATGAAGTCATCAATTAATTATTTGTAATTTTTTATTTTCCCATTCTCAAGCTTTTTTTTTTTTTTTTTTTTTTTTAATAATTTTCTGTTTTCTAGCTTTTCCTACATTAATGCTGAGATAAGCAACTGAGGTCTCTATCTCAAGTCAATGGCAACTGAAAATGTGCCTCATAGGCATGACTATCCATTAAGGACAGTGTATACAGAACACTATACTGTACTGAGGGTCACTGATTTGTTCCTGGAGCATTCTCAATCTACCCTGTTGGGAAGTGAAGATAGTTTAGTATAGTGTGCTGTATCCACATTGTCCCTTATTGTCAGTCATATTTATGGGACCGACTTTACTTTCAATGGCAACTGCTTTGTTTATGTGAATTGAAAAATGGCATGTTAAATTCTTTGGTAAATATTACAAATATTACTTCAGTTTTATCATTTAAAGCTTTAGAAACCATCTTTGGCTGAATAACAAGGAAAAATTATTCATAGTACAGCACCTTCAAGACCTAGTATTTGCTAGTTTTCAAAAACCTAATCCACCATCACTGAGTTTCGAGGCACCACTACACCAGGCCCTAATTCCTGGTCCTTTGAATTGCATAAAGGGCAAAGTAATGAAAAAGACATACCCGATACACAAAACTAAGAACACCTTAAAGAAACGGTGTGTACAGGAGACTGGAATCATGGGTAACCAGAAGTCCCAGTTTTCAAGTGGAATACAGTACTGTACCTTGATTTTATCATGTTAATTTTAAAAGATTGTCATTAGTAGCCAGTTTTTGGTTGGGACTGGTTTTTGGAATTCTGAATGTGGGAGATTTTATTGCACAAGCTCATAAAGTTGTTCAGGGTACAGATGGGTGCATCTTTCTTAATTCTTAAAAAATGTACCAGTGGGTGTCAGCTAAACTATTTTACTAAGATTTTATGTGCTGGTAGAGCATCATAATTTACTGTGGTTAGATGACTCGGTATTAGTGAGGAAAATATTTTATAGCATTTTTTTGTAAACTAGGTGCTGTTCTGAAAAGTTATTTGGCTGAAAGGAAAGAACAATTAAGAGCTCAGTTTTCTTACATTCACTTGTTTGCTAGACCTTTTGTTGATATTTTTGCCTCGTATGAATTCCTCTTTGCTCATTTATTAGAATTATGACCACTATGTATTTTAATTTGCCCTTTTACAACAATGTTTTTTGTATAACATCTCTCAGGCAATCCTTAATTTGTTTATAAGGTTTATAACAAACACTTTTAAAAGAATACTGTACGGATACTCATGTGTAGTGCAGTAATATAAGTTTTATATCTTTTTTTATTATTGTTTTTCTTTTGCAATTTGTAAACTAAACTAGGAAAAGAGTTGTAATGCTTTACGAGCCTGCCTGTATATCTTTCAAAACAGTCTTGTTATTTTCTTGTAAATAAAGCTTAAAGTTTGATTGTGTATGTTTTCTCAACCTGGTATAATGTACTGTTTTGAATGATATCACAGGCTGGTGGCTGCAGATTGCTGATTTCTTTTAGTTACCTTGCTTCATACCAAAGGCAAGTGTTTATCTTATCTGAAATGTATATTCATAAAATTTCATATATATTTTCTTTTGAATGACTATAAACATTTATTTTAAGCTGTAAGGTACATTTAAGAAAAGTCATGACCTTTTACAAAAGGAATACTCGTAGCATAGCACAATTGATTTCCACTTCTTGCAAAACAAAACTCAGAACTTTTGTTTAAGGTTACTCTAGGTCAAATAGTAAAAACAATGGCAAACCCTTGTTCTAGATTCTAGAATTCCTTAGGGAGTTAAAGAGTTACCGAAACAATTACAGGAGCAGAAGTAGGAAAGGACAGGACATAAGAATAGAATTGCAATATATAAACAATACTGTACTGTAGATGTCCCTCACTATATGATTGTTTGAGCTACGAAAATTCACTTACACAAATTTTTTATTTTATACCTGCTATACGAAAGCTATTCTCACTTATACGAATGTGGTTCCTAAAGGTAATGTACCAAATATATGTTTTGTTTATTTTTAATGTGTTGGGTTCTAAATTACCGTGGTTAGTTGTTTTGTTTGTGAACAGCTTATTTATATATACAGTATATAAAGCTAGAGAGAAATGTAGTCTCACATTTTACAGAGCTTGCTAGATTTTTCTGGCAGTCAGTGTAAGGTAACACAATTGTGTAAGAGTATCCTGAACAGTTTAATCATACTCCAGTACAGTTAAAGAAACACAGCCAAGTGGTTAAAAATTACCAAATGTTCATATAGGTAGCTTTTGCTGAAATGAAGGGTTAAGATTGTGGAGAGAACCACTGAGAAAGTTAGTTCCATAAGAGTAATTATAACTGCTGTATTTTTTGCTAACACTAAAGTTTTCTATAAACCAAAATGTTTGAGAATAATGCAAGAGAGAACCTAAGACCTCCACCTCCCAATTTTTTGTGCCAAGACAATTTTAAGACTAAATAATTTAATCTTCTTTAATTGAGGACATGATAGAACATGTTAGACACCAGAGTGAATTTAAAGTATTTAAAATCCCAATGTGTGATGATAATGGTGAAGCATTTTCATATTACGTTTAACCATTTAACTTTTGTGGAAGAGGTTTTATCTTTGAAATTATTTGAGTTAATTACCTAGTTGCCCCAATTGGGTAAGTGATGTCTCCGTTAGCCGGAACAATTGGTGCAGAGTGCTTCTGGGAATGAGAGATTTCTGGGTAACAAGACGACTCTCAAAGCCGGAAAAAACCCTCCTCCCCCAAATTTTCCGGGTAACGGAAAATTTTTCTCAGAAGCTACAGAAATTGCCCATTACATCATCTCTCGAACCTGGAAAAATGTCCCCAATCCTGGAATTTTCCGGGTACCGGAAAAAATTTTCTTGGAATTTACGGAAAATGCATCTGGTTTTCATGTCTTAAACCTGGGGGAAAAACCCATCCCCGGATTTTTTCAGGTATCAGGAAAATTTTTCTCAATTTTCCAGAAAATGTACCCCTCGAAAAATCTTTCCCAAAGTAGGAATTTTTTCGGAAAATTCCGGGATTGGGAATGATTTTATGAAAAAATTTCAATTCCGGTTATCAGAGAGTTCGGGTTTGAGGGATTCCGGCT
The DNA here is from genome assembly GCF_018991925.1 of Homarus americanus. Lineage (NCBI taxonomy): Eukaryota > Metazoa > Arthropoda > Malacostraca > Decapoda > Nephropidae > Homarus > Homarus americanus. The sequence continues at coordinate 9,313,588 of NW_024735554.1, forward strand.
AACGGAGATATTACTGTACAGTATATACCCAGTGGAATACTGTACTTACACGAATGCATGAAACTTCATATATTAACCCTCTCAATGGCTAACAATGCAGGTTGCTTTGCTAAGAACAACAGTTACCTGACCCCTTCACACTCACTCACCTCAGACACAGCCACAACCCCTCGCATTGAGCACAGTCCTCTTGGCCACAAATGTTTATACAGTAGATAACTCATTGTTAATCCTGCAGCATCTGTCGTGAGAGTGCTAAGTGGTGACTGTTGTCAGGACAGAGAAAAGCTATCTAGCATATTTCAAATAAAGGATGAAAGTAAACAAATTAATTCAAAGGGAACCTACGAACATATACTGTACACGGTGTAAACAAGAGGAACCATTTGATAGACCTGATCCAGAAAATTTTTCCACTGCAGTTTATTATAACAGATATAGCTTGCATGGTTTCAGGATTATATCCTTTACATAAAAATAAATGGTTACAGACCACACATGTTCCTGTGGGCAGAACAGATTTTGAAAAATACAGTAAGCTATTTGACTGAAGATTAAGTGTATTGTGCCTGCCTATAAGATGGCTTTATCATTTTAGTTACCTCTCTCCATTTACTTTTACTACCATTAATAAATTTACAGGTACACACACAATCCGCTGTTCTTATTCAACGTTGGTGGCGGTCTGTATGGGGGCTGAAGCAGAAAGAGAAATATGAGAAGGCTGCTATTGTTCTACAGGCTCACTGGCGCAGGAGATGTGCTTGTGTGTTGTTACAAAAACTCAAGGAGCAAAAAGAACTGGAGAAGAAGGTGAGTGGTTTGTATATTGTGTTTGACTGATGCAGTTATGGATAATCTAGATTTTGCATAGATTAATTGTGAGTGGATTTTATTCTTGCATGTGAGACAGTGTTGGCATTTAAGAGTGATGGTGTGTGTACTGACTAGTTGATTGAATTTCATCTGCAGTTTTGAGTCCTGGCATGTAAGAAGGAAATTATTACAAATGACTTTTTACATCTTTAGTCATCCATTTTGTGCTTCTTTATTTTCAAGAGTGCTAACAATGCACATGACTTTACAATATAATAATAATTAATGGTTTATTGAAAGAGCATGACAGCCAGAAGGATGAAAATATAGTTATATATTTCAGCCTATTCATGTAACACTTATGTTATTAGCCATTATATATACAGTATTTGCAAAATAGAATCTAACTTGTAATGAAGGGGTAAACTAGAAAATGTTCAAGAAAGGTTTGTTGAATTGGAATATGAATAAGAATAAAACGGGTATTGCCCACTAAGTTGGAATGTGAGATTTTAATATTTACACAGTATAAATTGAAAAGTGAAGTTTCAAATACATACTTTTGACTACGTGTCTTTTATGTGAATAGGTGGCTGAATTATATTAGAAAGATATTGCTACCAAAATAAAGGGAGAGTGGATGTTGGTGGAAAATTCTGGAGTGGAAATGTTATTATAGGCCTTTGTTTTAGGAACTCAGACAGGGATACAGTACTGTATGTGAAATAATAGGAGATAAGCACACAAGTACAAGCACAACACAGTATTAGCGATGGCTTTTAATAGAGATATGAGACTAATCATGGCTTCATGGTTATGGTAAGGCATTAATTTCATTGACTTGTAGATTGAAATAATTGATAGTTTGAGAACAAAGTTGTAATGTTACATGGTGAAAGGAGCAGGTAATAGAATGTGATTGATATTTTCTTTGGATTTGCTGCACTTTTATAGTAAGAGATTATGTTGAAAGAAAGATATCAATGATGTTTTTCAGTTGTGTGGGAGATTGGAGGTTAAGTGCTTGATTTTGCATAAGTTTATTCCATTGCAATGAATTTTTTATTCTTGCATTACTGTTTATTTCTCTGATTGTAGATCATTGCACTCTTGCATATGTATAGTAGACCCAACTGTATTGTATTTTGTACCATATCATAAAGCTTGTTAGGATAGTGCAGTTCATGTACTTATTTTTTGTGTTATTTATTTTCCATACTATGTTGTGTGCCCCCAAAACTAGTGATTCTTTGTATGCCTACAGCACCGTGCAGCCCACACCATTCAGTCAGCATTCCGTCGTTACATTGTGGCACGGTATCTGCGCCAGTCACAGGCAGCCATAACAATCCAGCGAGCTTGGAAAACATATATTCAGAGACGGACTTTCCAACATACTAAGCAAGCTGCTGTTACCATCCAAACAGCTTTCAGAGCTTGGTATTGCAGGCAGAAATACTTAATTACTAAAAGAGTTGTCACAGAGATCCAGAGGCAGTACAGAAGAAAACTGTATGTGAGAAAAATTAGGCAAGAATATAAGCACAAGATTGAAGCTGTTGTAAAGATACAAAGACTGTGGCGTACTGTACTAGCCAAGAAGGCAGCACAAAGGACTGCAAGAGAACAATGGGGAGCTTTTACAATTACTAATTTCTTTAGAATGGTTATGGAGAAAAACAGGTATTTGAAACTTCGAAAGGCAACAGTTGTTTTGCAGTCCCATGCTCGTAGATTAAAATGTCAGCAAAATTATAGGACCGTGCAAAGGGCAGTTACTGTGTTGCAGATAAAATGGAAAGCCACTGTAGAGGCCCGCCAAGTAAGAGAACAATATCTTCAGTTGCGTCATGTTGTTGTCATTCTGCAGTCTAATGTCCGCACATATTTAGCTAGAAAGCAGTTTATGAAGCTTCGTTCTGCTGCTGTCAGTATTCAGTCAGCATTCAGAATGAAAAAACAGAGGGAAAGGTACCAAGAACTTCAAAGAGCTGCCATATTTTTGCAATGTCAATGGAGAAATAAAATGAAAATGGGGTTAGAAAGAAGACGGTTTTTATTTATGAAAAAAGCTGCAACTAGAATCCAGGCATATGTAAGAGGTCATAATGCTCGGAAACTCTACAAAAAGAAAGTTCAAACCATCATACGTCTTCAAAGCTGTTGTCGCATGTGGAAGGAGAAACAAAATTACCAAAAGATTAAGTGTGCAGCTGTCACTCTGCAGGTGTACATAAGAGAATGGTTAACCATGAAAAAGCAATTTGCACATTACCAGCATATGAGAATTTCTGCTGTCATCATCCAAGCAGCTTGGCGAAGAAAGCAAGAAAGGAATAATTTCTTGCAGCTCAAGAGATCTGTGATTCTGCTTCAAGCAAATGTAAGGAAATGGAAAGCTTTAAAGGAATTCCGTGAGAAGAGGAGTGCAGCAGTTATTATTCAACGTGCATATAAAGCCAGAAAATCCATGCTAATTGAGAGGCAGAAGTTCAAAACTCTTAAGCAAAGTACAGTCATCATTCAAGCTTCATATCGGGCATATAAAGAGAGAAAGAAATATTTGAAGTCTTGCCGAAGCATAACCTTAGTACAGGCTGCTGTTCGAGGCTGGTTGATGCGGTGCCATTATGCAAAATTGAAAAGTGCTGTGGTTACCATACAGCTCAGGTATAGAGCTCAAAAACTTATGCTAGTGAGGAGGAATAATTATGCCAAGATGAAAAGTGCCACCATTAAAATTCAAGCAATTGTACGGATGCATCAAGTTAAAAATGATTACCACCACAAACGTACAGCAGCAATCATAATACAGAAGTATGCACGTAGGTATGCTGCCCTTAAAGATTACCAACATTTTCGTAAGAACACCAAAATTATTCAGAAATATACTAAGGCTTGGCTGAAATCACGTCAAGCTCAAAGAGAATTCCAAGAAATTAAGAGTGCTACTATCACAGTACAAGCTCATTGGCGAGGCTGGCTTGTGAGGCAAAACATGCAAAGATTAAGAAGAGCATGTGTCATAGTCCAGAGTAATTTCAGAATGAAAAAAAATTATAAAGCTTACCAAAAAAAGAAAGAAGCTGCTAGTACAATTCAGAACATTTACAGGGCTTATAAACTTGGTAAGGAGACCCGAACAGATTACTTACTCAGAAAGACAGCGTGTATCACCATCCAAACTTACTGGAGAAGGTATCAAGTTCGACACAGTTATCAGGTAACTCGTAAGGCAGCCATTGTAATTCAGCAACATTTCCGTGCTGTTCATCTTGGTCGTCAAGTATATTATGACTATCAACAGACAAAAGAGGCATGCACTACTCTGCAGGCATGGACTCGGATGCTCCTTGTCAAGAAAAACTTTACTTTGAAGAAAAGTTCTGCAAAGATAATTCAACAACACTACAGGGCCATGGTAGCTTATAAAGTGGCGAAGAAAGAGTACCAAACTATTCAATATGGCATCATCAAACTGCAGTCTTTGTACAGGATGCACAATCAAAGGCAGCAATACCAAAATAAGAAATCGGCTGCAATAGTTATTCAGAACCACTTTCGTGCCTACATGGCAATGAAGACTGCAAAATCAGTTTATAAATCCCAAAAGACTGCTGCAATTGTAATTCAAGCTAAGGTGGGTTTTTATTAATGAATGGCTTGCATGTGGTTGTATTTTTTACTGTAACAATTTACATATACTGCATGGTATTAACTTCTAACTCTTCTATGTAGCCCCTCCGTAGCTTATATTAGTTGCATTTGTATTTTTAATGGTAATCATACTTTTTTCTAATAGATTTTATTTTAAACCCTTTGAGGGTTTTGAGGTGAAATTAGGAAGTCCATCTAGAAACATCTTGAGCCCTTCTATTTATCAATGTGTTAGAGGCAATATTGTTAGATTTTAGGACTGGTCTGGCCTGGGAGTTTTTGTATGGTGATGCCATCATGTTGATATTTAAGAGGTAGTGGAGAAATTTAAAAAATGGGAGGAAGGAATGCAGAGAGTGAATGTGGCAAAAACATAAATTGTGGTTAGTGGTGTGGGTGAAGGACTTTTGATGGAATTGAAAAATGGCCGTGTCCGGCCTAGAAGAAGTATTTACAGTAGTTCAATAAAGATCAGTGAGTGTGGAAGGTGGGTGCACAAGAGGTGCAGTTGTGTAATGGAAGACTGTAAGATGATGTTGACTCTGTGTATGCAGGTAATCATGTAGTCTTAGCAAGGATGGAATTGCCCAACATTGGGCAGATGAGTCTTGCTACCTGAGTGACATGATCACTGTTGGAGGTGGTGCTAAAGCTAGCTCAATTGTAACGCTCATAAGAGACTGAAAAAAAGTCTATTGGCCTTCTTTGCACTAAAAAGGAAATTATATGCGACTGGCATGAGAAGTGTGATGTACAAATGTAAAACATGTAGATAAAGAAGGATGGCTTAGGTAGGCTTGAACTGGCTGAGATAAGAATGGTGGGATAGGTGTTTAATGAGGTACGGAAGGAAAGGAAACCCTGTTCAGAATTAAGAGGGCAATTGGGAGTACAGTATTGGCGTGGTTTTGCTTAGAGGTAGGATGAGATGGTTTGAACACGTAGATGTTTAATGGAGATCAGCTTGGTCAAGAGATCCATGGATTTGAATGTGGAGGAGAGAAGAACAGAGAGTAGGCCAAGAAAGACATGGGAAGAGGTTGTAAGAAATATCATACAGTAATATGTAAATGTGTTACCCTCAGGCTTAAACCATCTGTATAAAGTTTGGTCTGTCCTGTACAGTATAGTATATACATAACTAATATTTTAACATGGTTCTAGGGTTTTCAATTTGAAGTGGCTGACAGTTAAAAGTGACTAATTCAGATGATGCTGAGCTTGTTCAATTTTGTCTGGAGAAAAACCTACTGTATATACCTAATACAATAATATAAAAGTATTAATATAACTTTAATATTAATCAATTAATCTCTAAACTTATATCTTCATTGTCAATCTTGAGTTAATGCTTTTTTTTTTTCTTTTTCTTTTTTTATAACAATACTATAGCCACCTTAATTGACAACCTCTTCTGAGCCTTTATGGGTCTTGTTGAAACTTATAGTGAAATCTTTTGGTTCTGAAAGTTCTTGTCTGCTAACATGATTTACATTCTCCCCTTCACTCATGTTTTATTTATTTTTTTAATGTTGAACTTCATACTACAGTATCCTATTAATCCTGTTACTTGACTTTACTGTCAGTTGCTAAATTTTACTTAAATAAGGATAGAGCCAAAATATTAGTATAACATATGCCAATAGTGTTAATAACGAGAATTAGATTTTTAGAGATTGTTTTTAGTTATCATAAAGTAAAGGAAGGAAAAAATTTTAAGATGAGTGATTTGCTGGTATAATAGATATCACCTGCTGACTTTGTTGTAAGAAGTAATTTGAAAAAGGTTGTAGGTTGGTACTGAATGACACAACCATAATAATCTATTCCAAAATCCCATCCTCGGCTAAATAGACCCTTGTGTAAATCACTTATTGGAAGATTAACAGCTGATTTAATAAGACTGAAAAGCATAGGAAATTAATGGTTGGAAAGGCTGAATTTCTAAAGAGAAAAACTTGGCTCAACCCAAGACAAAAATGCTTAAACTTTATTAGAAACTGCTGCGTCTTGTTAACAGTTGCTTCTTCTTGTTCGGGTCTTTATCGTTGACTATAAATTTCACATCCCATTTCAAGCACTTGAATCAGTTAGGTATTTTGTCACTTCACAAATGTGCTAAAGTATTCCTTTATATTTTAGCACCATGTGATGTAATCTAAAAATTATATATTCTGTACTGTATATATTTTTTTATTCCTCAGGTCCGAGGTTGGCTGAAGTATCAAACTTACACCCTCGAGAAGAGTGCCTGTATTCGAATACAGTCGTGGTATCGCTGTCTACTCACACGAAAGGCCTACCTTACTCAGAGAACTGCAGCAACTACTATTCAGAGGGGTTTTAGGGCTTATCTGTTGAAAAAACAAGCTCAAAATCAGTACCTGATAATTCGAAAGGCTTCCATCATTTTGCAGGCTGCTACAAGAGGGTGTCTGGTGAGAAAAGACCTAAAACAAAAAAACCATGCTGCTACCATTATTCAAGCAAGGTACAGAGGTTGGCAAGAGCAACAGTCTTATATGAAGAAGAGTAAGGCTGCTATTGTCATACAGCAATATCTTAGAAACTATTCTCTTGGGAAAACAGTTAGAAGAGAATTCTTAGAGACCAGGCATAAGATAGTGCTCCTACAAGCTACAGTCAGAGGCTACCTTGTTCGGAAAGAAATGAAGGTGATGCAAGAAGCTGCTGTCATTATTCAGAGCTCTTGGAAGATGTACTGGCAGCAAAAAAATTATAGAAAGAAAAGATGGGCTGTGACTTTGATACAAAGTGCCTATCGAAGTTTCTGTTTGAAAAGGGAGGCAGTGAATAATCTAAAGAGAACTATAAGAGCTGTGGTTTGTCTCCAAGCAGCTGTCAAGGGCTACATTGTACGGAAAAATATTAGAGAGAAAACGGCAGCAGCCTGTTGCATCCAAGCACATTTTCGAGGATGGTTCGTGAAGAAGCGGTATTTAAAACAGAGACAAAGTACTGTTGTAATTCAGAGATACTACAAAGCTTACCAGATTGGCATGCAAATAAGGAAGGAATACCTTTATCAATACAAATGCATAACTAGATGTCAGGCTGTTGTTAGAGGTTTTATTACCAGACAAAATCTGAAGAAAAAGCTAAAATCTGTAAGTCTCCTGCAATCTTGTATTCGTACTTACCTGGCTAGGAAGCAGTTTCTTCAACAAAAAAATGCTGCTTTAATGATCCAGAAACATTACAAGTTATACAGGCTGACACGGGGAATCCGACAAAATTACTTGGCTGAACGCTCTTCTGTTATCGTTCTCCAGGCAGCAGTTCGAGGATTCTTGATTAGACAAACCATGAGACAAAAACATGAAGCTGCAACTAAGATTCAAGCAATAGTTAGAACATGGTTGGTACAGAAAAGGTACTTAAAGCTGGTTAAAAGTGTGAAAATCCTTCAGTGCCACTGGAGAGCCACTTTAATAATGTGGAAATACAGAGAAAGTTACCATATCATGAGAGGAGCAGCTATTACAACTCAGGCCATTTGGAGAGGTACTCTTGTTAGAAAAGGCATTAAGAAGCAGCACCAAGCAGCAATAGTTATCCAGTCCCAGGTTCGTTGTTACCTACAGTACAAAAGATATCAGAGGCTTAAAAAGAGTACAGAAATAATTCAACAATGGTGGAGACACATTCAGCGTGGTCAATTGATTCAGAGGGACTTTGTCAGTAAAAAAGCTGCAACTGTTGTTTTGCAGGCATCAGTAAGAAGGTTTTTGGTAGTTCAGAAGCTGAAGAAAATGCATGTTGCTGCAACATCTATACAAGCTTTTTATCGGTCACAGTGTCAGAGACGACACTTCACGGAACAAAGGCTCAGTGCAGTGAAAATCCAGAATTGGTGGAGGGCAATAAAGAAAATGGAAGAGCTAAAATCAAATTACCAAATTTTAAGAAATGCAGCCATTACATTGCAAGCAGGTATTCGAGGAATGTTAGTACGTCACAAAATATCCCAACAACAAAATGCAGCTGTAAAGATTCAGTCTTTTGTAAGGAGATGGATAGTACAGAGGGAATATCAAAAGATGGTATCACAAGTTAAGATCATTCAGACATGGTGGAAATCAGTTCTTGAAATGCGAAGTCAGCGAGCATATCAGGAAAGAAGGATGGCAGCTGTCAGATTACAAGCTTATACAAGAGGAATGATAGCTAGAAGAGAGATAAGACAACAACACTTGGCAGCAGCAAAGATTCAGTCTCATGTAAGATGTTATTTGGCACATAAAAAATATAAAGTGATGAGAAGTAATACCATCAAAATCCAGAGGTGGTGGAAATGGACAAAAGAATCTTTCAATTTGTATGAGAAATATCACACTATCAGAAAGTCAACAATGTTGCTTCAGGCTTGTGTACGCGGTATGTTAGTTCGCAGGAGTATCACTGAGCAACATAAGGCAGCTATAGTGATACAGTCACACATTCGCTGTTTCTTACTGTCGAGGAAATATAAAAAAATGGTTGTGTCTGCTATTAAAATTCAGAGATGGATGCAGTCAATAAAGAAAGTTAGAGAGCATCAGACAAGGTTCCTAACCATGAGGAAAGCTGCTGTCACCATCCAAGCTTCTGTAAGAGGAATGCTGATACGGAAGATGATTGTACAGCAGGAAATTGCACAAGTAAAGATAGCAACAGCCTTCAGAGGATGGTGTTTAAGGAGAGAGTATCTGAAGAAAGTGTATAGTGTGACCATAATACAGAGATGGTGGAGATCCATAAAATTAACCAGAGATGAAGTTCGAAAGTACTGTGAAATGAAGAATGCCATTATTACTATCCAGGCCTTCACTCGAGGGACGGTGTTACGTGCAAAAATATCTCGGCAACATAAGGCAGCATTAAAAATCCAATCTCACGTTCGTGGTTGTATGGTACGTAAAGAATACCATAAGATGACTCGTAGTGTGCTTGTTGTACAGAAATGGTGGAGAGGAATTAAGAAGACAAGGAAGATGCATCAGGAGTATCAAGTGAAGAGAAACGCTGCAATTTCCCTCCAAAGGCATTACCGTGGAATAATGGTTCGACGAGAATATGTAAAGCGGCGTAGAGCTGTCATTAAAGTGCAGGCATATACAAGATGCTGGTTAGTACAAAAGAAATATTCAGAAAAATTAAAAGCAACTGTGAATATTCAAAAGTGGTGGAGAGCTGTGATCAGAGCCAGGGAGCAGCAAAAAGAGTATCAGAACTTGAGGTTGGCCTGTGTTATCTTGCAAGCATCTGTCCGAGGTATGCTGGTAAGGAAGAAAATACTCCAGCAACACAAGGCAGCACTCAAAATACAGTCATGTACCCGTCAGTGGTTAATACGTAGACAGTACTTAAAGAATATTCAAAGCACTGTCATAATTCAGAAATGGTGGAGAACCATCAAGATGACCAAGACATTACATCATAGGTATACTGCCGTCAAAAAGGCAACGCTCATGCTTCAGCCACATGTACGAGGCATGCTGGTACGAAGAAATATAAGAAAGCAGCATATAGCAGCAACTGTGATTCAGTCTTATATTCGAGGTTGGTTTGCTCGGAGACACTGTCGCTGTAAGATGAAAGCAGTTATCAAGCTACAGAGATATTGGCGTGGGGCCTACATAACTCTTCGCGCACAAGAACAGTACATATACCTGCAAAGGGCTACTGTTATTCTTCAGGCTGCTTGGAGAAGACGACAGGCAAGAATTTTGTTCAAGCGCATCAAAGCTGCTCGCACCATACAGGTAAGTCTAAGTATTGAAATACATAGTCTGGTGCAATATCAGTAATATGTGTTTTAATTCCAGATTGCAATACACAAGTTCCACGAAGTAACTAAAATTCTTTCTCTGCCAGGCTTATGTACGTGGATGGCAAGTTCGCCAAATGATCAGAGAGAAGAAAAGACATATGTATTTACAGCAGGTAACAAAGGTTACTGAGGTTCACTTGGCTGCCATAAAAATTCAGGTAAAATGCAAATTATGTTTAGTTATTAAATGCAGCATGCAAATTTGTATGATTATAACTATTATGTAAAATTTCACACATAGTTTCTCTCAGGTTTATAATGTTTATACAGTATAACATAACACCCACTCTTGGAATGCTTGCTTTAGGTGAATAGCTTTAAAATTGCAAATTACTTTTCAGGTGGTTTAATGGTATCATCTGTAGTGTCACTTTCCTCCATTTAATTTTTGGGGGTTCATACATTTCTATGACCAGTCAGAGCCAACTACACAATTTAAATTTTTAAATAACTATTCAGTAAGTTTATTCACCTGCTTTGCTTACACAGGACCAACACTAGCATACTAAAGTTCACATCATGTACAATGTATTAGACCCAGTTGTCAACCTCCAGAATATTTTTATAAGATTTGGCATGGTCAGACTTACCTGTCTAAAAAATCTTTGGGAAAAGTTATGCAATAAATATTAATCTTTTTTGCACTAAAGCTTTAAAGGGACCTTATATAACTTGGGTACCTCCTGCTTGAATCAGTTATGGGGTATTCAATATTCATAATTGAATGTGTTCAAATGCAGTTTTAGAAGCCGTCATATTAATTTTCATTGCCATATATACTGTGACAAAGGATTTATATAGTGCATGGGGTGACCTGTGGTGTAATGGTCAGCATACTCGCCTCGCAAGCGAGCGGACCCGAGTTCGATCCTCGGACAGGGTGAAACTATGGGCAAGTTTCATGATGCCATTTACCTCTGTCTACCCAGCAGTAATTGGGAACCTGGAAGTTAATCGATTTGCAGATCGTATTTCAGGGTAATGGTTAGCCAGTGCAGTTGGCAAGTTGTCTGGTTTTCTTGGAGTATTCCTTGACACTGGGTCATGTGGCTCGTTAACTCAGGGTGTGGTTGTTGTGTTGGCGACAGCTTTTACACCTTAAACAAATTCACGCCTAGGTGGCCCTTGGGCTGGCCATCCTCGATTTCAAGGGGCTTCCATTATTATATTATTATTATGATGTAGTACATGTACTGTACTTGTTTAATAATTTTATGAATACAGTACTGTACTGTGTTTATTGCATTTCCATGACCATTTAAGAATTTATTTATTTATTTTAATTTAAACGCTCATGAAAATTTATGGATTTGCATGAAAACAAACTTCTTAAGCAATTTATTCCAATCTACATGAATGATGTGGCTTAGCAATAAAGAAAATACAGTACTGTAAAATATAAAACTGCACAATAAGAAAAATTAATTGCATGGGTGTTTGTGTGGAGGCAGTGGGCTGTAATTGCATCGCCAACCCAGCCACGCTCCTTCCCTCCAGTGTGAGGTCATGGCTTACACACAGTGCAGCAGCAGTCATACATCTCAGAGTTAGCTGGATGATAGCCTGGCTGAATTATGTCACGTCATCCAGAGGATGGTTTGAGTGTGGAAGGAGCTATTTTTTTACATAAAATATGTGATATTTTATTTTATGATAAGCAATGTATTGTTTATCATAGCAATTTTTTGTTCATTTTTGACATGCAATTTGAAATAAGTTCAAATTAGGCTAACCTTGTTTTTACTAAACTGTTTAACTCTGAACCACATCATTTATACAGTATAGAGTGGAATAAGTGTAAATGAACTGTCCAATAAATTTGGCATTGGAGTGCAAGTTGAAACAATGAAAATTTGTCGTACAATTAGATATTTTTTTTTTTTAGCAAATTATTAACAAAATTTCCTTTGTTTTTAATGCTTATTCCACAACTCCATACTTTTCAGAAATTCAACCACAGTGGGATACCAATTACAGTAGTACAAATTTGCGAGGCTACCTGTAATAATTATTAGAATCCCTTTACAGTAGGGTCAGGATATATCGTGAGATAGGGTCCAAGGATGTTCTCCATATACTAAATCACGATATATAATTGCATGTAATCAATGGGGAAAATAGGGTTAGGGTCTGGAGGCCAATAAAAGTGACTAAACTTGACTTAATGGGTTTATTTTCTTACTAACTAAAGCACCAATGAACAGTAGACTCGGGAACACCAAACTGTTTCAAGACCAAGGAACACCAGACTCGGCAGCAGACGCCACACTGCCACCCTCACTTGACAATCCCAAGTGTGTTTACACACACACACACACACAATGCAGGCAAAATAAATTACTGTCTTTAGAACGAATGGCTCCCTGTCCTGGCCGCGATTATGCCAGCAACTTCAAAACTATGCTTGGACATTCTTGGGTACATCCAGGGTGTCATCAGTGAATTTTCAGGGCATGCTGTATTTTCAATCAAGCATTTCATAATATGTTATAGTCCCTGTATGGCAACTCATCCCTTGAGGTTGAAATAATTTCTAATGTGAGTAAAACAATGCAGCAAATTCTAATGTCTTTGTTTTTTCAAAAAGTTAATATATTTCATCTTCTTTATTTGCTTTATTTAAAAAAGAAGCGCTACATACTGTATTCGGAAGAAAAGCATCTCACAATCATATACTGTACACTATCTGCACCGAAACAACAGGAATAATTGTGTTCTTTTGGAAACCCATCAGACCCAGAGGTGAAGCTAGTTTTTTGTTGATTGTACTTCAGCATAGCAGCTGAGCATGGGTCTCACAACGAAGTGAAATTTGTAGGTTACCCATTTTTTTTTTTTTTTGGATATCAGCATTTTATAATTATTATTGTGTATTCTTGTTATGCTTTTTGATAAATTGGTGATTCTGGAAAGTTGAAATGTGACAATTTAGGTTTTACTGAAAACAAATTCTCTTTCTACATAAATACAGTAGTACAGTATTCTAAAATTATTTTAGTTTTTCCTTCACATTCTCACACAGAAGGTAGACCAAAAAATTTGCAAAATGGCTTCTGTATATAATAAAGGGGCAGAACAACAACTCTGCATTTTTTCTGAATTCTTGTTCCACCTGTCCTTCAAAATCACATGTCACTTTTATCGACTGCTCTTCAAACCACCATGCCTCAGTGCCCTACTTCAGCTTTGTCATCCTGAAACATAATAGTTGCATGGGGCCAGATCTGGTTGTAAGGTCTCTCTCTCACTCTTGTCTGTCTGTCTGGTTTCATTACCAGGCTCTTCTACTACATTTTTTTATTGTTTGAATTGCCATTAAATAGTTTTCACACTTTTAAAGTCTATAATGCAATTATAAGTAAATGAGGCCTGTACATGCTTGCTTATCTAACCTCCAATACAGCGCTTATTCCGCCGACGACAAGCTATGGCAAGAGCCCAGCAGACCTTGGAATCCTTGGTGAAGCTGCAACGGTGGGTACGAACTGTACTTCAGAGATCATCTTACTTGAAACAGCGGAAGAGTGCCACTGTCATCCAGGGAGCTTGGCGAAGAAAGCTGGAGTGCATGAGAGAGGTGCAGAAAGCTCAACTTGTTTTATTTATTGTCTTGGATGTCTTTATTAGTAGTAAGCACATTATTTACTTAGCTAAATAGATCTGATCACAAATTATTGTCTTATGTCAGTGTGAAGGCTGTGACTGGAAAAGCTATTTTCAAAGAATAAATGGCGTTGAGTATGAGGTGTGGCCGAATGAAGTAGAGATGTCATAATGATATTAAAGGATATGTTTCGTCTTTGTTGTAGCAGGGTAACATCACAGCAGAACATACCAGTAACATTTTTTGTAGTTAGAGAATGAGTGATGGGAGAGTCTTGTATTTGTCCTTGATTCTAGCTTTCTTTCATGATGATGGGAGAAAAGGTGGGTGGGCTATTGGGAGTGTTGAGATTTATGGGCATACCAATTTTAAGTACAGTAAATAGTAAAATATTAATATGCAACACGAAAAGGCTTGTTGTAATGCACTTTGGAATGTGATTTCTGATTTACGATAGAATCAGGAAATCAATTTCAGGAAGATTTTATATTACCAGTACAGTGGGGTATGCTATAATGAATCTAATTGGTTCTAGAACCTCGTTCGTTATAGCATTCGTTCATTATAGAATTAATCCGTTCCAGGCCCCCAAATACAATCACTTAACACTGAAAAATTTATGTGGAAATTGTAAAAAAATACAGTACTTTATCTTACCTTAGTGTTGTTCAGCATGCAGGACAGGAGGCAGAGGAGGAGGGGGGAGGAGAGAATTATGGAGAAGAGGTGGAAGGAGAGGAGTCATCCTTCCTAGCCCTCTGTGGTGACTGTCTTACAGGCACTTTGTCTGTTTATTTAGGTAATTTCTTTCTTAGTTTCAAGGGTTATTAGCTTCCTCACTCGATTTTGACGATTCATTGTTACAATTGTACACTTGTATAACAAAATAGTTTTAAAAATAACACGAATTTCCACATCAAAAGACGAAATTTCAACAAGTTCAGTGGTGCACTGACTACATAATGAACCAATATGGCGCCTGACGCTCTTGTTGGGAGCCGCGGTACAATAATATTCATGCGCCAGACGAAACAGTCCCGTATTCATCCGTTGTAGGAGTTGCGTTCGTTATAGCATTCTCAATTTTATAGGTAAAACCATTCGTTATGGGAATATTCGTAGTAGGATCCGTTCGTTATAGCATACCCCACTGTATACTGTACAGTATATGGGATGTGATAAAAAAATTTTTAAGAAGGTATATTAATTGAGGCACAGTCATCTGCAAGTCAATATGACAGGTAGAGCATCTCATGATTCGTTATTAGAAATCAGTTACATTAGTGGTGTGTTCTCAAGTACTTTGAGATGATGGTAAATTAAATGCGACCTACCCTGCTTTGAATATGAAAAAAGGCAACATGGTATGGATAGCAAACAAAAAATAGATTATGAATGTACTACAGTAAACCCTTGTTATTTGTGGGGGTTAAGTTCCAAGGAATGGCGTGAATAGACAAAATTGCAAATAGCAACTTACACTACCTTAGTGCACTACTGTATACATATGCCAAACAACTGCCCAGCCATGGCAGCACTCATCCCCTCTTTTAACTTATCTAATAGTTCAACTTTCTTTGTCAGGGTCATCACTGACTTCTGCCTTTTACATTTCAGTCCACTAGCACTGACACTAGACAGTCTTTTAGGGTCCATTTTCACACAGAAACACTGAAGTTTTAAGTGTACAACACAAGATGCTGCATGACTTGTGCTGCGGAAAAGGCTTACAAGCTAGCCACCATCTGCTTACTGTGAATCTTCGAAATCGTGAATTGCAAACCTGCGAATGGCAAGGGTCTACTGTATGTAATGGGGGTTTTAAGTGTTTTCTCATACCCCTAAATAGTTTTTAGCAAAAATTCACAGTGATTGGGAAAGATAAGCTTGATTGAGACTGAACAACAACTAGAGATGTGTACAGTATTCACTTGATTTCTGTTGCAGGAGCGTCGTGAAAAGGCAGCCACAATTCTCCAGGCAGCATGGAGAGCCAGAGCTGTTCGTAAAAACATGAAAAGCAAGAAGCTTAAGGAAGTGCGACAAAGATTGGAGGTTGCAACTAAAGAAGCCACAGACAGTAAGCGTATTGGGAACAAAACTGACTGTGCCATTTCAAACCTGATCAAGTACAGAGATTTGAAGAGGACTTTAATATCAGTCATGGATCTTGGTGAGTTGTCTAAACCCAAGCTCTCTGTGTATGTGTGTGTGTGTGTGGCTCTCTTTGCCCCTCTTTTCTCTTTTTTTTTCCTTTGTCTTCTTGAACATGGATAATTTTCCATAGATTAAAATGTTACCAGAACAGAATAGGAATTCAGAATGCTCAAAGCTTTCTTAAAAGACACTATTTATTATTTTGTAAAGATTTCTGGTTGACATGTTTTACTGTGGCTAATATACAGGTACTGTATAAGTAATATCTCCATTAGCCAGAATCCCTCATACCCGGAACTCTCCGAGTCAGAATTTAATTTTTCTCAGAAAATTTTTCCCATAGCTGGAATTTTCCGTAAAATTCCGGCTTTTGGAATAATTATTTGAGGGCATATTTTCCCGATCCCCGGAGAATTCTTGGTGTGGGGGATACTTTAGGGGGTTCGAGAGATGATGTAATGGGCAATTTCTAGAACTTCTGAGAAAAATTTTCCATTACCTGGAAAATTCTAGGTATGAGGGATTTTTTCCCGGCTTTGAGAGAGTCGTCTCGTTCGTTTGCCAGAAATCTCTCATTCCTGGAAGTGCTCTGTACCAATTAATTCTGTCTATTGGAGATATCACTGTGTGTGTGTGCGTGGAGTAAGTACAACAGTTTAAGCTGATGCCCAAAGTTGGCTCTAGATTTGTAAACTATCCATGTATGTAATGAGTAATTCTTTCCTCCATGCAGATATAAGCACACGATGGTCACCTCCATGCTCTGAGAAACTGGCAGAAGGGGCTGCCTTAAAAGTTATCATGTTTCTGCTCAGGTCCTGCAACCGATCTGTTCCACACATGCAGATCCTCAACTGTATCCTTAACATTCTGATTAATTTAGCCAAATACCCTTACACAGCACCATCTGTACACAGGGTAAGCATCCTCTATCTTAAAAAGTACAGTAAATAATACAAAGTTCTATACAGTAAAAAAAAAAGTTAAGTGCACTGAAATTTGTTTATATTATTGTTTAATTAATACAGTACAGTATATATATATATATCATAGAACTTATAATAAATTATCAAAGTTATTACCAATAATACCATCACACTGAACCAGTAAGAAGCATACCGTATACAGTATGCACAAGTAGTTAACACTTGTCTGATGTTATAGTCATTGTGCTGCAACTTTTTGGTCACCCTATACAGCTGACCGTTTCATGTTACATAAACAACTTGACGAATATTATTGTCTATTTCAAATGCTGATTAATATACTATAATGTTTCACCCTTTCTTTCCCACAAACCAAAATAATTTGATAAAGACTGGGAAGACTCGAGTAATGTACTGCCCACCCCTAAAAAAAACAATAATAATGCAACAAAACAAATCCTATATGAAACAACCTATAAGTCTTGCTTTGCTGTATAAAATGGTATAATTTCCATATACAGTACAGTATTATGAATCTGCACCATAGGTATTCTTGTAACAGACCATTATTCCCTAAACAGTTGGAGGGATTAGTCAGGAGCATCATCCAGTTACTGACTATCTACTCCGAAAAGGCCCCAGGAATCTTCTGCAAATGTTGCACTCTGCTTTATATACTTACTGCATCTAACCCTCCACAACAGGTAGGTGATATTTCTTGCAGTAGGTGTACACTGTTTAGGTTTTCATGTACAGTACTGTATTTTGTTGGTTGATACTTGTATGTGCAAGGGCAGATGAATTTCAAAGGGGGGTCTGTATGGTCAGTGAGCACACACACACACACACACACACACACACACACACACAAAATAAAAATAAAAATCTGACCAATGTAATGGGCATTTTGAAGCCATGTGCAGTTGATATTAGGAGTTATTCTGAAGTCAATAGTAATTTCACATGAACTGTTACTTAATAAATAATAGGGTAATATGCATATTGTGGGGATTAGCCCACCCGGGTACAGGTCTCTCACCCACATCGGGGGGGGGCAAAAAAATTTATAATAATAATTCATAGTTCTGTACTGTAAATAAAATTTATAATAAAAAAATTAAATATTAAAATACAGGTACTCCCCGACTTACGACGGGGTTAGGGACCGACATCCAGGTCGTAAGTCGGAAATGCTTAAATAACACAGAAAGTCGAAAATTTGGGTCTCTTTTTCTTCTCAGCACCACAAAACACTCACTTTTAAGCTTGCCAGCCATTTTAAAGTGAATTACATATGAAAATTTTGTCTGTGTACTGACTTTGGGACTCAAAAATACATAATTTGGCCACATTTTGGTACAACTGAGGCGGTCATAAGTGCGGGTGGACGTAAGTCGGGTTGGTTGTAAGTCGGGGACTACCTGTAATAATGATAATAATAAGAAAGAACCATAAAGAAATACAAAAGTGAAAAAAAAATCAAAAGTGAGAAACAATATATGTAGGTTGTGTTGTCAAAGTAAGAGAAACAATTGAGACCCTGCAATTGTGTGTAAATGAGGCACAAGGTCAGATCAGCAACCTGGGACTTGGTCACACTTTTTGTAATGCCATATGGCAGCAGGGTCCATTAGACTACATTATGCTTCCAATATCTTACCAGGCGGTAGTACCTCCCTGTTTGGTAGCTGCCTACTACAGGTACACCACCGATTTTCCAGCACGTTTGGTTTCTGAGCCTCTCCGGATTAACAGAGGTCATATATAATAATTAAGCAATACACCTCTGACCCACTAGCTATACACCTCCTGGTATCTTTAAAGCACCATGGCCGCTAGAAACTTAAATTAAACAAATATTAAATGCAAATTAAATGAAATACAGGCTGTATAAATGATGCAGGTTTATTAATTACTTACAAAGAATGTTGCAATACTGCCACTCCCAGAGTGGCAATTTGTAGAGTTTCACAATTACTGAAGATCTAATTACAAAGGTCTGGAAGCTGGGGGCTGTCTGTTTGATCTTGGACTTGTGGTGCTGCACGGGACATCTAGGGTACTTGAAATTGATGCCACAGGTCTTGCAGGCATAGGCCTACTGCTCTCACATGCATTCTTCTTGGCTAACTTTTTAAACATATCATCCAGGCAAACTTGTTTCATGTGCTTTGATCTTTCCCTATGTAATTTTTCATGCATCAAATAAAAATTCATTAGTTCTTGTTCTGTCACGAAGGAACGTTGCTCTAACCTAAAGTGATCTGACAACTCAATTAACTTGTCAATAGAAACTCTTTCAGCTTCATCTGTTTCCTGTTCATCACTGTGTTCTTCATCACCTTCATTGTTTTTCAGGACTCAGAACAATATCTACAATTTCAGTTAGAATAGTGATGAACAACAGGTGCATCTTCGTCTACACTCATCCACTCTGTCAGATTATCTTCACTGAGCTGATTGCCTACCTCATTGGCCATAGATCCTGTAACATCTCTTGCATACTCAAGCAACTCGTGAACAACTTACTTCTCTTTTGAGACACAAAACTTTGTAAAGTCATTGTCTTCACTTTCCTCAAGGAAATTTTCAAACATCAGGGCAGACCACAACTTATGCCAGCCTTTTTTAGTGTTGATGCTTCTACCTTGTCCCAGGCACAAGCAATAAATCACAGCACATCTTTCATGTTAAAATCTTTTATAAATGTCTCTACAGGCTTACCAGCATTTACCACATCTAGCATACGTTTCATGAACAGTGAACAATACTTAACCTTCAGAGAGCGCAGTATTCCTTGGTCTTGGGGCTGGATCAGTGATGTACAGTTTGGAGGTAAATACACTGTATAAACATTGTTCTTACACATAAGTTCAGCTTTGGGGTGAGCTGAACATTTGTTCAAAATGAGAAGAATTTTGCAATCATCTGGTAGGCCAACAGATTTGCAGTGTGCTCTGGTTTCTGGCACAAAATACTTTTCAAACCACTCTAAGGTAAGCACTGTGGTAATCCAGCCCTTCTTATTGCCATGGTATGTCACTGGGTAAATTTTAACACCTTTCAAGGCTTTAGGGCATTTACTTTTACCAATAACCAGTGGCTTACATCTGTAAGTGCCTGCTACATTTGAGCATCCTAGATTGGTAACTCGATCCCTAGACTGTTTGAATCCTGTGGGCTCTTCTTCATCCTCCGTTGTTAATGTTTTTTAGGGTGTTCATCGCCAATACAATGCAATTTCATCTGCATTATACACCTGCTCGGGACTGAGGTGTTCATCAGCTGCAAGCTTGGCAAATTTGTCCACATACTCTGCAGCTCCTTCCTTGTTTGCAGACCGTTTTTCACCACATACCTTACGCATTGCAATTCCATGATGCTTCTTCAACCTTTGAAGCCATCCTTCACAATAGTCACAGTTATGTTCTAAATTAAGTTCTTCATGGAACACCTTTGCCTGTTGCATTATCATGCTACCTGACAATTCCACTCCTTCAATGCGACGTTGTCGAACCCATTCCATCATCACTATCATGTTCAGTACTCTTACCATCTTTCAATGTTTTTCTAATGAACATTTGCTTCTTGGAAGCACTTTCTGCATACAATCTCATTACTTTTTCTCTTTGCTTCTTTATATCATACACAGTTGACGAACCAATACCATACTGATCGCACACCTGTCGCACCGAAACACCACGGTCAAGTTTTCTCAAGAGTTCCACCTTATCTTGTATCGATATGGCCTGATGTTTATGCTTTACACCACCACTGACACTTGTACTTGCCCTTGAAGCCATAGCTGGGGTTAAATATGTCCAAAATAAGCTGAGAATTACACAAAATCTAGGAGCTACCACCAGCAACTGCTAAGTAAACAAAGTGAGCGCTGTTACCGCATAACGCCATCTGTGGGCAGCCCAGTAAACTAATCTGGATGTCGTGGGAATTTTGTCTGGATTAAAAGAGGTGCCGGAAAATTGGTGGTGTACCTGTACCTACTACCTAAAAAGATAATTATTTCCTTTTTGTAATTAATATGTGATGAACCTTCAAAGTAAATTGCATTTATTTTCCATGTTTTCTGATTTTAAACAGGATATGAAGAACCCTAAAGTAACAACAGACCTTAGAAGTATTAAATCCCTGATGATACGACGTGAGAATGCCAGTCAACGAGGAAAGCACCCAGTCAATTACTCACCTCTTCCTATTTCAAAACTGCCATCAATAGCACCTGAATGGTCTCTGAAACCTGATGATATTAGAGAGTTTGATGACCCCATTTCTGCAATGGTGACACTATTGGCTCAACTTGGGATGAATACAAAGTAATAATTGAGTGTAATAGTAAGAACAATATAAGGTTTTGAATTCCACTTTAGGAATATAATTTTATTACCAGACTTAGTAGTCTATGAATGGAATATGAAATTATATTATGTTCATTTTAAGTTCAAATTTTTATATGAAGAGTATTAGTGGACAGTCCTAATTTTTATATGAAGAGTATTAGTGAATAGTCCTATAGTGTATGGGGATTACATGGGGTAAACTGTGGTATTCTGTTTAACTAATTGGGTTATGTTGATAACACAGAGCACAGGTATTCCCTGATTTAGGATCTCCCTATCTACAATATTTCACCTGAATGATGGCAATGTATTGAAACCATCCCCCCTATTTATATGATGAAAAAAAAATTCATGAATGATGGTCATTGTCCGGCCAATGTGAAATATGGAGCACATCTCTCATCTCTTGGTGCACTTGTCAGCTGCAGTCTATCCACACACTGCAATGTGGCCACCCAGTGCACCACAGCCCCAAGCTTTATTCCATGGCGATGCACATGCCTGTAATCGTGTAACTCACCGATTAATTATCAATGTTCTGTTTACTTTTGTTTTAAGTGAGAGGACATGACTGACATTCACATTTGTACTTTGTTTTGGTGACTTAAGTGATTTTTTTCTATATGAGCAGTGTCGGCCACTATCATAGTTTTTAAATTATGGTTTGCTCTGTTTTTGTGTTTGTTAAGTGAGCAGTGTAACTTTGAAAATGTCTGGGAAGGCCAAGGCACCCAGGAAAACCATGTCTCAAGGTGAAGCTGTGTGGGAGTCAGAGTGACGTCTCTTCTCCACCTTCAAGAGTCCTCTTATCCTCAAAGGGAATGTGATGGCAACCAGGCTTGTTTTTAATGAGGTGGTGAATGTTATTTAATTGTTTTTATGTACTGTATATTATTATTGTATGCATTTTATTTTCGATGATATGTGAGAGAGTGTCGGACTGGCTGGGAATGTATCCCATTGAACCCCATATTCTGATGATCCTGATTGTAATATTTTGGCCTGCCATAGGTTTTTCAGCAACATAAATTCATCATAAATAGGGGGACTCCTGTATATGGGTAATGGCTAGAATAATTTTTTATTACTGAAGACATAAACTAACAATGTGACCAGATGTTCCTTATTTTCAATTTAAACTCATTCTAGGCTTTTAGTTTGGAGTAAATAAAATGAGCTTGTTAATCTTAATTAAGTTTTCTCATTGTGCATAGTTGTGTATTCCAACCATACTGTATGCCTCGTTGCATTACAATAATGAACTTATGTTGTAATTCCTTAAACTTGATGTATTTTTAGTTTCTCTAAGTAGGTGATTTTTTTCCCCTTTGGGAGGGCTAGTTGAGTTGAAAAGGTTTTGTATATTGATACAGTAAAACAGTAAACAGCTTTCCACTCTAAAATACTGTTAACAAAGAAAGTAAAACCCATTTTACCTTACTCATCTGTCATTAACATTTTGTATATATTTTTCAATTAAAGAATAAAAAGAATATATATACTGTATATTTTTTTTTTATGCCTTACTGCTTACTCTATTCACACTATAGGGATGGTCACGGTCCAGTCAAGAGACAGCTCGCTCCGGTCACGGTCCTAGGGTATTAACATACAAGGTCCAGTCAAGGGACGATCTCGTGTCCCTCAGATGTTGTGGGAAGATGTTTATTAAAAAACTAACCTTTATCCAATCGACTGCCTATTTCCACCCAGCTTCTTCGTTTTGCCACGTTATCACTATGCCATGGAGAAATCAAGTCATACAACTCTGTCTTGATTTTCACTAATTCAATTAATAATTCATCTGAAAAGAGCGATGAAATCATTTGTGTAATACTAATTTGTAAAAGGCTATATTTTGTTTAATATGTACTAAATGCAAGTCATTATTGTTTTCTTCAAATAAACCTACCTCTCCCATAATTCCACTTGCATGATTTCTTCTTCTTTGGATCCATGTTCACAACACCAAACCAAAGAATACACAACCAAACTCAGTGACGACCGAAGCAAGACTGGAGCAAGCACGTTGTTTCAATCCACACTGGTGGTGCGGCACGGGAAGGGATGCACACAGTACCGTCCCGCTCCAGTCAATATATCATTCTACGGATCGTCACTTGTATGAGCGAAACTTGATTTGACCGTGACTGCGACTGTGGACTTGCATGTAATAATATTTGACTGGAAGGTGAATGGAGCGTGACTGTCCCTATACAAGTAGTGTGAATAGAGCCTTACTAGCCAGAGAAAATATGCATGTAAAATAACTACTGTACTGTACTGCACTGTATACTCAAGAGTGAAGTACAGTATCAGAAATCTAAAATGCTTGGGACCAAGAGGCTTTTGGAAATTTTATATATTTACTCCATGAAGCTATATATAGTATATGAAGCTCCCTTGTGCCCTCCATACCCACACCCCTCCCCCATGACCCCATACCCATACCACTCCTCCACGCCCTCAATACCCACACCCCTCCATGCCTTCCATAATCCACACCCCTACTCCACGCCTTCCATAACCCACACCCCTCGTCCATGCTCTCAATACCCACATCCCTCCACGCCCTCCATAACCCACACCCCTCCATGCCTTCCATAATCCACACCCCCACTCCACACCTCCCATAACCCACACCCCTCCTCCATACCCACACCTTCAATAACTCACACCCCTCCATGCCCTCAATACCCATGCCTTCCATACCCACACCCTTCCTCCATGCCTTCCATAATCCACATCACTCCTTGCACTCCATAACCTACACCTCTCCACGCCTTCCATAACTCTCACTCCTCCTCCATGCCCTCCATACCCATACCCCGCCTCTACACCTTCCATAACCCACACCCCTCCTCCAGGCCCTCAATACCCACACCCTTGATCCACGCCCTCAATACCCACACCCCTCATCCCTGCCTTCCATAATCCACAACCCTAACCCCATGCCCTCCATACCCACACCCCTACCCCATGCCCTCCATACCCACACCCCTACCCCATGCCCTCCATAACCCACCCCCGCCTCCACTCCCTCAATACCCACACCACCAAGGGGCGTTGGTGCCTCAGGGGCCTTGCCAGAGGCGGTGGTGCCCTTAGGGTCCTTGCCAGGAGCATTAGCGCCCTCGGGGACCCTCCCAGAAACGGCGGCACCCCCAGGGGCAGTGGCGCTCCCAAAGGCTCTTCCAGGGATGGCAGCACCCTCAGGGGCTCTCCAAGGGATGGCGGCACCCTGGGGTCCCTGCCAGGGGCGGTGACGCCCCCAGGGGATCTCCCGGGGACAGCGGCGCTCCCATGCATGGCAGCGCCTTCATGGGCCCTGCCAGAAGCGTTGGCGCCTTTACCGACAGACAATAACTAACCCATAACACAACCCTAACACACTATTAGCTTAGCTAGGTGGGCTTCTCTTACTTCCTCCTAAATTTCTTCAATTTCCGAACTATAACTTCCATCCACCCAACTCTAATCTTCTTTCACCCTCCTTTCTCTAAAAAAAAAAAAAAAACCTAAGGGTCCTGCCAGGGGGCTCTCAGAGCTCCAAATAGCGTTAAAACTACTGCAACCAGGGCCCTCCCAGGTACGGGAGTGCTTCCAGATGCCGTCCCAGGGGCGGTGGCACCCCTAGGGGCTCTCCCAGAAAAATTGGCGCTCTCAGGGGTCCTCCCATGGACGGGAATGCCCGCAGGGGCCCTGCCAGGGGCGGCAGCGCAAGCCAGGGCGTTCCCACAGGCCCTCCCAGGAACGTCGGTGCCCCCAGGGTCTCTCCCAGTGACAGCGACGCCCTAAGAGCCCTCCAAGGGTCGACGGTGCCCTCAAGGGCTCTGCAAAGGGCGGTGGCGCCCCTAAAGGCCTTGCCATAGGTGGTAGTGCCCTCAGGGCCTTCCCAGGGATGGCAGCGCCCTCAGAGGTCCTTCCAGAAATGGTGGCACCACCAGGGGCCTTGATAGGGGCGGTGGCACTCCCAGGGTTGGCGGTGCCCACAGGGGACCTGTCAAAGGAGGTGGCTCCTCCAGGGGCCCTACCAATGGCGGTGGCGTCCCCAGGGGCTATCCAAGGGGCAGCGACACTCCAAGGGGGTCCTCCCAGGGACGGCAGTGCCTCCATGGGCTCGGCCAGAGGTGTTGGCGACCCTAGGGGTGCTGGCTCCCCCAGGGGCCCTACCAGGGGCTCTCTCAGGGACATCAGCACTCACGGGGGCCCTCCCAAGGACAGCGATCCTCCCAAGGGCACTGACATGGATAGCGGTGCTCCCAGAGACTGTCCTAGGGACAGTGCTCGCTCCCAGGGGCCCTCGCAGGGGCAATGGCATCCCCAGGTAGCTCCCAGGGACCCTCCCAGTGGTGGCGCCGACCCCATGGATGGCGGCGCTCCCAGGGGGCCTGGCTGGAGGGATGGCGCCCCCAAGGGCCATGGCAGGGGTGGTGGAGCCTCCAGAGGCCATCCCAGGGAGGGCAGCACCTCCATGGGCCCTGCCAGTGGCGTTGGCGCCCCCAGGGGCACTAATAGAGGTGCTGGAGTAGGCAGAGGCCCTGCCAGGGGCGCCGTCGCCCCCAGGGGCTCTCTCAGGGACAGCAGCGCTCACGGGGGCCCTCCCAAGGCCACCGATCCTCCCAGTGGCACTGCCAGGGACGGTGGCACTCCCAGAAGCTCTTCTATGGACAGCAACGCTCCCAGGGACCTCTCAGAGGCAGTGGTTTCCCCAAGGGCCATGCCAGGGACAGTGGAGCTCCCAGGGGCGATGCGGAACCCCAGGGACCATACCAAGGGTAACCAGGGGCCCTATAGCACGCTTGTCCGTTGTTTCATATATAGTACATACTTCCAGCTGTCCCTTGCTTAACTGTGATTGGTGGACTATTCTTTTAACCCACAAAATAACAGCCAATAGGAGCAGAGAGCAGTCAGTCAGCACAACACCACAACTTATGTTTTCCTGTTGGATACTATTCTCCAATACCTTCTTCAGGATGCGATAATACTGGAAGAAATGTGATGGGCGGCAGTGTATTTATTTAACGTTGCTTCTCCAAGAGCTCTAAATAGCGCAAAAACTACTGCAACCAGGTGCCCTCCCAGGTATGGGAGCACTTCCAGATGCCGTGCCAGGGACGGTGGCACCCCTAGGGGCTCTCCCAGGAAATTTGGTGCTCTCAGGGGCCCTCCCAGGGACGGCGGCGCCAGCAGGTTCTCTCCCAGTGACAGCAGCGCCCTAGTAGCCCTCCCAGGGACGGCGGTGCCCCCAGGGTCTCTCCCAGTGACAGCAGCGCCCTAGGAGCCCTCCCAGGGACGGCAGCGCCCTCAGGGGCCATGCCAGGGACAGCGGAGCTTCCAGGGGTTGCGTTGACCCCAGGGACAGTTCGAAAGGTCCCCAGGGGCCCTATGGCATGCTTGTCTGTCATGTCATATATGTTAAATATTTCCAACAGTCCCTTACTTAACTGTGATTGGTGGACTATTCTTTTAACCCACCAAATAACAGCCAATAGGAGCAGAGAGCAGTCAGTCAGCACAACACCACAACTTATGTTTTCCTGTTGGATATTCTTCTCCATTACCTTCTTCAGGATGCGATAATACTGGAAGAAATGTGATGGGCGGCGGTGTATTTATTTAATGTTGCTTCTCCCAGAGCTCTAAATAGCACAAAAACTACTGCAACCAGAGGCCCTTCCAGGGACTGGAGCACTCTCAGGGGCCCTCCCAGGGATGGCAGCGCCTCCATGGGCCCTGCCAGAGGCGTTGGCGCCCCCAGGGGCACTGCTAGAGGTACTGGCGTAGGCAGGGGCCCTGCCAGGGGCGCCGTCGCCCCCAGGGGCTCTCTCAGGGACAGCGGCACTCACGGGGGCCCTCCTAGGGCCAGCGATACTCTCAGTGGCACTGCCAGGGACAGTGGCGCTCCCAGAAGCTCTCCTATGGACAGCGACGCTCCCAGGGACCTCTCAGGGGCAGTGGTTTCCCCAAGGGCCATGCCAGGGACAGTGGAGCTCCCAGGGGCGATGCCGACCCCAGGGACCGTACCAAGGGTCCCCAGGGGCCCTATAGCACGCTTGTCCGTGTCCTATATAGTACATACTTCCAGCTGTCCCTTGCTTAACTGTGATTGGTGGACTATTCTTTTAACCCACCAAATAACAGCCAATAGGAGCAGAGAGCAGTCAGTCAGCACAACACCACAATTTATGTTTTCCTGTTGGATACTATTCTCCAATACCTTCTTCAGAATGCGATAATACTGGAAGAAATGTGATGGGCGGCGGTGTATTTATTTAACGTTGCTTCTCCAAGAGCTCTAAATAGTGCAAAAACTACTGCAACCAGGTGCCCTCCCAGGTACGGGGGCACTTCCAGATGCCGTGCCAGGGTCGGTGGTACCCCTAGGGGCTCTCCCAGGAAATTTGGTGCTCTCAGGGGCCCTCCCAGGGACGGCGGCGCCCACAGGTTCTCTCCCAGTGACAGCAGCGCCCTAGGAGCCCTCCCAGGGATGGCGGCGCCCCCAGGGTCTCTCCCAGTGACAGAAGCGCCCTCGGAGCCCTCCCAGGGACGGCAGCGCCCCCAAGGGACATGCCAGGGACAGCGGAGCTTCCAGGGGTTGCGTTGACCCCAGGGACAGTTCGAAAGGTCCCCAGGGGCCCTATGGCATGCTTGTCTGTCATGTCATATATATTAAATATTTCCAACAGTCCCTTACTTAACTGTGATTGGTGGACTATTCTTTTAACCCACCAAATAACAGCCAATAGGAGCAGAGAGCAGTCAGTCAGCACAACACCACAACTTATGTTTTCCTGTTGGATACTATTCTCCAATACCTTCTTCACGATGCCATAATACTGGAAGAAATGTGATGGGCGGCGGTGTATTTATTCAATGTTGCTTCTCCCAGAGCTCTAAATAGCGGAAAAACTACTGCAACCAGAGACCTTTCCAGGAAAGGGAGCACTCTCAGGGGTCCTCCCAGGGACAGTGGCGCCCCCAGGAACAGCGGCGCCACAGAGGCATTCCCAGGGACGTCGGCGCCTCCAAAGGCCCTACAAGGGACGGTGGCGCTTTTAGGGGCACTGGCGCCCCCAGGGACTCTCCCTGGGACAATGTCGCCCCCAGGGGCCCCCCAAAGAACGGCAGCGCCCCCAGGGTCTCTCCCAGTGACAGCAGCGCCCTAGGAGCCCTCCCAGGGACGGCAGCGCCCTCAGGGGCCATGCCAGGGACAGCGGAGCTTCCAGGGGTTGCGTTGACCCCAGGGACAGTTCGAAAGGTCCCCAGGGGCCCTATGGCATGCTTGTCTGTCATGTCATATATGTTAAATATTTCCAACAGTCCCTTACTTAACTGTGATTGGTGGACTATTCTTTTAACCCACCAAATAACAGCCAATAGGAGCAGAGAGCAGTCAGTCAGCACAACACCACAACTTATGTTTTCCTGTTGGATATTCTTCTCCATTACCTTCTTCAGGATGCGATAATACTGGAAGAAATGTGATGGGCGGCGGTGTATTTATTTAATGTTGCTTCTCCCAGAGCTCTAAATAGCACAAAAACTACTGCAACCAGAGGCCCTTCCAGGGACTGGAGCACTCTCAGGGGCCCTCCCAGGGATGGCAGCGCCTCCATGGGCCCTGCCAGAGGCGTTGGCGCCCCCAGGGGCACTGCTAGAGGTACTGGCGTAGGCAGGGGCCCTGCCAGGGGCGCCGTCGCCCCCAGGGGCTCTCTCAGGGACAGCGGCACTCACGGGGGCCCTCCTAGGGCCAGCGATACTCTCAGTGGCACTGCCAGGGACAGTGGCGCTCCCAGAAGCTCTCCTATGGACAGCGACGCTCCCAGGGACCTCTCAGGGGCAGTGGTTTCCCCAAGGGCCATGCCAGGGACAGTGGAGCTCCCAGGGGCGATGCCGACCCCAGGGACCGTACCAAGGGTCCCCAGGGGCCCTATAGCACGCTAGTCCGTGTCCTATATAGTACATACTTCCAGCTGTCCCTTGCTTAGCTGTGATTGGTGGACTATTCTTTTAACCCACCAAATAACAGCCAATAGGAGCAGAGAGCAGTCAGTCAGCACAACACCACAATTTATGTTTTCCTGTTGGATACTATTCTCCAATACCTTCTTCAGAATGCGATAATACTGGAAGAAATGTGATGGGCGGCGGTGTATTTATTTAACGTTGCTTCTCCAAGAGCTCTAAATAGCGCAAAAACTACTGCAACCAGGTGCCCTCCCAGGTACGGGGGCACTTCCAGATGCCGTGCCAGGGTCGGTGGTACCCCTCGGGGCTCTCCCAGGAAATTTGGTGCTCTCAGGGGCCCTCCCAGGGACGGCGGCGCCCACAGGTTCTCTCCAAGTGACAGCAGCGCCCTAGGAGCCCTCCCAGGGATGGCGGCGCCCCCAGGGTCTCTCCCAGTGACAGAAGCGCCCTCGGAGCCCTCCCAGGGACGGCAGCGCCCCCAAGGGACATGCCAGGGACAGCGGAGCTTCCAGGGGTTGCGTTGACCCCAGGGACAGTTCGAAAGGTCCCCAGGGGCCCTATGGCATGCTTGTCTGTCATGTCATATATATTAAATATTTCCAACAGTCCCTTACTTAACTGTGATTGGTGGACTATTCTTTTAACCCACCAAATAACAGCCAATAGGAGCAGAGAGCAGTCAGTCAGCACAACACCACAACTTATGTTTTCCTGTTGGATACTATTCTCCAATACCTTCTTCAGGATGCGATAATACTGGAAGAAATGTGATGGGCGGCGGTGTATTTATTCAATGTTGCTTCTCCCAGAGCTCTAAATAGCGGAAAAACTACTGCAACCAGAGACCTTTCCAGGAAAGGGAGCACTCTCAGGGGTCCTCCCAGGGACAGTGGCGCCCCCAGGAACAGCGGCGCCACAGAGGCATTCCCAGGGACGTCGGCGCCTCCAAAGGCCCTGCAAGGGACGGTGGCGCTTTTAGGGGCACTGGCGCCCCCAGGGACTCTCCCTGGGACAATGTCGCCCCCAGGGGCCCCCCAAGGAACGGCAGCGCCCCCAGGGTCTCTCCCAGTGACAGCAGCGCCCTAGGAGCCCTCCCAGGGACGGCAGCGCCCTCAGGGGCAATGCCAGGGACAGCGGAGCTTCCAGGGGTTGCGTTGACCCCAGGGACAGTTCGAAAGGTCCCCAGGGGCCCTATGGCATGCTTGTCTGTCATGTCATATATGTTAAATATTTCCAACAGTCCCTTACTTAACTGTGATTGGTGGACTATTCTTTTAACCCACCAAATAACAGCCAATAGGAGCAGAGAGCAGTCAGTCAGCACAACACCACAACTTATGTTTTCCTGTTGGATATTCTTCTCCATTACCTTCTTCAGGATGCGATAATACTGGAAGAAATGTGATGGGCGGCGGTGTATTTATTTAATGTTGCTTCTCCCAGAGCTCTAAATAGCACAAAAACTACTGCAACCAGAGGCCCTTCCAGGGACTGGAGCACTCTCAGGGGCCCTCCCAGGGATGGCAGCGCCTCCATGGGCCCTGCCAGAGGCGTTGGCGCCCCCAGGGGCACTGCTAGAGGTACTGGCGTAGGCAGGGGCCCTGCCAGGGGCGCCGTCGCCCCCAGGGGCTCTCTCAGGGACAGCGGCACTCACGGGGGCCCTCCTAGGGCCAGCGATACTCTCAGTGGCACTGCCAGGGACAGTGGCGCTCCCAGAAGCTCTCCTATGGACAGCGACGCTCCCAGGGACCTCTCAGGGGCAGTGGTTTCCCCAAGGGCCATGCCAGGGACAGTGGAGCTCCCAGGGGCGATGCCGACCCCAGGGACCGTACCAAGGGTCCCCAGGGGCCCTATAGCACGCTAGTCCGTGTCCTATATAGTACATACTTCCAGCTGTCCCTTGCTTAGCTGTGATTGGTGGACTATTCTTTTAACCCACCAAATAACAGCCAATAGGAGCAGAGAGCAGTCAGTCAGCACAACACCACAATTTATGTTTTCCTGTTGGATACTATTCTCCAATACCTTCTTCAGAATGCGATAATACTGGAAGAAATGTGATGGGCGGCGGTGTATTTATTTAACGTTGCTTCTCCAAGAGCTCTAAATAGCGCAAAAACTACTGCAACCAGGTGCCCTCCCAGGTACGGGGGCACTTCCAGATGCCGTGCCAGGGTCGGTGGTACCCCTCGGGGCTCTCCCAGGAAATTTGGTGCTCTCAGGGGCCCTCCCAGGGACGGCGGCGCCCACAGGTTCTCTCCAAGTGACAGCAGCGCCCTAGGAGCCCTCCCAGGGATGGCGGCGCCCCCAGGGTCTCTCCCAGTGACAGAAGCGCCCTCGGAGCCCTCCCAGGGACGGCAGCGCCCCCAAGGGACATGCCAGGGACAGCGGAGCTTCCAGGGGTTGCGTTGACCCCAGGGACAGTTCGAAAGGTCCCCAGGGGCCCTATGGCATGCTTGTCTGTCATGTCATATATATTAAATATTTCCAACAGTCCCTTACTTAACTGTGATTGGTGGACTATTCTTTTAACCAACCAAATAACAGCCAATAGGAGCAGAGAGCAGTCAGTCAGCACAACACCACAACTTATGTTTTCCTGTTGGATATTCTTCTCCATTACCTTCTTCAGGATGCGATAATACTGGAAGAAATGTGATGGGCGGCGGTGTATTTATTCAATGTTGCTTCTCCCAGAGCTCTAAATAGCGGAAAAACTACTGCAACCAGAGACCTTTCCAGGAAAGGGAGCACTCTCAGGGGTCCTCCCAGGGACAGTGGCGCCCCCAGGAACAGCGGCGCCACAGAGGCATTCCCAGGGACGTCGGCGCCTCCAAAGGCCCTGCAAGGGACGGTGGCGCTTTTAGGGGCACTGGCGCCCCCAAGGGACTCTCCCTGGGACAATGTCGCCCCCAGGGGCCCCCCAAGGAACGGCAGCGCCCCCAGGGTCTCTCCCAGTGACAGCAGCGCCCTAGGAGCCCTCCCAGGGACGGCAGCGCCCTCAGGGGCCATGCCAGGGACAGCGGAGCTTCCAGGGGTTGCGTTGACCCCAGGGACAGTTCGAAAGGTCCCCAGGGGCCCTATGGCATGCTTGTCTGTCATGTCATATATGTTAAATATTTCCAACAGTCCCTTACTTAACTGTGATTGGTGGACTATTCTTTTAACCCACCAAATAACAGCCAATAGGAGCAGAGAGCAGTCAGTCAGCACAACACCACAACTTATGTTTTCCTGTTGGATATTCTTCTCCATTACCTTCTTCAGGATGCGATAATACTGGAAGAAATGTGATGGGCGGCGGTGTATTTATTTAATGTTGCTTCTCCCAGAGCTCTAAATAGCACAAAAACTACTGCAACCAGAGGCCCTTCCAGGGACTGGAGCACTCTCAGGGGCCCTCCCAGGGATGGCAGCGCCTCCATGGGCCCTGCCAGAGGCGTTGGCGCCCCCAGGGGCACTGCTAGAGGTACTGGCGTAGGCAGGGGCCCTGCCAGGGGCGCCGTCGCCCCCAGGGGCTCTCTCAGGGACAGCGGCACTCACGGGGGCCCTCCTAGGGCCAGCGATACTCTCAGTGGCACTGCCAGGGACAGTGGCGCTCCCAGAAGCTCTCCTATGGACAGCGACGCTCCCAGGGACCTCTCAGGGGCAGTGGTTTCCCCAAGGGCCATGCCAGGGACAGTGGAGCTCCCAGGGGCGATGCCGACCCCAGGGACCGTACCAAGGGTCCCCAGGGGCCCTATAGCAGGCTAGTCCGTGTCCTATATAGTACATACTTCCAGCTGTCCCTTGCTTAGCTGTGATTGGTGGACTATTCTTTTAACCCACCAAATAACAGCCAATAGGAGCAGAGAGCAGTCAGTCAGCACAACACCACAATTTATGTTTTCCTGTTGGATACTATTCTCCAATACCTTCTTCAGAATGCGATAATACTGGAAGAAATGTGATGGGCGGCGGTGTATTTATTTAACGTTGCTTCTCCAAGAGCTCTAAATAGCGCAAAAACTACTGCAACCAGGTGCCCTCCCAGGTACGGGGGCACTTCCAGATGCCGTGCCAGGGTCGGTGGTACCCCTAGGGGCTCTCCCAGGAAATTTGGTGCTCTCAGGGGCCCTCCCAGGGACGGCGGCGCCCACAGGTTCTCTCCCAGTGACAGCAGCGCCCTAGGAGCCCTCCCAGGGATGGCGGCGCCCCCAGGGTCTCTCCCAGTGACAGAAGCGCCCTCGGAGCCCTCCCAGGGACGGCAGCGCCCCCAAGGGACATGCCAGGGACAGCGGAGCTTCCAGGGGTTGCGTTGACCCCAGGGACAGTTCGAAAGGTCCCCAGGGGCCCTATGGCATGCTTGTCTGTCATGTCATATATATTAAATATTTCCAACAGTCCCTTACTTAACTGTGATTGGTGGACTATTCTTTTAACCCACCAAATAACAGCCAATAGGAGCAGAGAGCAGTCAGTCAGCACAACACCACAACTTATGTTTTCCTGTTGGATACTATTCTCCAATACCTTCTTCAGGATGCGATAATACTGGAAGAAATGTGATGGGCGGCGGTGTATTTATTCAATGTTGCTTCTCCCAGAGCTCTAAATAGCGGAAAAACTACTGCAACCAGAGACCTTTCCAGGAAAGGGAGCACTCTCAGGGGTCCTCCCAGGGACAGTGGCGCCCCCAGGAACAGCGGCGCCACAGAGGCATTCCCAGGGACGTCGGCGCCTCCAAAGGCCCTGCAAGGGACGGTGGCGCTTTTAGGGGCACTGGCGCCCCCAGGGACTCTCCCTGGGACAATGTCGCCCCCAGGGGCCCTCCTATAAACGGCAGCACCCTCGGGGGCCCTCCCAGAAACGGTGGCGCCCCCAGGGGCCTTGATAGAGGCGGTGGCACTCCCAGGAAGAGCGGCGCCCTCATGGGCCTTCCTAAAGATGGAGGCGCTCCCAGGGGGCCTGGCAGGAGTGGTGGCGCCCCCAGCGGCTCTGCCAGGGGCGGTGGAGCCCCCAGGGGCCCTCCCAGGGACGGCAGCGCCTCCATGTGCCCTGCCAGAGGCCTTGGCGCCCCCAGGAGCACTGCTAGAGGTGCTGGCATAGGCAGGGGTCCTGCCTAGGGCGCCGTCGCCCCCAGGGGTTCTCTCGGGGAAAGTGGCGCTCACGGGGGCCCTCCCAGGGCCAGCGATCCTCACAGTGGCACTGTCAGGAATGGTGGCGCTCCCATAAGCTCTTCTATGGACAGCGACGCTCCCGGGGACCTCTCAGGGGCAGTGGTTTCCCCAAGGCCCATGCCAGGGACATTAGAGCTCCCAGGGGCGATGCCGACTCCAGGGACCGTACCAAGGGTCCCCAGAGACCCTATAGCATGCTTGTCAGTCGTATCCTATATACAGTAGTACATACTTCCAGCTGTCCCTTGCTTAACTGTGATTGGTGGACTATTCTTTTAACCCACCAAATAACAGCCAATAGGAGCAGAGAGCAGTCAGTCAGCACAACACAACAACTTATGTTTTCCTGTTGAATATTATTCTCAAATACCTTCTTCAGAATGCGATAATACCGGAAATGTGATGGGCGGCAGTGTAATTATTTAACGTTGTTTCTCCCAGAGCTCTAAATAGCGCAAAAACTACTGCAACCAGAGGCCCTTCCAGGGACGGGAGCACTCTCAGGGGCCCTCCCAGGGATGGCAGCGCCTCCATGGGCTCTGCCAGAGGCGTTGGCGCCCCCAGGGGCACTGCTAGAGGTACAGGCGTAGGCAGGGGCCCTGCCAGGGCCGCCGTCGCCCCCAGGGGCTCTCTCAGGGACAGCGGCACTCACGGGGGCCCTCCTAGGGCCAGCGATACTCTCAGTGGCACTGACAGGGACAGTGGCGCTCCCAGAAGCTCTCCTATGGACAGCGACGCTCCCAGGGACCTCTCAGGGGCAGTGGTTTCCCCAAGGGCCATTCCAGGGACAGTGGAGCTCCCAGAGGCGATGCCGACCCCAGGGACCGTACCAAGGGTCCCCAGGGGCCCTATAGCAAGCTTGTCCGTGTCCTATATAGTACATACTTCCAGCTGTCCCTTGCTTAACTGTGATTGGTGGACTATTCTTTTAACCCACCAAATAACAGCCAATAGGAGCAGAGAGCAGTCAGTCAGCACAACACCACAATTTATGTTTTCCTGTTGGATACTATTCTCCAATACCTTCTTCAGAATGCGATAATACTGGAAGAAATGTGATGGGCGGCGGTGTATTTATTTAACGTTGCTTCTCCAAGGGCTCTAAATAGCGCAAAAACTACTGCAACCAGGTGCTCTCCTAGGTACGGGGGCACTTCCAGATGCCGTGCCAGGGTCGGTGGTACCCCTAGGGGCTCTCCCAGGAAATTTGGTGCCCTCAGGGGCCCTCCCAGTGACGGCGGCGCCCACAGGTTCTCTCCCAGTGACAGCAGCGCCCTAGGAGCCCTCCCAGGGATGGCGGCGCCCCCAGGGTCTCTCCCAGTGACAGAAGCGCCCTCGGAGCCCTCCCAGGGACGGCAGCGCCCCCAGGGGACATGCCAGGGACAGCGGAGCTTCCAGGGGTTGCGTTGACCCCAGGGACAGTTCGAAAGGTCCCCAGGGGCCCTATGGCATGCTTGTCTGTCATGTCATATATATTAAATATTTCCAACAGTCCCTTACTTAACTGTGATTGGTGGACTATTCTTTTAACCCACCAAATAACAGCCAATAGGAGCAGAGAGCAGTCAGTCAGCACAACACCACAACTTATGTTTTCCTGTTGGATATTATTCTCCATTACCTTCTTCAGGATGCGATAATACTGGAAGAAATGTGATGGGCGGCGGTGTATTTATTTAATGTTGCTTCTCCCAGAGCTCTAAATAGCGCAAAAACTACTGCAACCAGAGACCCTTCCAGGAAAGGGAGCACTCTCAGGGGTCCTCCCAGGGACAGTGGCGCCCCCAGGAACAGCGGCACCACAGAGGTCCTCCCAGGGACGTCGGCGCCTCCAAAGGCCCTGCAAGGGATGGTGGCGCTTTTAGGGGCACTGGCGCCCCCAGGGACTCTCCCTCGGACAATGTCGCCCCCAGGGGCCCCCCAAGGAACGGCAGCGCCCTCAGGGGCCCTCCTATAAGCGGCAGCACCCTCGGGGGCCCTCCAAGAAACGGTGGCGCCCCCAGGGGCCTTGATAGAGGCGGTGGCACTCCCAGGAAGAGCGGCGCCCTCATGGGCCTTCCTAAAGATGGAGGCGCTCCCAGGGGGCCTGGCAGGAGTGGTGGCGCCCCCAGCGGCTCTGCCAGGGGCGGTGGAGCCCCCAGGGGCCCTCCCAGGGACAGCAGCACCTCCATGTGCCCTGCCAGAGGCGTTGGCGCCCCCAGGGGCACTGCTAGAGGTACTGGCATAGGCAGGGGCCCTGCCAGGGGCGCCGTCGCCCCCCGGAACTCTCTCAGGGACAGCGGCGCTCACGGAGGCCTTCCCAGGGCCAGCGATCCTCCCAGTGTCACTGCCAGGGACGTGGCGCTCCCAGAAGCTCTCCTATGGACAGAGACCTCTCAGGGGCAGTGGTTTCCCCAAGGACCATGATAGGGAAAGTGGAGCTCCCAGGGGCGATGAAAACCCCAGACACCGTACCAAGGGTCCCCAGGGGCCCTATGGCATGCTTGTCTGTCATGTCATATATATTAAATATTTCCAACAGTCCCTTACTTAACTGTAATTGGTGGACTATTCTTTTAACCCACCAAATAACAGCCAATAGGAGCAGAGAGCAGTCAGTCAGCACAACACCACAACTTATGTTTTCCTGTTGGATATTATTCTCCATTACCTTCTTCAGGATGCGATAATACTGGAAGAAATGTGATGGGCGGCGGTGTATTTATTTAATGTTGCTCCTCCCAGAGCTCTAAATAGCGCAAAAACTACTGCAACCAGAGGCCCTTCCAGGAAAGGGAGCACTCTCAGGGGTCCTCCCAGGTACAGTGGCGCCCCCAGGAACAGCGGCGCCGCAGAGGCCCTCCCAGGGACGTCGGCGCCTCCAAGGGCCCTGCAAGGGACGGTGGCGCTATTAGGGGCGCTGGCGCCCCCAGGGGTTCTCCCTGGGACAATGTCACCCCCAGGGACCCCCAAGGAACGGCAGCGCCCTCAGGGGCCCTCCCATAAACGGCAGCACCCTCGGGGCCCTCCCAGAAATGGTGGCGACCCTAGGGGCCTCGCCAGAGGCGGTGGCACTCCCAGGAAGAGCGGCGCCCCCATGGGCCTTCCCAAAGATTGCGACGCTCCCAGTGGGCCTGGCAGGAGCGGTGGCTCCCCCAGGGGCCCTGCCAGGGGCGGTGGAGCCCCCTGGGTCTCTCCCAGTGACAGCAGCGCCCTAGGAGCCCTCCCAGCGACGGTAGCGCCTCCATGGGCCCTGCC
The DNA here is from genome assembly GCF_018991925.1 of Homarus americanus. Classification (NCBI taxonomy): domain Eukaryota; kingdom Metazoa; phylum Arthropoda; class Malacostraca; order Decapoda; family Nephropidae; genus Homarus; species Homarus americanus. Next base: position 9,351,309 of record NW_024735554.1, read on the forward strand.
AGAGGCCTTGGCGCCCCCAGGAGCACTGCTAGAGGTGCTGGCATAGGCAGGGGTCCTGCCTGGGGCGCCGTCGCCCCCAGGGGTTCTCTCGGGGACAGTGGCGCTCACGGGGGCCCTCCCAGGGCCAGCGATCCTCACAGTGGCACTGCCAGGAATGGTGGCGCTCCCAGAAGCTCTCCTATGGACAGCGACGCTCCCAGGGACCTCTCAGGGGCAGTGGTTTCCCCAAGGCCCATGCCAGGGACATTGGAGCTCCCAGGGGCGATGCCGACCCCAGGGACCGTACCAAGGGTCCCCAGAGACCCTATAGCATGCTTGTCCGTCGTATCCTATATACAGTAGTACATACTTCTAGCTGTCCCTTGCTTAACTGTGATTGGTGGACTATTCTTTTAACCCACCAAATAACAGCCAATAGGAGCAGAGAGCAGTGAGTCAGCACAACACAACAACTTATGTTTTCCTGTTGGATATTATTCTCAAATACCTTCTTCAGAATGCGATAATACCGGAAATGTGATGGGCGGCAGTGTAATTATTTAACGTTGTTTCTCCCAGAGCTCTAAATAGCGCAAAAACTACTGCAACCAGAGGCCCTTCCAGGGACGGGAGCACTCTCAGGGGCCCTCCCAGGGATGGCAGCGCCTCCATGGGCCCTGCCAGAGGCGTTGGTGCCCCCAGGGGCACTGCTAGAGGTACTGGCGTAGGCAGGGGCCCTGCCAGGGGCGCCGTCGCCCCCAGGGGCTCTCTCAGTGACAGCGGCGCTCACGGGGGCCCTCCTAGGGCCAGCGATCCTCCCAGTGGCACTGACAGGGACGGTGACGCTCCCAGAAGCTCTCCTATGGACAGCGACGCTCCCAGAGACCTCTCAGGGGCAGTGGTTTCCCCAAGGGTCATGCCAGGGACAGTGGAGTTCCCAGGGGCGATGCCGACCCCAGGGGCCCTATAGCATGCTTGTCCGTCGTATCCTATATACAGTAGTACATACTTCCAGCTGTCCCTTGCTTAACTGTGATTGGTGAACTATTCTTTTAACCCACCAAATAACAGCCAATAGGAGAAAAGAGAGGTCAGTCAGCACAACACCAGAACTTATGATTTCCTGTTGGATATTATTCTCCAATACCTTCTTCAGAATGCTATAATACTGGAAATGTGATGGGCGGCAGTGTATTTATTTAACGCTGCTTCTCTCAGAGTTCTAAATAATGCAAAAACTACTGCAACCAGAGGCCCTTCCTGGGACGGGAGCACTCTCAGGGGCCTTGCAAGGGGCGGTGGCGCCATCAGGGGCACTGGCGCCCCCAGGGGCTCTCTCCGTGGGACAATGTCGCCCCCAGGGGCCCTCCAATGAACGGCAGCGCCCTCAGGGGCCCTCCCAGAAACGACAGTGCCTTCGGGGGCCCTCCCAGAAACGGCGGCGCTGCCAGGGGCGGTGGCGCCCCCAGGGGCACTACTAGAGGTGCTGGCGCAGGCAGGGGCCCTGACAGAGGCGCTGGCGCCCCCAGGGGTTCTCTCAGGGGCCCTCCTAGGGACAACGATCCTCCCAGTGGCACTTCCAGGGACGGTGGCGCTTCCAGAAGCGCTCCTAAGGACATCGACGCTCCCAGGGACCTCTCAGGGGCAGTGGTAACCTATACCGGATAACTGAACATAAAAATATTAGTCAGAAAGCAAATCAGTCTGGTTTCAATAATTATTTTAATGCAGTTTATATTGAATATGATTATTCCGCTCTAGCATGGAGTTTATGGAGTACTGGAGTCAATTCAGTTGATGGTGGGCGAGACGATTCTGTTTTCATCGGAGGCTGAGACGTGATGTTTAGGTTCAGTGCTAAATTATGCACAAAACAGAGTAAAAATCCAAGATGGTACAGCGCCCACTAATGTCTACCCTGGAGTGGGGTATGTGATAGTGTGTTTAGCTGCACCCTAAGTTAAGTTAGACTTTATTCCCTTTGGGCATAAGCCGAGTTTACGATCACGAGTGTGAGTGCACGAGCTTGAATTTGCATTTGCGTGCATGACATCACGTAAGTATGAGTTTGAGTGTGCGTGCGCCACCAGAAGGTTTCTCCCCGCCCAGCACTACATCAAAGCCTGCTCATATTACACAGTCAATGTTAATGCTGTTTACAGTCAACCAGAATAATAAACGAATATATATTTTTCCAAGCGTGTTATATTAGCTTACCCTTAAAAATCCTCGCCACAACAAAGGATTACGTTCCGCAATAATTTCATGCGTATTTGCCAAGGGATACACATGAATGGGGATTTCCTCTCCTAAATTATTTGTTGCTCTTTGGAATAAAAAAAATAGTAGTGTGTAAAATATTTTTCATGGATGTTGCGATTGAAATTAGATTAATTATATGCCATTACTCTTCTCTGAAATATTGAAAATGCTTTTAATCATCAAGTGAAACAAGCTGAGTGGTGGAAAGGTCTAATCTTCACGTGATTCGAAAAATCAAAATGTCTGTCACTTTATGAGGGAGACGCAAACAATGACTTCGCCTGTCTTGGCATTAAGAAGGAGCACATCCTTGACGTTACTTAAGATAAACAAAAAACAAAACAAAATAATGCCACAAACAAACAGAGGAGAAAATGAATGCGTGGAAAATAAAGTTAATTTTTTTCTTCCAAGGATAAGACAAACAGAGAAACTCGTTGACTTCCGATAAAAATCAGAATTTCCCGCGCTGTCAAAACCCGGGGCTGAAGGAACAGAGCAAACACCCACTGTTTTGACGAATAACCGACCCAGCAAAAAAACTCTGAATAACGCGGGAAAAACTTAAGACCTCTCACAATATGCATTCACGTCAAAATATTTCAGCGTTTTTTTCTTTTTATTGGACTGACGACAGATTTTTTTTTTTTATAATTTTCACAGTACGAGGAATAATTCAGGATTACCCCCCCCCCACACACACGAAAGAAAATAACTAGATACAGTATAATCTTTTCTTTGAGAAAGTTAAGTTTTAAATACTGTAATATAATTATAAATCCCGAAAAAATCTATGTATAATTATTTAACAAACAAATAATCGTAATGGTTCCAATGTATAGATTAACAAATAATATACATGAGACGTAACCAACACTCACATATTATCACAAACATAAAATAGAATAATTTAATATAAAGCAAGTAACGTTACAAACACAAAACAAACAAAACCTATCACCAATACCACTACGACAGTTCCGATCAACCACCACAATCTCGCATCTATCACAATCTGACCAACTCACCATTACTACCACAATCTGATCTACCAACACTACTATCATAATTTATGATCAGCCGCCACTACCACTACAAAAAAACTACTACCACGATCTAATCTACCACAATTTATGACCTCCTACTACTACAATCTGTAATGCGATGCAACTATCACAATCTGACCTTCCACAATCCTTAATCAACTACCTACCATTTCTACATCCAGGCTACAGCAATTACTACTGAAATCTACCAATCTACCACTACACAGATCCACCACAATCTGATCAATAAGCACTATTACAGTTATTACAACGAACAATTAAACCCCCAAAACAACTTAATTTACGCAATTGCATCAACAGTCATTCACTAGTACCACAATCTTAGTGACAACAACTACCACTAACCTCACAACCACTAATATCACTATCTCTGGCGTATGGTTGGTCACAACATATACAAACATTTCAACCACTAATAACTATGCGTATACTAATACTATCAATGTTTATACCACTCCCACTAACAATTTTATACCACTACAACCACTATCAATGTTTATGTCATTACAACCACTAACAATTTTTATACCACTACGACCACTATCAACATCTCTTTACAACCACACCTACAACAATTACTCTTTTCATTTCTTCAAAATACCACGACCATCATCACAACATTTCCATGACTACCGTTACAACTTACAGTATCCTACAGCACCTACACACAAACCCTTCCAAACACGCTCATAATATCTCCTCTACACACACACACACATACACAGCCCCTCGCCCGGGAAAACACTTTTATCCAGCAATAAATTAGAGCTGCGCGCGTAGGAAAACTGACGTAATTTTTGCTCCTGTACAAACGAGGGAGCACTTTTTTCCCTCGCCGCGGCCCGAGTTCTTGGCATGGTCCTCCCGCCCTCCTTAGACCTCCTGTCCGCCCTCCTTAGCCCGCCCGCCCTCCCTAGCATACCCGTCCGCCCGCCCTCCCCAGCCTACCAAGCTCAATCTGTCCCCAGTCTTTTTCATTTTATCTGTCTAGACCAGTGATTCTCAGAGTTCCCAACGTTCATTTTTCCTCATCCACTGGAGCTGTAGGAGGGTATCTAACAAGTTCACTTAAGTTACGACATGAAGATAGATTCTCCAAGATATGTGAACTTTCCCCGCAAGAATTTATCCTCGTGGTTCACAAGCAGCCATTTTTTTAAACATTCCGGGCACCAAGTCCGAAGAGCAATTCCGAGTATCACGTTAAGTTTTAGTAACCTGGTAAATGAATTCGTCAAACTCTATTAGCAGCTTTTACATTCAGGTTACCATTTAGTAACAGTAATGCCGTAACTCGGGAAGGTTGGCTACACCTTCTCCTGGAAGAGCAAAGCCAGCTGCGAAGAGAAACTGTATTTATAGAGTTGGCTATGCCATCCGCCAAAGCATCCCACACAGGCTAACTGAAATGTCTATTGGGATCAACTAGTGCCTCATGGAGCTTCGAGTCCCACTGGATCACTCACGTCATGCCTTCTTCATCAGTGCAAACGCCCCAACACTGGATGCAGATGATGACATCAAGGAGGCCTTTTACGACGACCTCGTCAGAGTGCTAACCTCTATCCCCAGAGAAGACAAGGTTGTGCTCCTTGGCGACTTCAATGCCAGAGTTGGCAGAGATGCTAACATTTGACAGGGATCCATAGGGAGAAATGGAGTAGGCATGTGTAATCCCAACGGCCTACTCCTTCTCAGCAAGTGTGCTGCACACAACCTCACTATCACCAATATCTTGTTTAGGCAGACAGACAAGTTCAAGGATTCGTGGCAACACCCACGATCCAAACACTGGCATCTCATTGACTAAATCATTGTGAGACAAAGAGATCGCCAAGATGTCCTCATCAACCATGCCATGCGCGTCTCAGACCACTGTGACACTGATCATCGACTTGTCAGATCCAATCTATCACTTCATGTCGTCCCAAGACAGTGAAGGCAGGAGGCACCTCAAGGCACTTGAAAACTTTCACCAACATAGTCTACGTTCCATCCTCCGAGTTCGCTGGGAAGACAAGAGAACAAATGCCAGTATTCTTGCTGACACCAACTGTAGAGCATCGAGGCTACCATTATCCATGAACAACTTCGTTGGACTGGTCATGTTACCCGCATGGACGACAGTAGACTGCCAAAGCAGCTACTTTACAGTCACCTAACGAAAAGTAAACGTAACTCCGGCTGGCAATTGAAAAGGTTTAAGTATACTGTAGTCTTAAGACAAACCTGAAAGAGTACGAAATCGACCCCCTTACCTGGGAGTTGATTACTCCACATCATAATGCTTGGAGGAACACCGCAGAAGGTGTCAATGCTTTCGAGTTAGCCCGACTGCAAACCGAGGCAGAGAATCGCCAACGCCGGAAAGACGGTGCCACCGCCCCTCCCGCAGTAGATGGAGCCCTCCACATATGCAATGAATGTGAACGACACTGCGGGTCCCGTATCGGTCTCTTTAGTCACCTCAAATCTCACCAACCTAGGTGATATCCTTAATAACTCATATCATTGTATCATAGCTGGGTGACCGTCATACTCGAATCCGAGTGACAGCAAAGTAGTAGTAGTATATTCTCTTTCATTTTTCATGCTTTAACTGTTTCTTCGTTTCTTGTAAAACAAACCAGATTATTATATCAGTCTATTTTGTGGAATATTTTCCTATGTATTGTGATACTGTTCATTTATTGTATACTCCTACTTATGATAAATAAGATAGTTACTGCTCTTTGCTGCCTTGAAATACACCAGAAATATTCTAAGTGACATCCATGAACAATTATTTTATTTCTTGTCACCCATGGATATAAGGTGTGCAGTTAACAACTGCAGTAAATTATTACCTCACTATTGTAGTTTAGTACATAACTACAAGAAAAAATCCAATATATCCCTAAAACTAATGAAATCAGTTCACAAACACAAAAAACCTACCGAACTACTGTAAAGTATCACCTAACTGCCCAGTACTGTAACTTAGTAACTAATTATACTGTAATTTAGCTCCTATCACATTAAAAAATGAATAAAGTATAAACTTATACATTACCTTAAGGTACCATGGGTTTTGTGTAGTGAGAAAGTGGTGAAGGAATAGAATATGTGTATTTGTGAATACAGTATAGCCAGAGCGAGCACTCATGGTGCGAGAGACACTGTACCTGTCTGTACAATATTACGAATTAAAACAAAATTGGCAGTACAGTACAGTACTGTAGAATTAATATGCCTGCCCCTTGCTTTATAGAATTTCAGGAATATTGCCAGTTAATTATATTACAATACTCTGTATGTTATTTTAGTTTGCAAAATAAACAAAATTATTTTGAATTAAGAAAAATTTTGCAGTACTGTACAGTAAAATTATTTATTGTTCAGCGTTTTACGATATGATCATCTATCAATTTAATTTTATCTTAGTAGGGCTTAGCTTAAACTACTAAGTAATTCTTTTTATCAATATTGTAATTGTTGGTCTTTTTAAATTAAATTCATGTATAATTTAGTGTTTTGTCTTTATCTGCCCTATATACAGTACAGTACTGTAATGACATAACTTGGAATGGGGCTTAATATATATTGGTCATTTTTCATGATTTCTCATTTGTATTTAAATTTTATATTTTTGTGGTTTTATAAATTAGAGGTAATTATATTTATGAAATGCTTTAATATACAGTAGTGTTTTATCATTAATTCCACCTCTGGCTGTGGGCAATCTAGTTAAACTGTGGAGACTTTGCCATGAGTGTCATAACTGATAATATAAACTGAGATTTATTTATTTTTTTAATTATCTCTGTTTATTGTTTTTTGCAGTTAATGGAGAATATGAAATCATCCTTTTTATGTTCTAACAAGAGTTATGATTTTTTTGGTTCTTTTAGTTCTTGTGAAAACAATGATTATTTCAACATATTTTTTGCTGTAATTTCATATACAATATCGAGTATTGTACACACATACTGTACAACACACAGAATACCGTATTGTATATGAAATTATATTAGGGTTAGTGACGGTGGCTCTTCTTATCCCTCTTTCTTTTTCGTTGTCTTTTTTTCTTCCCCTTGCACCTTCTTCCTCTACGGGTTGAGTCTGAGGAAGAAGAGGAGGAGAAAGAGGAAGAGGAGGAAGAAGAAGAAGAGGAGGATGAGGAGGAGGAGGACGAACTCATCGGACGAGTCGTCGTCCGATGGTGATATGCCTGGATGCTCTCCTCCCTCCAGTTCTTTGGGTCGACATATTTTTTTCAATAGTCTTTTGCTCACCACTACATAGGAGACACCGATGATGAGGACAAGGGCGAGGATGCTGGCCGAAGTGTGGGAAATGGTGGGCTGGGGGCAGGACTCGGGCACCTGTTTCAGGAGCCGACGCAGGTGCAATGCCTGTCGGGCCCAGTGGACAACTGGGATGGTCCACACACCCTCAGCTTTCTCTGGGGATAGGTGAGGGTGTGCGGCTCCAAGTAGTCGGATTACCACCTTAACAGGGTCAGGGTGGTGTTTGCCGCAGACATACGCTGAAATCTTCCTGGAGCTTCATGCCGGTTATTTTTGTAGCTGCCTTTAAAAATGTTCGACAAAATCATGATTTTAGTTGATAAACTCATACTTATTAGGAATTCTTAATCAATAGTTTATTTCACATTTCTTTTGTACTTTAATTACAATTTCAATACAGGTACAGTACTTCTAAAATCTTTCAAATTGATAATAATTGCAATCATTTACAATTTCAAACTATGTATGATTACTATTAATTTTTATACAGCCTTGTGTACAGGTCCCTGTACTGTGATAAATTTGGTTTTACTGCTTGTTCTTATTTGGAGGAACTAAAATCGTTTTATTTATAAATTTCTCTTACACTTCTAAGCTGTATCAGTACTGTATTGTACTTAGAAGCCTTTAAAAAATGTGTACATTTATTTCAAGCAAAATACTGTACTGTTTGAACGATATAATTTTGCATATACTGTAGTAGGTAGTCGGCAGCTACCAAACAGGGAGACACTACTGCCTGGGAAGATATTGGAAGCATACTGTGTTGTCTAATGGTAGACCCTGCTGCCATATGGCATCACGAAAATTGTGACCAATTCCCAGGTTGCTAATCTGTCTTTCTGCCACATTTATACACAATTGCAGGGTCTCAATTGTCTCTCGTACTATTGACAACACAACATATATAAACGTACTCACTCTTGATCTGTTCTATTCATTCCATTTTATTCTCCTATGTCAGTTGATATTAATATTGAAGCGGAGCCTTCTCGGATGGGTCCCACAGGTCGGGAAGGTTGTGGACCCTAGGGTCGACCTGATCATCATCAAACTACTGGGGCCTCAACTGACGCCACAGCGGTTGCTGGAGGATCGACTTTTTTCACACTTCATTTTTCCAACATTCGCGGCCTGAGATCCAATTTTCCTTCTGTGGTGCACCATCTATTAACCTCTTCCCCAGACCGCTTACTACGTTCCGAACTTCAACTGACCAAAGCAGCTTCACCTGAACCTTTTAAAGTCTCCAACTACAACCTTTATACCTCTTTCCGTTCTAAGGGAGGTGTATGCGCCTACTGCAACACACGTACACCTATAGCTCGACTCACGGATCTTGAATCTTCCCTTTACGCTGTCATCTGGCTTCAAAATATATCTTTCAACTATGACTATTTTTCTTTGTTTCCTATACTATTCTCCCAACTCTACCAACTATTTGGAACGCTTTGACTATCCCACTTCTTGCCATGAGCCGTTGCTATTCACATACCCCAACACCGAGATCCTCTACCTCAGGGATTTCATTGTACATCACAGAGAGTGACTTGGTTCTGCAAAGGAATTACCCAGGTGGAGCTGAGGAACTCTCTTTTTCCTTATTTAATGATTTGGAACAAATAATCAAACGCCTTACACACGTTCCTGATCGACACGATCAACTTGCTAACATTCTTGATCTTTGATTTACCTCTAAGCCCTCACACTATTCATACTCAATTTCTGCCCCCTTATGGTCTTCTGATCACAATCTTATTTCTATTAAATCAAACTGGGCACGAGCACCTCCCCCACCCCCCACCCTCCCACCCCCCACCCCCTCTAAACGTCGTCATCTATGGCACTATCGGAGGGCAAACTGGCAATCCTTGCGAGAATTCTTCACCGACTTTCCTTGGGATGAATGTTGCTTTTCCTATCAGGACGCCTCGGTGTGGGCTGACAGTATTGTTGGGGTTATACAGGGTGGAATGAGTGCATTTATCCCATCTTCTACCAAAACTTTCACTTATAATCATGGTTTGATCGCTCCTGCTCTCTTGCATGCAGGGGAAGATATAGGGCATATCAAGCTATGAAACTATTTAATAAATACCCAATACAGTTCTAAACAAATACCAAAATCCAAGGTTTAGAATTTCGGTCAACACAAATAGCTTTAGTCTAACCTTACTTTACTTTACTTAAGCTAACTTAACCAAAATATCTTGTAGACCACACACTATAGTAGCATCAGAATTTCTTGCGTCGTCCATCTTTAACTCTCGGCATATGTGGCTTAACTCGTTCAAGAAGTTCATGGATGTATTCCTTGGACAGCCTATACCTTCTGATGAACTCCTCCTCAGAGAGATAAACAAAAGGATTTTGACGCTCTCGAATAACAATCCTTGGTAGCCTCACAGAAACAGCTAGCTCTGCATACCATTGCCATAATGCCAGCCTGAAAAACAAAACAAAATAATATCTATAATCTATATAATGCGGTAACCACTGTACATTAAGTTAGGGTAGGTTGGAACTTTCGGGATAAGTCTTCGGGTGCCTAGCCTAGCCACATACGAATTGCCATTTTTTTAAACATAGGGGTTAGGCATTATTGTCTGGAAAGCGCCCTACGAACTGTAATTATTATTTTTTTAAACCAAATATATGTGCATGTGTACCGAAGTGCTCTTGGGTGCATGTGTACCGAAGTGCTTTTGGGTGCATGTGTACCGAAGTGCTCTTGGGTGCAAGTGTACCGAAGTGCTTTTGGGTGCATGTGTACCGAAGTGCTCTTGGGTGCTGTGGGTGCATGTGTGAAGTGCTCTTGGGTGCATCGTGTACCAGGGTGCTCTTGGTGCAAGTGTGCAAGTGCGTGGAGTGCATGTGTGCCAGTGCTCTTAGATGCCATGTGCCAAGATGCTCTTGGGTGCATGTACCAGAGTGCATTGGAATTGCATGTGTACCAGGAGTGCTCCTGGGTGCCTTGCTGCAAAGGGCTCTTAGATTACATGTCAACCACCAGTGCTCTTGGGTGCAAGTGTACCGAAGTGCTCCTGGGTGCACGCGTACCGAAGTGCTCTTGGGTGTATGTGTACCGAAATGCTCTTGGGTGCATGTGTACCGAAGTGCTCTTGGGTGCACGTGTACCGAAGTGCTCTTCGGTGCATGTGTACCGAAGTGCTCTTGGGTGCATGTGTACCGAAGTGCTCTTGGGTGCACGTGTACCGAAGTGCTCTTGGGTGCACGTGTACCGAAGTCCTCTTGGGTGCATGTGTACCAAAGTGCTCTTGGGTGCATGTGTACCGAAGTGCTCGTAGGTGCATGTGTACCGAAGTGCTCTTGGGTGCATGTGTACCGAAGTGCTCTTGGGTGCATGTGTACCAGAGTGCGTTGGGTGCACGTGTACTGAAGTGCTCTTGGTACGTGTGCAGTGCTCTTGGGTGCGATGTGCGAAGTGCTCTTGGGTGCATGTGTACCGAAGCGCTCTTGGGTGCATGTGTACCGAAGTGCTCTTGGGTGCATGTGTACCGAATTGCTCTTGGGTGCATGTGTACCGAAGTGCTATTGGGTGCATGTGTACCAGAGTTCATTGGGTGCATGTGTACCGAAGTGCTCTTGGCTGCATGTGTACCGAAGTGCTCTTTGGTGCATGTGTACCGAAGTGCTCTTGGGTGCATGTGTACCGAAGTGCTCTTGGGTGCATGTGTACTGGAGTGCTCTTGGGTGCATGTGTACCGAAGTGCTCTTGGGTGCATGTGTACCGAAATGCTCTTGGGTGCACGTGTACCGAAGTGCTCTTGGGTGCACGTGTACCGAATTGCTCTTGGGTGCCTGTGTACAGAATAGCTCTCTGGTGCATGTGTACCAGGGGGTGCTGGGTGCATGTGTGCCAGAGTTCATTGGGTGCAAGTGTGCGGAAGTGCTTGGGTGCATGTGTGCCAGAAGTGCTCGATTGGTGCGCATGTGCCAGTGCTCTTGGTGCATGTGTGCCAGGGGTGCTCTTGGGTGCATGTGCCGAGGTTGCTCTTGGGTGCATGTGTGCCAGAAGTGACCTGGCTGCATGTGTGCCAAGTGCTCTTGAGTGCATGTGTACCAAGAGTGCTCTTGTGTGCGTGTACCAGAGTGCATTGGGTGCATGTGTCCAGAGGTGCTCCTGGGTGCATGTGTACCGAAGTGATCTTGGGTGCACGTGTGCCAGAGTGCATGGGTGCATGTGTGCCAAGTGACCTTGGGTGCATGTGTACTGAATTGCTCTTGGGTGCATGTGTGCCGGTGACTGGTGCATGTGTACCAGAGTGCTTTTGGGTGCATGTGTACCAGAAGTCTTTTGGGTGCACGTGTACCAGAGTGCATGGTGCATGTGTACCGAAGTGATCTTGGGTGCATGTGTAACAGGAGTGCTCCTGGTGCATGTGTACCAGAAGTGATCTTGGGTGCATGTGTACCGAAGTTCTCTTAGTGCACGTGCACCAGAATGCATTGGGTGCATGTGTACCAGAAGTGACCTTGGGTGCATGTGTACCAGAAGTGCTCTTGGTGCACGTGTACCAGAGTGCATGGGTGCATGTGTACCAGGGTGCTCTGGGTGCATGTGTACCAGTGATCTTGGGTGCACGTGTACCAGAGTGCATTGGGTGCATGTGTACCAGGAGGACCTTGGGTGCATGTGTACTGAAGTGCTCTTGGGTGCACTGTGGCACCAGTGACCTTGGGTGCATGTGTACCGAAGTGCTCTTAGTGCATGTGTGTCAGAAGTGCTCTTGGGTGCACACCAAGCGCGTGGTGCATGTGTACCAGTGCTCCTGGGTGCATGTGTACCAGTGATCTGGGTGCACGTGTACCAGAGTGCATTGGGTGCATGTGTACCAGGGACTCTAGTTGCATGTGGCACTGAAGTGCTCTTGGGTGCATGTGTACCAAGTGACCTTGGGTGCATGTGTACCGAAGTGTTTGAGTGCATGTACCGAAGTGTTTTGGGCACGCACCAGCATTGCATGTGAAGTGTTCTGGGTGCATGTGTGCCGAAGTGATCTTGGGTGCACGTGTACCAGAGTGCATTGGGTGCATGTGACGCAAAGTGACCTTGGATGCATGTGTACTGAAGTGCTCTGTGCATGTGTACGAAGTGACCGGTGCATGTATCGAAGTGCTTTGGGTGCATGTGTACAGAAGCTTGGGCACGTGTACCAGAGTGCATTGGGTGCATGTGTACAGAAGTGACCTTGGGCATGTGTACAGAAGTGCTTTTGGGCACGTGTACCAGAGTGCATTGGGTGGATGTGTACCGGTGATCTTGGGCATGTGGCACCGAAGTGATCTTGAGTGCATGTGTACCGAAGTGCTCTTTTGCACATGTGTACCGAAGTGCTCTTGGCACGTGTACCAGAGTGCATTGGGTGCATGTGTACCGAAGTGATCTTGGGTGCAGTGTACCGAAGTGATCTTGAGTGCATGTGAAGGTTTTGGGTGCACGTACCAGAGTGCATTGGGTGCATAAACGCTGACCTGGGTGCATGTGTACCGAAGTGCTTTGGTAGCACGTGTACCAGAGTGCATTAGGTGCATGTGTACCGAAGTGCTCCTGGGTGCATGTACCGAAGTGATCTTGGGTGCATGTGTACCGAAGTGCCCTGGTGCATGTGTACCGAAGTGATCTTGGGTGCACGTGTACCAGAGTGCATTGGGTGCATGTGTACCAAAGGACCTTGGGTGCATGTGTACTGAAGTGTTTGGGCATGTGTACCGAAGTGACCTAGGGTGCATGTGTGTACTGAAGTGCTCTTGAGTGCATGTGTACCGAAGTGTTTCTTGGGTGCACGTGTACCAGAGCATTGGGCGCATGTGTACCGAGTGCTCCTGGGTGCATGTGTACCGAAGTGATCTTCGGCACGTACCAGAGTGCATTGGTGCATGATGAAGTGACCTGGTGCATGTGTACTGGGGCGTTTTGGGTATGTGTGTACCGAAGTGACCTTGGGTGCATGTGTACCAGCGTTGCGCACGTACCAGAGTTCATTGGGCATGTACCGAAGTGATCTTGGGCATGTGTACTGAAGTGCTCCTGGGTGCATGTACCGAAGGATCTTGCATGTGTACCGAAGTGCTCTTGCGCACGTGTACCAGAGTGCATTGGGTGCATGTGTACCGAAGTGACCTGGCATGTGTGTGTACTGAAGTGCTCCTGGGTGCATGTACCGGCGATCTTGGGTGCATGTGTACCGAAGTGCTCCTGGGCATGTGTACCGAAGTGATCTTGGGTGCATGTGTACCAGAGTGCATTAGGTATACACCGAAGTGACCTTGGGGCATGGTACTGAAGTGCTCTTGGGTGCATGTGTACCGAAGTGACCTTGGGTGCATGTGTACCGAAGTGCTTTGGGGATGTATGAAGTGCTCTTGGGCACGTGTACCAGAGTGCATTGGGCGCATGTGTACCGAAGTGACCTGGGTGCATGTGTACTGAAGTGCTCTTGGGCATGTGTACCGAAGTGCCTTGGGTGCATGTGTACCGAAGTGCTTTGGGCATGTGTACCGAAGTGTGGTGCGCACGTGTACCAGAGTGCATTGCGTATGTGTACCGAAGACCTGGTTCATGTGTACCGAAGTGATCTTGGGTGCACGTACCGAAATGCTCTTGGGTGCACGTGTACCAGAGTGCATTGGGCATGTACCGAAGTGACCTGCATGTGTACCGAAGTGACCTTGGGTGCGTACCGAAGTGACCTTGGGTATGTGTACCGAAGTGATCTGGTGCATGTGCACCGAATGCTCTGGCACGTACCAGAGTGCATTGGTGCATGGTACCGAAGTGACCTGGGTGCATGTGTACCAAGTGACCTTGGGTGCATGTGTACCGAATGCTCTGGGTGCACGTGTACCAGAGTGCATTGCGCATGTGTACCGAAGTGACTTGGGTGCATGTGTACCGAAGTGCTCTGAGTGCATGTGTACCGAAGTGCTTTGGGTACGTGTCAGCGTTTGGGTGCATGTGTACCGAAGTGACCTTGGGTGCATGTACCGAAGTGCTCCTGCATGTGTACCGAAGTGATCTGGTGCATGTATGAAGTGCCTTGGGTGCACGTGTACCAGAGTGCATTGGGCATGGAAGTGCTCCTGGGCATGTGTACCGAAGTGACCTTGGGTGCATGTGTACCGAAGTGCTCTTGGGCATGTGTCACGAAGTGATCTTGGCATGTGTACCGAAGTGACCTTGCGTGCATGTGTACCGAAGTGCTCTTGGGTGCACGTGTACCAGAGTGCATTGGGTGCATGTGTACGGAAATGCTTTTGGGTGCGGTGAAGAGGATTTAAGTCTGCATATTGACAAGGAACTAAATATTCTAAGACCATTGTGAGAATTAAACTACTAAGATTTACACAGAGTTCGTTTATATACAATGATTCAAAGGTTTATGGATTAGTGGATAAGGAAGGGGAGGTATTTCATATGTCTTCCATCTTTCTTCCCTTTCCCTTAAATTCCTTCCCTTTCACTTTTCTCTTCCTCCCCCTCACTTTCCTCTTTATCCCCTTAAGCCCCCCTCCCTCCTCCTTTCCTCTTACATCCCACACTCTTCTTCCCTCTCTCTCTCACCCTCTTACACCTACTTTTCTCCTCCTTTTCACCTTCCTACCTACTTCTCACCCCCCACCCCACCCCACACACTCTCCTCTCTCTCACTCCCTTACCCTTTCCCCCCTTTCTCCACCTCCTCTCTCCCTCTCAACCCCACCCCCCCAGTATTCCCAGCTGATTCGTCCTGTTCAAAACAAGTTTAGTGATTTTCAATGAGGCGATATTTCAGTGAAGTGTTTTTCTGGGGGGACTTAACCAATAGCAAGGCTTCTCTCACTTGGGGGACGGAGTGGTGAGAGAGAGAGAGAGAGAGAGAGAGAGAGAGAGAGAGAGAGAGAGAGAGAGAGAGAGAGCCCCCTGGGAAGGTTGACGTCTCCTTAAAGAACTTTTACTCCCTTTCTGAGTGTAAGTTGTCCCAGGGTCATGGATGAACCACAGCTCCCCTCCCTCCCTCTCCCTTCCTCCCTCACCCCTCTATCACCCTCCCTCGCCCCTATTTCACCTTCCTCCCTCCACACCGTAGAGTGAAATCTTAATATTATTCTCCCTCAAATGACTAGTTTTATGGACAGTGTGTATGTGTGTGTGTGTGTGTGTGTGTGTGTAAATAATAATAATAATAATAATAATTAACGGTTTATTGAAAAAGTTTGCAGCCCGAAGGCTGAAAATATACATTGGACATAAATGACTTATTACATACATTGGTGGTTTAACAAAAGCCTTCATTAGAGAAAGGTAAAGGAACATACAGTGAACATACAGATTAATGTTAACACACGTAGATCATGTGAGCTGAGGTGTTGAACAGCAGACACGTAGTGTAGTAACTCTCTCAGATGGCGTTAGGAGGCATCACGTGAGTCTAGTTCCCCACAGGTGGTGGTAGGAGGGCTTGACGTGGTAGTAATTCTCACAGATGGTGTTACGAGGGGCCTGATGATGTAGTAATTCTCTCACAGATGGTGTATGAGGTGCCTGATGTGGTAATTCCCTCACAGATGGTGTTATGAGGAACTTCACATGATGCTGTGTGTGCGCGTGTGTGTGTGTGTGTGTGTGTGTGTGTGTGTGTGACAGGATAAAACTCATAATATTTACCCATCTCTGAAAATATCCGTCTTACATTAATATCAATATAATAATAATAATAATAATAATAATAATAATAATAAAAGAAAAAACAACATAAAGGTCAATAAATATAACTGCAGGGAGAGAAAGAGAAAACAAACAAACAAACAAACACATGACCAACAAAACAAAGGTTTGTATTAATGACTGTCATTATCCACACACACACACACAACACACACACACACACACACATTTATCAACATCAATTTCTTTACCGGAAAATATATCTAGTGAAAACAAACGGCATGTGCATGTTTGTTTTAGAGAGAGAGAGAGAGAGAGAGAGAGAGAGAGAGAGAGAGAGAGAGTGGAGGAACACATACATACATACATACATACTGTTACGAGTTGGGGATTTAGAATATAGTTATACGTCTACCCAGATCCCAACAGGTAACAACAACAAAAAACAAAGACAATCGGACTATAAAAGGGTAGACAAAGGATGCGAGTTGCTGTATAAAAAGTACCATAAATCCCTAAACAAAATATTCAGCTTATAAATTACCTTAACCAAACTTAACCTAAACATTAACAGTATATACATATTAATACAACATAAACAATTTGAAGCAAGTGGACGTGGGGGAGTACTTAAGTGAGGAGCTGAGATGGCTGACGAGTAAGGCTGAGTATTGTAGAAGACGGTAGGTAGTCACTGCCTGTAGGTTTAGAGGATAGATGATCCTGTGGTCACTTCCCAGAGCCAAGTTTTCCTCGAATTGAGCTAGCACAAAGAAGACTTGAGGAAGTGACGAACAACCAGGATATGGAGGGGAATCCCCGGAGTGTTAACTAAGACGAGTCATACTCGTGTCTCGTCCCTAGATGGCGTTGCTCGTGGTGCTGGGTAGGTAGATCAAGACAATAGATGGCGGTGGTTGTAGTGCTGGGTGGAGGGGTTCGTAACAATACATACACTGAACTCAGAATAAATAAAACGTGGTGAGCGTTATCCGTAGTGTTGAAGATCCATTAACATCACACACCTACACTGACACTTTCCCTAGCTGGTAACACTGATGCCTTCCATAGCTGGAAACACTGATGCCTTCCCTTGCTGGTAACATTGATGCCTTCCATAGCTGGGAACACTGATGCCTTCCCTTGCTGGTAACACTGATACCTTCTCTAGCTAACACTGATGTCTTCCCTAGCTGGTAACACTAATGCCTTCTCTAGCTGGTAACACTGATGCCTTCTCTAGCTGGTAACAGTGATAGTTACAGCAGAAGTAACAGCAATACCAACACAAAGAGCAACAGTAACAACACAAACAACAGTAATAACACAAACAACAACAGTAACAACACAAGCAACACTAGTAACACCAGCCTAATCTCCACCTTCCAGAATGGTCAATAATCACGTGATGTAACACAACATTAGCGGGACCAAGAGCAGCCTACACCATCGACCTCACTCACCTGTAAGAGCTAACCTGGCTGGCTCACGGCTCACTGCCTCTCAAGACGGGACCCTATACTTAATTGATATCGGGAGTGAAATTGATATCTTGAGTAGTGTGTGTGTGTGTGTGTGTGTGTGTGTGTGTGTGTGTGTGTGTGTGTGTGTGTGTGTGTGTGTTTTACTAAGGTTCAACGCCCGTGTACACAACCCCCAGCGACCTCATTATTTCTAAGACGTATCGCCCACTGGACCATATAATTTCGAGGTGTTTTTTCCGTCAATAGAAAATTTATACTGTTTTATATTAAAGGTTTCCATAAAATAATTACATATCGTGTCTTAATTCAGTTCTCTCTAAATTTACTTGACATGATGATTCCTAATAATGAACGCTGATTATAACTGCAAAATTACATTGTCTCTTATAAGTATAATACACTATTATTTATACAACTAATATGTCATAATAGTGTGTTGGCTTACATATAGACATCATTTCTTCCCATAAAACGACTCCGGTACATAAGTATTCATGTAAGAATGTACTGACTACATAATACAGGAAATAAGGGACAATAACGTGATACAGTATTTGTTGTTCTGTATTGCTATTGAAATTAAACAGGAAATGTCAATAGACGTAGATTGGGAGATGGTCTAAATAAGACGATAATATAGTGATGTGGTTATCTTCACTAAACAACTATGTGCAACCTACCTCCTTTCCAACCCTCACTAAATGGACCCCTCCTCCTCCTCCACTCCCTTGCTCCTGTCGTCACACCACCACCGCCAGCCAACTTTTATCAGACATTAGGCAATGACGTTATATTTGGTAATCAGAATAAAATTTGTAGCCATACAGGAAGTATCAGCATTCTTAATTAGAGGAGAATCCTTTTTTGTAACACGTTATCTGACCGCTATAGATGTTGCTACACTGTGCCTCATGTCATCGTTTTCTTTATACCCCAAAACACCCTACGTTCACGGCACGATTGGTACCAAAGTTTATCATGTGGACCTTGTCTCATGTTGGTGGGGAACAAAAAAACCAGTTCTTGAGTTAGCTGAAGGACAAACAGACAGATGGACAGACAGACTAGACAAAAACAATAATCTGCCCTGTTGTTGCTGGCTAGGTAACAACACTAGACCGTGAACAAAGACGACAAACAAAAACTGAGACAACACGTCACTAAACATTTAACAATACAAGATACAAAACAAAAACAGTGAACAGAATCAAGAACACAGGGCAGTAAACCAGGACAGACTGGCAGGAACGAGAGCACAAAGGCCCGTCCAGAGGCCTACAGGGGCGGCCAAGTTAATTAATAAGTTCTTTGATGGCGGGCGAATGTGTAATCAGGCACTCGTCCCTTGAGACTACCTATGCCTCCTCCTCCTCCTCCTTCCTTTCTTCCCTTCCCCTTCTTGTCCTTCCTCCCCTCCCCCTCCTTTCTTTTCCTCCTCCTCCCATTCTTAACTTCCCCCCCTCCCTCCTTGCCTTTCCTCCTCTCCCGCAAAGACATCACAGCAAAGAGAGAGTCCAGTTCTTACTTGAATGAGACCATAAACAAACTGTCAGGAGGTGTATTAACATTCTCCTGAGATTATAACACTAGTTTCAACCCTACTATAACCCCTTACAATATAACCATATATTAGCATTGTAAAGGCCTATACCACTTTCACATAGGCTAGACCAACCAGTACCAAAGTCATCTACCCTTGTCGAGTCGTATCCCATCTCCCAGAGTAACTAAATATATTTATATATATATATACCTTTCTTGACGATACTTATCTCTACTGAAATCTGTCCCATCGACCTATTGCTTACAGTTAAGTCTATCAGTCAAGTCCTTAAATAATACAACTAACTGTCTTGAACACAGCATCCAATGGTCCATACCACAGTGGGACATAAGATAACTCTTTTATTGTGTAATACCACGAGTACACTAATTCCTGTCTCTTGTGTATACCAACATCGTGAAGGTATATCTACAAGAGTATACCATCATGTTGGAGGTATACCTGCAGGAGAGGAGGTATGCCATCAGCCAGGGCGGTGGGCTGGAGGAGACGAGAGACTGAAGGAGGTTGAATATTCATGAGTCCTGGACCTGGTTTTTACGAGGCGGAAGATGGCGGCAATATTTTTATGCGGCTCCGGCACGACCTGATGAGGTTATGGCCTTACCAGGACACACTCACGCTGCCAGGACACACTCATGTTACCAGGACACACACACGTTACCAGGACACACTCTTGTTACCAGGACACACTCTTGTACAGGACACACAGTTACCAGGACATACTCACGATGCCAGGACACACTCATGTTACCAGGACACACACGTTACCAGGACACACTCACGCTGCCAGGAAACACTCATGTTCCAGGACACACACGTTACCAGGACACACTCTTGTTACCAGGACACACTCTTGTTACCAGGACACATTGCCAGGACATACTCACGATGCCGGGACACACTCATGTTACAGGACACAGTTACAGGACACACTCACGCTGCCAGGAAACACTCATGCCAGGACACACACGTTACCAGGACACCTCTTGTGCCAAGACACTCACGTTACCAGGACACCTCATGTTCACCAGACACTCATGTTACAGGACAATTATGTAATCAGGACACTCTCATGTCAACAAGACATACACATGTTACCAGGACACACTCATGTTACCAAGACACTCATGTTACAGGACACACATGTTACCAGGACACACACATACCAGGACACACCCATGTTACCAAGACCCACATGTTATCAAGACACACACATGTTACCAGGACACACCCATGTTACCAAGACACTCACGTTACCAGGACACTCATGTAACCAAGACACACACATGTTACCAGGACAACCTCATGTTACGGACACAATGTTACCAGGACACACTCATGTTACCAAGACACACTCATGTTACCAGGACACACACATATTACCAAGACACACTCACGTTATCAGGACACACTCATGTAACCAAGACACACTCATGTTACCAGGACACACTCATGTTACCAGGACACAGCCACTCCATCCTCTCTCTTCCCTCATCTCTCCTTTCCTTTCATCTCCCTCCCTTCATCTCCCACTCCTCATCCCCCATACCTTCGCTCCTCAATGAAGAAAAATGAAAAATATTTAACATAAAAAACTTGAGCGTGCAGCAGCAGGCGGCTCCTCCCTCCTCTCCCTCAGGGGCTAATGAGTGTGTTTTGACGGCCGTGTGTCCCAGGCCGAGTGTGTCCTAGACCGAGTGTGTCCTAGACTGAGTGTGTCCTAGACTGATGTGTCCTAGCTGGTGTCCCAGGCCAAGTGTGTCCGAGATAGACCAAGTGTGTCCTGGATGAGTGTATCCTATACTAAGTGTATCCTAGACCGAGTGATCTACTGTAGACCGAATGTGTGGCCAGAAAAACTAATCTCAATCATCTTACGCTAAAATTATTTCCTTATCTTTATTTGTACTTTTGTTTGGACAAAGAGAACACGACCGACTGACTGACTCACTTAACCACTGGCAGATTATTCTCAACGAAAAATCATACGTAAAAAAAATCCTCTTAACCAGGGTTGTGAGAATGTGTTTGAAGGTAGAGTCTCAGTGTTATTTTGACGACATTTTTTACCGTTTTAATGGAGCTGTGAAACTGTCAAATCTCAGGTGGTGGTGGTGGGGGTGGGTGAAAAGTTTGAATCTAGTGCAGGAAAATTTTTAAATATCCAGTTAGGAACAAAAAATTACATATTCAGTTAACGGGAAAAATATTTATCCAGTTAGCGAAAAAAATATATAATGATTTTTTTAATAATTATTAGCGGAAAAAAAATATCCAAATACCACAAAAATACACAAAATTAAACACTTTTTTCTCACATATTTTCCCAGAGTAAAGTTTTACCATAACTTGAAATAATATAGTAAGTCGAGACCCACTCAACTGACTCACTACGATGAACGACACAAAGATGGTCTGGGTGATGTAACTGCTTAGCGACTCTCCCGGGTGGCGCAGCTGGTGCTAAGGGGACAGCTGGTATCAAGGCGTAACAAATGATATGGATGTGTTCTGAAAGTTAAAATCATCATTAATAATAATAATTACAAAAATAATAATAATAAACAACAATAATAAAATAATAATAATAATAATAATAATAATAATAATAATAATAATAATAATAATAATAATAAAATAATAATAATAATAATAATAATAATAATAATAATAATAATAATAATAATAATAATAATAATGATAATACCATAACTATGATTATTATTATTAGCATTACTTTTATTATTTTATTGTCATTGGTGCTTTTATTAGTACTACTTTTACCATCATTAATATCATCACTGTACTTACTACAAGTTTTTTCATTCTTCATAAAAAATATGAAACTTAATGACCCCCCCATCCGCCCCCCCCCCACACATAGAGGGGTGAGGGGTGGGGGGTGAAGCACAACACACTTTGGTAAACATGTGAGAACAAAAACACGTGATAAAAGTGATGACAAAGGAGAGAGAGAGAGAGAGAATAACGTCTAGCACACCTGACACTTCCTAATCCCTACACAGCATATCTGACACTTCCCTTGCCTGCAAAAAACTCCAATATCCCATCCATTGCCCACAAGGCCCTACATCTTGCCCCCCCAATAATAATACACACAGAGAGAGGTCCTGGGACAATTTACTGCACTTTATTACCCGTTAAGGTCTTCCCACTACTTGGCCAAATCATCACTTCATGTTCCCTTGACCCGTGAATAGTGTCACTCCTCCGTGATCTGGTTCAACAGCACGTGACCTTGTCTGACCTCTGGAGTGACCTGGTTTAACGTTGTGACCTTGTTTGGCTACTGGGTGACCTGGTTTAATGGTGTGTGACCTTGTCTGACCTATGGGGTGACCTGACTCAACGGTGTGTGTGTGTGTGTGTAATATTAGAATTTTGTCTACCTGACTCAATTTCTCTTTGTTCTTGTGTTTCTGCCATTTTATGTCTATCCGTTTTTCTCTTTCTTTGCCTTTCACTTTCTATATATATTTTTATGTCTATCGTTTTACCTCCACCTGTCAACGTAATTCTTTGTTCAGTCTGTCTGTCTGTCTCCCAAATATTTCACCACCACCATCCTCCATCCTCCTCCTCCCACCACCACCTCCTCTCTCTCCACTACCACCCCTCTCCCCGCCTCCCACCCTCACCACCACCCCTCTCCTCCCCTGCCTCCCACCTCACCTCACCACCCTCCCCGCCCCCACCCTCACCACCATCCCTCCTCGCCCCCACCCCACCACCACCCCCCTCCCCCCGCCCCCACCCTCACCACCACCCTCCCTGCCCCCACCCTCACCACCACCCTCTCCGCCCCACCTCACTCACCACCTCTCTCCCGCCCCCACCCCACTCATCACCCTCCTCGCCCCCACCCTCACCTTCCGCCACCACCTCCCGCCCCTGCAATTCTCACACCACCTCCCCGCCCCCACCCTCACTTCCACCACCCTCTCCCCGCCCCCCACTCCCCTCACTACCACCTCTCGCCCCCCACCCTCACTACCACCCCCTCTCCTCGCCCTTTCACCCTCACTACCACCTCTCCTCGCCCTCTACCACCCTCCTCGCCCCCTACCCTCACTACCACCTCTCTCCTCGCCCCCTACCCTCACTACCACCCCTCTCCTCGCCCCTTGTCCTCACCACTATTATAATGAGCGTTTGGTCTTACCGGAACTGATTTGCATAATGTCATTAACCTGGCTGCTCTTTGGGCTATTCATCTCCGTCGACCGCCTACCACAAGACGGACGGACGGACTGACAGACAGACTTATAGACATAATAATAATAATAATAATAATAATAATAATAATAATAATAATAATAATAATAATAATAATATCAATAATAATAATAATAATAATAATAATAATAATATCAACAATAATAATAATAATAATAATAATAATAATAATAATATATCCTTAATTATTATTTGCATGGTGTTATCTTATTATTATCATTATCTCTTGTTATATTACTACGAAAATCATCATAATGTTTATTCCAATCATCACTATCCAAATATCATAACCACAATTATTATCACGCAATCGGTTATTATCACCATCACCATTAACACCACCACCAACCGCATTATCATTTATACATTCGCTATCATTTTAATTACCACCAAAGTCATCAACATCATCATCGTACTCTAAAAGATTATTATTATTATTATTATTATTATTATTATTATTATTATTATGCTACTGCGACTGTTACTATTATTATGCATGTATAGCAGTAGTAGTAGTAGTGGTAGTAGTAGTACTTTGTTGACTGTTTCTAATCTTTTCTCGTCACTAAAACAGAGTAAAGTATAATTATACCCTACCTCGTCCACATTAGCCCCATGCTTACCTTTTTGACCAGTTCACACTACATAATTACAACAATTAAGACAATAATCCCGTTAGTAAAACTGGTGCGTGTTAAACATTAGATTTTCATGTCTTCATAATCGTCTTTAATTGCTCGAAGGAGAATTAATTTTCTCTTATTAAATATAATCTCTCAATTTATAAGATATAAAAGAATTCCTTACCAAAAGTCAAATAGACTGGAAGTAAGTTTTTTTTTAAGTTCTTCGCCAGCAACAACAACAATAAATACAAGAACAAGAACAAATATAACAGCAACAATAAATACAACAGTAGTAAAATCAACAATAACAATAACTACAATACGATAATAATAATAATAATAATAATAATAATAATAATAATAATAATAATAATAATAATAATAATAATAATAATAAAGTATCATCCAAGCGGTTCTAGTTATGTTGGGGAAAAAATGGACAAAATTACAGAAATAATAATAATAATAATCATAATGAGAAACAAAACTACTGTAGTCATGGTCTAGGTTAGAAAATAACGGTGTGTGAGACCCCAATTCCCACTGCCAAGACTACTACTCCTCAGTACATAACATCCTCTGGCGGGAAAAACAGATTAGGGCTAGGAGGAGGACCTACACTATCAACACGGCCGTCAGCGGCGGTACCTCTCGTAAAAAAGATTACATTAATGGAGGTAGAAGTTTGAATCACTCGAGTATAAACTTAAGGGCCATTACCACTAAGTCGGAGCTCCCCGCGGTTTAATCCAGGGTTTATGAGGGAGATTAATGCCGCTATGCAAAACTGTTGAGGTGGTGCGAGCCTCTCTTGTTGGCGGCGTCTGGCAACCTGCCCGCCTTACCCGCCAAAACGAGGCTATGATTCTCAAAATGTGTTATTTTTCTGACACAATTATCCTGTAATATTATATCACACTATTCACCACCATAAACTCATACGGATCAATACTTAATACTGCACCGTTAACATTTTATTTGTGGTGTTATTATCGATATCAGTAAAACACAATCTACATAATTATTCTAAAATTCAATATTACTTTAGATTTTCTCTTAACGGAGGAACCGAAAATGCTTCTAAATGATCAATATCAACTCCGACAGGATAATAAAATCCGAATGCACTGAGACTACTGGAACTAATGTGTTCTCTTATCACCAGTTCCTGAAAAAAACTTACCTACGAAGTGTTAAGAATCTGACCCCGTACTGAAGATAACTGTAGTTTTACTGATATCAATAAAAACAGCACAAATAAACATAAAAAAACAAAAACGATGATAACAAGGAAAGAATATGATAATAATGGTGTCCATTTATCACACATTACGGGTAATACACCTAGGCTATACTGTATTAACGTACACTATACATATTCACTTCAATAATTAAGATATCGTGTTCAAGCAGTGACAAAAAAAATCAAAGAGCGATAACTTCTGAAATTCTCAACCTGTCTCGTACTTTTGTCATAATTCTCTTCAATTTCTCCACAATAAAACGCTCAGGGACTACTCGCTTAATCCATTTAATGCACGCGAACGCCTAATGACTCAGTAATGCGCATCAGCTCCTTACACGAACGGTTTGTTTACGTTCTTGCGTCTTGAAGGGAAGTGGAGGGGAACGAGACGGGGAGGGAGAGGAGGAAGGAGAAATTTTACCGCGCAAAACTTTCTAAAGACTTATTATGAATGGCACGACCGCGTTCATTCACAATTTTTTACACATGAGCAGCGAGAGGAAATATGAATGACACTAATGGCGACGCTAGTGTTCTGAAAATGTCCGGTACTCTAGTAAATATATAACGTTCGTAAAAGCAATAAATGACGGTAAAATTACATCCTATTTACATAAGAGTTGCGAAGTCTTACAGTACTTTCATGGAGATATAATACCACATTATTATTTTCCGATGACTAAAATCCACCAACTACAATAACATGATGGACTTTATATCCTAACAATTACTTGAAGTGGTGTTTTGGCCTAATTACGTTAGGGTAGATTAACTTATGGTAGGGTTAAGTTGGATTAAGTTAGGTATAAAGGTTAGCTTAGGGTTAGGTAAGATTAGGGTTACGTTAGGTTAGGTTATTGGTAGATAAGATTAGGTTAAGGGGTTTACATTAGGTTTGGTAAGGTTAAGTTAGATTAGGTTAAATAGGTCAAACTAGGCTGTCTGAGTGTCTGACTTGTTCATGAGAGAGAGAGAGAGAGAGAGAGAGAGAGAGAGAGAGAGAGAGAGAGAGAGAGAGGTACGAATCAATAATGGTACTTAATTCAATTCAGTGTGTCAGAAAAAAATGTGGAAGGGATACGTGTGTGTGTGTGTGTGTGTGGAAGAGGATGGGAGGGTGGAAAGGCAGTGGGGGTTTGCAAAGGGATGGATCGAGAAGGGGACTGGGTGGGGAGGAGGGAAAGGAAGGAGGAGAAGAAAAGAAAGATTCGACGACAAAGAAAAAAAGGAAAGGTGGGAAGGAAAAGAAATTGATGGAGGAAAGAGGAAAATGAGAGAGGGGGGGAGGTGAGGAAGGTAGAGAAGGTGGAGGAGAGAAGATAGGGTAAATATGAGGTGGATACTATGTACAAAATGACTACATCTGGGAAGGGGGTGAATAAACTTTTTCTCCTGAGGGAATTGCTTAACACACTAACTCATGACACCACCCCCCCACCATCATCCCACCCCACCCCCCCACCATCCCCCCACCACCACCCCCCAATCTCTCCACCCCTCAATAACACGTAAAACTTATATTGAACTAAATGTGTTAAAGCAAATCAGAGGTCTAGAGCAGCACCATATCGCCTCCACCAATACGCGGGGTACAACTACTGGAGGAACGGAAATTAAGCGATGCCCAACAAAACAAATCACTTACCAATTACTAGTTTTGCTGTGGTTTACTGCGTGAAGGTATGGAGGGGAATCTAAACTATCCAACGTTCTGCACCAATGAGGCTGAGGTTACCTGTGGGAGAGATATTAGCCAATTAAATCAGGACTTTATCAACAATCAGGTAAGTTAGGTTAAGGACACGGCATTTATTTCTACTCACCTCCATCCACCTGTTGTTCTTCCACTTTTATCAGTACTGTCACTTGGGGCTTAGCAATTGGATAACGATGACCAATCAGTGACAACAGACAATATGGTGTGTGTGTGTGTGTGTGTGTGTGTGTGTATGTGTGTGTTTGTAGTCATCCAAATATTGATATTGGCTTATTAACCCCTTGAGTATTGAAGGTATAAGCTAGTCGTATTCAAAGGGTTAAGTCATCGTATTCAAAGGGTTAAGTCATCGTATTCAAGGTTAAATCATATCGTATTCATAAGGTTATCGTATTCAAAGGGTTAAGTCATCGTATTCAAGGGGTTAAGTGAAGGCAAGTCGATCAACCAAAGTAAAATTTCACCAGAAGGAGTTTCATTAATACATACCAATCATACACAGTCATACACACTCATATACACTCATACACACTCATACACACTCATACACACTCATACACACTCATACACACTCATACACACTCACACACCCACACACACTCATACACACTCATACACACACACATACACACCATACACACCATACACACTCATACACAGTCATACACACACTCATACACACCACACACAGTCATACACACTCATACACACCATACACACACACACACTCATACACACTCATACACACCATACACACTCATACACACACTCACACACACCACACACCATACACACTCATACACAGCCACACAGTCATACACACTCATACACACTCATACACACTCATACACACAGTCATACACACTCATACACAGTCATACACACTCATACACACTCATACACACTCATACACACTCATACACACTCATACACACACCTTCAACAAACAGAGAAACATATTTAGCGACACTGACCCACGTTAACCCGGGTGTGTGAACTGGACTGTTATCTTACCACTAAATAAAAAAAAACTTCTCTGCCTCAAGTGTTGTTTCGCCTCACTAGTAGCGGAAGTTGTCGTAATGACTTAATGGGAGATAACGACCCCCAGAGAATTAATGACCAGCATGTGCCAGCCATTACCTTATGATGACGTCATGCTCATTTAGGGAAAGATCTTTATCGTGTGTTGCTGTGGTGCTTGTGGTCTGTCTGTCTGTCTGTCTGTCTGTCTGTCTGTCTGTCTGTCTGTTTGAGTGATTGCCGTCTTTTCTTTAACGTTTTTTCGTCTTTTTTCGTCTACTCGAATTTTTTTCTCCATCAATGTAATAATAATAATGATGATAATAATAATAATAATAATAATAATAACAATAATAATAATAATAATTGTGCTTAATCATAATATTAATAATAATACTGTTTCTAAATTATTTTTATATTAATTCTTTCGTTATTATATTTCTTCTTATTATTGTTGTTTTGTTAGCTTAAAGGGTCATACGATAGTTTTTTATAGATATTGAATTTTACTATGCCACACACACACACACACACACACACATACACACACACACACACACACACACACACACACACACACACACACACACACACACACGGATCACTATGGATAAAAAAATAATAATAATTCCGGCTCGGATGCACTAATCGCCCAGTAATTATAGTTTTAATTATTATTTTTTATCCTGATTGTTATTTATGTTAGGTGGATATGTACATTAATCCTCGTCACATACAAGCGCTTATCCTGGCTCTCCAACACACGTATACAGACTTGTGTATACAGTATTTCATCTCTTTGCTGATCACATCCAAAATATCGAGTGAGAAATATATATATATATATATATATATATATATATATATATATATATATATATATATATATATATATATATATATATAAGAGAAATAGATAGGTATAGATTAGACAGACAGACAGACACAGTGCCGGATTTAGACCTGTGGAGGCCCATGGGCAGCCTCTTTGTGTAGGCCCCCCTCATTATAACTACCCAAGAGGGTGGGGTGGCGAGTGAAGCGAGCCTAAACATCTGGGAGTTCCGGGGGGCGCTGTAAGCCCCCCGGGAAAATTTTGAAATTTGAACACTTCTTTGGAGAATTTTGAAGCCATATGCAGTTATATTGAGGAAATTAGAACATTGAGAAATTGTTAATTAACTGTATATTTATTGATAGTGTACAAATTCCCATGAATTTTAAAGAATGAAAATAAAAATAATCCAAATGAATAAACAAATAAATAAATTATTGTAATATGTGGAGGCCCCTGGGCAGCTGCCCACTTTGCCCACTCCTGAATCCGGCCCTGGACAGACAGATAGATAGACAGATAGACGGACAGATAAACCAATACACAAAATTTTATTAGAAACGTCAAATAAGGGAAAAGATCTAGAGTCGAAGGAGATCAATCAGTGAAGGCAACAAGTGGGGGTGGGGGTTGAGGACGGGGGTGGAGATGACCAGGGGGGGTGGGGGGGGGCGGAGGGAGGCAGCAGTGAAAGAAAAAAAAAAGCCAAGCAATACTAGGATAAGAAAATGCTTCCTTTGCGTTAATACATTTCTTGTACGTCCCCACATGAGCTACTGAACTGTACACAGGTATGAAGAAACTTACCTACAGAAACACAACACGTAGACTGAGATGGACCTAAGGGCTGACAACTCCCCAGACGAGATACAATAGGGCAGATGTCATTAAAACATTCATAAACTCGAAGGAGGTGGAAGACGTAAACCCGGATGGCGAGCTGACGTTTGGGGCCACCATTAGGTTAGGTTAGGTTTAGGTTTGTTTGGTTTGGTTTGGTTATGTTAGGTTAGGTTAGATTAGATTAGGTTTTAACTACCTTGAATCAAACTCGGAGTCACAACTTTAAGCTCACCAAGATAACATGCAAGACGAATATAAGGAAATACTTCTACACACAGATGAAGGAAGGAAGGAAGGAAGGAAGGAAGGAAGGAAGGAAGGAAGGCCGACTTACAGAACAATCTACCAATTGAAGGCCGTGAAAGCGAAAACAGTACTGAGGCTTTAAAATAACACCAGACAAGACTATGAAGAACAATGGAGGGATTCTAAACAGGCCACTGACTTCTTTCTCTCGGACTGACTACCTCTGGTTTGGATAGCCAATAGGGAAATGAGTTAGGTAGACACAGACAGACAGACAAATATCCTGTAGATTAGATATAGATGGACTAATACACACTCACAGACAGGTTGATGGACAGGACATGTAGACAGAAAGATAAATGGACTGAACGGTAGATAATAATGTAGATAGTAAAGATATATGAAGAGACAGGTAAGACAGACAAATACGCACGAGAGACAGTTATGTATTCGGTCAAATGAAATATATTCGAGGGGTAACTAAAGAAATATATTCGAGGGGTAACTTAAGAAATATATTCGAGGGGTAACTTAAGAAATATATTCGAGGGGTAACTAAAGAAATATATTCGAGGGGTAACTAAAGAAATATATTCGTGGGGTAACTAAAGAAATATATTCGAGGGGTAACTAAAGAAATATATTCAAGGGTTAACTAAAGCATATACTTCACATCAATAACAATCCCTTAAATTGGTAAACAACACTGAAGATAAATATATAATTCTTGATATTTAAACAGTTGTTGTCTTTATAACATACAAAACTTATGTATCGCGTTCTATACTTACAAACACGTAAGTTACTTTAATGATATATACTTTCCAAATATAAATAAACAGATTTAATAAAGTAAATTAATTTCTACGCCAAAGAAAATATTTAAAATTTCAGTTATTTAAAAATTAGTCAAATATGATTTACGTGTTTGTTTTTCAAAGTAAAATTTCTTGCTATATATTCAGGCCGAACTATGTATGTATTCATGACTTCTGGTTCAATTTTATACAAGACTGTTAGTTTATCTAAATAAGAATTAATAAAAATAATAATAATAATAATAATAATAATAATATTAATAATAATAATAATAATATAAATATTGTAATAACACGAGTAATACTATAACTAATAATAATCGTGCTCAGTGAACTATAACATTACCCTTCACTCATGGCAAATAAATAATGTATAAAAACTACAATAGCTTTTCTGTTTTTACTTCAGACCTCAAAAGGAAACAGCATGCATCTCTCTCTCTCTCTCTCTCTCTAAGAATATTCGTCTACTTCAGAGCCAGTAGTGTGGGTAGCGCTCGAGTCACGTCACGCCACGCCCCCTGAGACACTCCACCACCACGCAACGCCGCGCCCTCTGTGACACACCACCATTATGCCAAACTACGCCCTCTGTGACACACCACCATCATGCCAAACTACGCCCTCTGTGTCACACCATCATCATGCCAAACAACGCCCTGTGACACACCACCATCATGCCAAACTACGCCCTCTGTGACACACCACCATCATGCCAAACCTACGCCCTCTGTGACACACCACCATCATGCCAAACTACGCCCTCTGTGACACACCACCATCATGCCAAACTACGCCCTCTGTGACACACCACCATCATGCCAAACTACGCCCTCTGTGACACACCACCATCATGCCAAACTACGCCCTCTGTGACACACCACCACGCCTTCTGCCACCAGTCCTACCTATTTCTTTGTCAATAATGTCTTGCCCAGAATCCTGAGGTAGTACCTTCACACTGTTAGGTAACTTGTGCACTATAACTAATGTGTTCTCTATTTCTGGGGCTCAGGTCCTAACCTCTTTGTTTACTTGTTTTTACAGTTACCGTCTACAGAATGGACAAATGGTGCACCATAAACTAGCCACTCCTCGACGAAAACTATACAAATTATGATGATTATGCTATTGCTAATAATAATAATAATAATAATAATAATAATAATAATAATAATAATAATAATAAAGACACCAGATATACCCACAAACAATTTTAATAGTGTCTACTGTATAAAATGTTTTAAGTCTAATGTAATAAAATTAACTTCAAACAAAAATACGGTAAATTTGTTGTACTGTATAAACACCGAATTATCACAGGTGATAAAATGGACAGACAGACGTAGACCACACTTATATAAATTCCACAGGGGATAATGACATAATTAAATCATATCTCACATGGACAAATGAACCAACAGACAGAGGAAGGGATACCAGACACCCAATCAACCCCACTTAGGTGCAGTATAAACAAACGTGTAGTCCCACTCCCCCGCCCGCCCTCCCATCCACCCTGCAGCAAACACGGAAACTCGTACAGTCAAAACAACAATACCAGCTGACGAATCTAATATTTATAAACCGCCCACTCCGGCACTAGAGCCGACTTCCAATACATTGTTTTATTTATGTGGTCATCAGCAGGCACTGATTGGCGCTCCTGGCACCATGATACCGATGAACAGCACAAAATGTGTCCGAGTGCGCCAATAATGAAACTCGGAATTGCAGGGCCTTTTTCTAGCGGGAGATGGAGGTGCCAGTGAATGTTTTTGTTGGGAATATTGGGGAGGCGGAGGCGCGGGCCATGCATTAGATATCTGCGTTATTTCTAGTTATCGGTATTTCCAACCTTATCTCTTACCAGTGTTGTTTTGTTCTTCTATATATATATATAATCCAATAGTATTGTAACCATTATTTTAACAGTTGTCATTATTAATATCAATGGTGTCATTATTACAGTATAACTTCCACAAGAAATACGAATAAAATTGGAGAGGGAAAATATTTATTATTAAAAAACTAAGTTAAGCAACATTTAACACTAAACAAGCTCGTCTGAATTTATCAATATCGTTATCAAAGACTACACAAGTTACTCTGCACAGATGATCTCTGATACTGGTACCTATAAACATCTTGTCCAGCCTATCTCTTTATAAACGCTCCCTCCCTCATAAACGCTCCCTCCCTCACCCCCCTCCCCCTGCCTTTACACACCCGCCATCTCACACATCTATCTCCCCTCCCTCCCTCACCCTCCTCCCCCTGCCTTTACACACCCGCCATCTCACACATCTATCTCCCCTCCCTCCCTCACACAAGCGTCACATAGCGTAATAACACATTACAATAATTACACAAGTCCAAGCTATCACAACTTTCCATTCCTCTACTGTTACAGCCTTTATATCTCAACAATATTCATTAAACAGTAATATTTTTCATTATACGGTAATATTTCTCAGTACGTATATTTTATTATACATTAATATCTCATAATACAGTAATATTTCTCACTCAAATTTAATTTTGCTGAGTAGCTGATACTGTGAACTATATATCTATCTACTGCATCTATCTATATAACGGTATCTGTCTATCTATATTAATCTATTCCACGTTCCCTCTGAAGACTAACATCTAAACCTACAAGTTGTCCGTTACTATGAAACACAAGTTCAGAAAGTTAATTTTTACAGCTTTAATTCTTTTAATCTTCAATTGCACTGTGTAATTAAACTGCCATTATTACTTCCACCATTAATGACAATGGTATTTACTCTTCTCTTTATTGTAATTAAATAACAGATGTATTCTTAATCCTCATAATTGGCATCATTCTTATTATTTTCATTATAATTATTACTGGTACAATTAGCTCCTCTTATAGTACGCCCTGGAATGAATAGGATGGACTGAGAAAGATTAGATTACAAGGAAGTTTGTGGACGGGGAGAGACACAGGTGATGATGTGAATTTGTGAAATCCTGAACAGATGGGGTAAATGACATCAAGTGGGTTGGCCCGGTTAGCAGTGACGAGGCTTATTTTTACATATATTTTGGTTAACACAACGGCATAATCGCTAACACCTTTATAACTAATATATAACTGAAATAGTAGTGTTTGGTAAAAGTACAAACAATAACATGTTAAATGAAATTATGATAATTACAACCAGGCATAGAAGAACTTTCAAAATACTACCCTAATACTGCACAGCATATAAGTTAAATATACGCAACGCAAAATTTCATTTATCTACACTTGTACTGATCATAAGAGTGTTCAGTAGCTTAAAGCAAGATTATAATAAAAAAAGAATTACAGAGATAACGTAACTTGGCGCGGGAAGTGAGTGGGGTAGGAAGGAGGGGGGGAGAGGCGACTGTCGTTAGTTCCACCAGAGGCAAGTTTTTATTTATTTTTTGCTATATTTAACATCTAGCGAAAATAAACTAGTCAAAGATAAGAAAGTAAAGACATTGGCTTTAGGTTAAGATTAGCTGTGCTCGGTTTAGTTAGGTAGTTGTAGGGTCTTATATACCACGTCTCATGGGAAATTAGCCTCTCGCCGCGTGGGGAAACAAGCGCTGGCCAATGTGAGGTGGCGGCCGGCAGGGGTGGGAAGGCGACGACCGAAATACCATTATGGCAGACTACGGCATATAAATTACCTAAGTCATAATCATGGCATCTTACCTTGTCCAGCCAGAGAAAAAAAATACAAGATTTATATACTCAATTTCGCGGCGAGGATGACAATTAAGAGCTTAATGAAGAAGACAAAGAGATCTGGTCTTATTTGTTCAGTGTATTATAGCGTTGAAATGTTCTGTTCGGGTCCCCTTTTCTTCTCTCACTCTCTTTTCTCTCCCTTTCCCGGGAGTTTTATGGTCTCTGAGCATTTAGATAACGGGTTATTGTCATTACTTTTAACTAGGACGGAGGATAAAATATGGCGCCATTTTATTTATAATAGTAATTCCGAGTACAAATCAAAACGTGTATTTTCTACAGTCGTATTCACAGCATTAGAATTTTACTAATTAAAATCGATCCCGGCTGAAAGAACGTGATAAAAAGAGAGAAGAATGATGATGGAAAATGAGCCTTACAGCAGAGGGCCGTAAGAACGATATTCTTTTGCGCCTGTGTGAGCCGTAATTCCTCTCATTCATCGCTCTACGTGCGTTTATAATTGACGAACAAGAAGCAAGATGATCGAAACTAAAAAAAGAAACTAAGAAACTATACATGTGTGTACTGCATGACACTTTTCAAGGCTAAGCAGCACAAAAGAGGAGTTCTTTAAAAAATACTGATGTGAACTCCACGTGAGATATCATACACCATTACTGGCTTAAACAAAGAAGAAAAGAAGACAGGAGGTATAATTAAAGAGCACGCTGGTGCCATATCTACCATTGGGATGCGTGCGATAACTTGAAGGATCAAAGGCTGGCAGTCATCAAAGAGGAGATATGGCAACGTCGCAGCCGCTATCGTTTGAATAAATCTTAGGCGGGACGCAGGGGAAGTGGGACTGGTGCTGCCAGACGCAAAAGCAATTACTCTCGTCGACAATAATATACATCCTGTTATAATAAAAATTCAGTTCGTAACAAAACTAACATTACCAATATTTACAGTTCATTATATTTCTTATACAGCGAGAGTAGTTATATTTCCCTTGGGGACGTACGACGTGTTTACAAATGACGGCACCACCATCCAGACAGGACTTAACAATAAATGTTGTAGCGGCAGAAAAAAAAGGAGACAAAGAAAAATGATAGGAGCGCCAAGATAATACCGGCCTGCAGGCACAAAGAGAATAATATTGATGGCTGCGGCGCTGAGCAAAAGTGAGTTTAGGAGATTGCTAGATGGCACAGATACGTGATCTCAGCAGATACAGTAATGTGGCAACGGTTATTTATTTTTTCTCCGATTATTGACGGGCGCGAGAATTAATCATACCAAAGAGATAGATGGAGCGCGTTTTTTCCTCCCTGGATTTGTTTGTCATTTATTTTTGCGGTGGTGGTGGCGTGCAGTGAATTTGGTGGTCGTTATTGGTGAATGATAGAGATTCTTGGCCTGACACTGATGTACGGACAGACATGCTAATTGAATACCTGGCAATGCTTATTTAAATATATTACTTCAACGAGACATAGGTATGTGTGACAAGATTATATACTGTATATATATATATATATATATATATATATATATATATATATATATATATATATATATATATATATATATATATATATATATATATATATATATGCTGATAACCACAAAGAAACACGAAGTGTAAAGAATAGGTATCGGTTAGTAAAAAAATAAAATTATGGAATATGAGAAATCTACAGTATAGTGGTGTCCCCATGGCCCGCATCCTCTCCCTCTCCTCCACCCCACACTCCTCTTACCCTCCTCCCTCACTCCACACCTCCCCTCCATGCGTCCCCGACACCTCCCCTCCATGCGTCCCCCAACACCCCTCCATGCGTCCCGCCACACCTCCCCTTCAAGCGCCCCAGACACCTCCCATCCATGCGTCACCCAACACCTCCCTCCATGAGTCCTGCCACACCTCCCATCCATGTCCCCAACACCCCCCATGCGTCCCCATATACTTCCCTTCCACACCCAACCCTCCATAACACCCCCTCCATTCACGTCATCCCCCTCCCTCTCGACCCAATCCACACACAGACCCCCCTCGCCACCCCCCCCCCTCACAATATCGAGCGGTTTTCTGGGAGGGGGGTCTGACGGAGGGCTATTCGCGGCGTCCAGCTGGGTGTTGGTGGGGGGCAGACTTTCATTTGTGCGCACCATTGCTTGTCTTTGTTGTTGTCACGCTAAACTCTATGATGAATTCACCAACTATTACTGTGACTAAGATGTTGAAAATAAGTGATTTTTCGTTTGGACAGAAATAGCTAAACCTTATACAGTAACAAGGAAGTTCAGTTGTATGTTATGACGGTAAATACCCATTATTATCATGAGCCCCACCCACCCTTCTCATAAACCCATTATCTCCCCCTATCACCCATTTCATTTAAACCCTAACCTCACATTCCCCACACTCTACCCAATTCCCCCATTACCCCTACCATAAACTCCTCATTATCCCTCATCTCCTAACCCTCCATCACTCCAACACTTCCTCTCACTCTCCTCACCCCCCACACCTTCCCTTCATTCCCCCCACCCCAACAGCTCAGTCATTCCCCTCACCCCAACAGCTCAGTCACCTTAGTCATTCCTCTCACCCCCACACCTCATTCCCCTCATCCAACACCTCCCCTCGTCACCAGCACCTTTCCTATTCCCAACATAACCTATTCACCGTCACTGTACCATTTTTTTTAGCCCACCCAGGCACAGGCCAATGACCCACATCAGGGCCTGGGGGCGAAAATATAATAATAATAATAATAATAATAATAATAATAATAATAATAATAATAATAATAATAATAATAATAATAATAATACAAATAAAAATAAAAATAATAATAATAATAATAATAATAATAATAATAATAATAATAATAAAAATAATAATAATAATAATAATAATAATAATAATAATAATAATAATAATAATAATAATAATAATAATAATAATAATAATGATAAGGAACCATAAATAAACACATACACACAAAAAATCAGTAGTAAGAAACATTATATGTATGTTGTGTTGCCAAAGTAAGCGAAACAATTGAGACCCTGCAATTGTGTGTAAATGAGGCAGAAAGTCAGATAAGCAACCTGGGACTTGGTCACAATTTTCGTGATGCCATATGGCAGTAGGGTTTACCATTAGACAATACATTATGCTTCCAATATCTTCCCAGGCGGTAGTACCTCCCTGTTTGATAGCTGCCTAATACCTAATACCTGCAGTACTGATATACAGTAGTAAGTCGCTGTACCGATATAATGAGTCGCCGGACCGAAATAAATCGCTGTACCGAGAAAATGAGTCACTGTACCGAGATAATAAGTCACTGTACCGAGATAATGAGTCACTGTACCGAGATAATAAGTCACTGTACCGAGATAATGAGTCACTGAACCGGGATAACAAACACGACAAAAAATAGCATATCACTAAAAACAACAGAAAAAAATACATACATCTCTGGAAAAACACATAAAACACAAATAAATAACTAAATCAACACACACACAAGCAAATACACACACACAAACAAACACAAATAAATACACACACACAAACAAACAAATACATACACACAAATAAACAAACAAAAATAAACATAAACAAGACACACACACACACACACACACACACAAATACACACACACAAACAAACACACACACACACAAACAAACACATACACACACAAACACATAAACAAGACACACACACACACACACACACACACACACACACACACACACACACACACACATCTAGTTCAGTGTATCAAGAGGGGGAAACATTATCGGTGAGAGAGACAAGAGGGAATTTTACAACACCAATTTACTAATTCAGGCGACACTAACTTCCTACTTTGTGCCTCAATCTCAATGTTTATTGTGCACACTTATACTCAGCAGGAGGAGGAGGAGGAGGAGGAGGAATGAGAGGAAGGTAGAGGAGGAAGAGGAATGAGAGGAGGAGGAGGAATGAGAGGGAGGGGAGGAGGAGGAGGAATGAGAGGGAGGTGGAGGAGGAGTGAGAGGAAGGTAGAGGAGGAATGAGAGGAGGAGGAATGAGAGGGAGGGAGGAGGAGTGAGAGGAAGGTAGAGGAGGAATGAGAGGAGGAGGAGGAGGAGGAGGAGGAGGAATGAGAGGTAGGAGAAGGAGGAGGAGGAGGAGGAGGAGGAATGAGAGGGAGGTGGAGGAGGAGTGAGAGGAAGGTCGATGAGAGGAGAAGAAGAAGCAGAAAGTCGAGGATGAGGAGTTGAATATAATACAATAAGAACGTGGAGGGGGAGATGAAAGAAGTAGATAGTCAGAATGAGAAGAAAAGAGGGAGGGACGAATGATGAGGAGAAGAAGGAGAAGTACTGGGAAGAGGAAGATAAGAGGAAAATGAATAAAGGGGAATGAAGAATTATTATGAAGAAGAGAAGGAAGAAGAGAGAGAACGACGATGGTGAAGAGGGGAAAGAAAAGATGATAAATGAAGAGACTGGGAAGGAGAAGAGGAGAAGGAGGAAGGGGAAGAAGGAAGAGGAAAAACAGGTGATATATGAACAGCATCAGGCCAGGCCGAGGCTACCAATGAATCACTCTCCCAACCTCTAGTATTCCCACTGCAATTGTGATTTATACACACACACACACACACACACACACGCGCACACACACGCGCGCACACAGACACACACACACACACACACACACACACACACACACACACACGTGCCACGCCGCCATGACGCAACGTAAAATGATGCCAGCTAAGAATTTTTCATCACGGTCCCGCCAAAAATTTTACTTCACCGTCAAAACTTTTTTTTAAACTTTTCACCATAAAATTTTTTTAGAATTATTATTTTCCTCCCAAAACTTTACCTTCCTGTCTCACACACATACACATACTGTACACACACACACACACACACACATATATATATATATATATATATATATATATATATATATACAGTATATATATATATATATATATATATATATATATATATATATACAGTATATATATATATATATATATATATATATATATATATATATATATATATATATATATATATATATATATATATTTCAATTTGCGTTTCAGCACTATAATTTATCCTACCTGTATTTATCTCAGAAAGTTTCTTTCCCAAAGACTTTTCACTTCCATAAAAAAAAATCTTAATTTCTTGCCTCAAAACAAAATAATTTGTCTGAAATTTCAGCTTTCGCTGCCCCAAAATTTTCCTTTCTCAAAAAAAAAAAGTCCCTTTCCAAGAAAATATTTTACCCGTAACACATTTGAATTTCCCGCGGGAATATTACTAAAACCCCACCAAAAATTTCACCTCCCCGCCAGCACGCTCTCTTAGGTCAAGATTTCATGCTTGCCGGAATATTTCCCCTGCCACCCGAGATTTCTCCCCTAGCCCCCAAAAAATGTCTCCCCTGCCCAACAAACATCTCCTCCCTAGGAAATATCTTCCCAGCAGGAAATTTCTCCGCTCACCAAGAAATATTCCACCTAAGCTGAATATTTCTTGAACACTCGAAAAGTTCTCACCCCACGACAAACATTTCTTTCTTTTTCCGCCATGAAAAGAGAAGAAAAAAAAACGCATCGTCTTCAGAGAGAGGAAAAAAAAAATCTCCCTTCACGCAAAACACTGCAGCAGCAACAAGACCAAGAATTCCTTTACCTTACGACTCCCAGGACGCGAATAAAAATCTCTAGCAATAAAGGGAACTAAAAATTCCCCAATTCCCTGGCATCTGGGGTAATAAAAAGGTGTGCCTATAATAATTATGCCGGCATGCAGGGCGGGCGGGCGGCGGGCGGGGACGCATGAGGGATGGGCCGTATAAAACAAAAATATAGAGAATCCAGTGGACTATTTTCCCCAAATTTACGATCTCATTATACTAGATTATGAGGCGGTGGTTAGGACCTGCCCGGACCTCCAAGGCTGTGAGGAGGTGGAGGAGGAGGAGGCAGTGTAGGAAATAGAGGGAGGAGGAGGTAGTGCAGGGAGGAGGAGGAGGTAGTGTAGGAAACAGAGGGAGGAGGAGGTAGTGCAGGGAGGAGGAGGAGGTAGTGCAGGAAGGAGGAGGAGGAGGAGGTAGTGTAGGAAACAGAGGGAGGAGGTGGCGATAAGGAGAAGAGAAAAGGAAGAGGAAAATGGATAAAGGAACGGGAAGGAAGGTGGGAAGAGGAGGAGGAAGAGGGTGTATGCCATCGTCATGCTCCACCGCCTCGCTTCTTTCTTACCTTTATTTATCTTCCTTTGTTTAACCACTTCTGCTTATTCATCATTTATCCATTTACTCTTCCCTCCCTTTCGTTATTCCACTATATTTCTTAACAAGTTTATTTATCACGTTTACTTTATAATGCCAAGTTTCGTTTTTTCCTCATTTCAAAGTTTTTTTTCTGTATTTGTTATATTTTCTACCTATTCCTTGTTTATCAGTTTATTTCCCTAAATTATGATTTTTATTGTCTTTCGTCTACGTTTTTATTCTGTATTTCCATTTCTCGTCTCTTCTATACTTCCATTAGTTTATTTATTTTTTGCTATTTCTTCTTCTTCGTGTATTTTGTTTCCTTATTCCGTTTCTTCTGGTTCTCACTAATTTTATCCAGTTTTCTTCCTTTATTCTTAAATTTATTATATATTCTCTCGTTACTTTTAATTTTCCTATCTCCCATAATTATCTCTTTATTTTGTCTTATAATTTAATTTATTTATTTCTCCCCAGTTCTCACGTTCCGTTCTGCTCTCTTCATCTTCGTTCTTCTCCTCCTCTTCACACATAATTATCGGTTTATTCTTTCACGCTTTCACTGTCTCACGAGCCCTCTACCTGGCTTATTGGTTGTTTTTTTATTCCACTTCATTATCACATCCTGCTTTCTCCTGCACTTTCATCATCATCATCATCATCATCATCATCATCATCATCATCATCATCATCATCTTCTTCTGTTAACTGTATATAATTTACTACCTATTCTTCTTCTTTGTTATTTATGTCTCCATTAAAAAAATATATATCCACTAATTAAACTATTTTTTTTACAATTTTCTTTTATTCTTTAATTTTGTCATTTAGCACAAACATTTTCTTCACTCTATTATCATATTTTTATACTAATTTCCTCTTCTTTTGTAATATTTTTTTTTAATTATTGTTTTTCTTTGTCTTCATACTAAAAAAAAAGTATTTTCATTGTATTTTCTACCATTAAATTTGTCTTCATTCACATTTATTTGTCTTTAATCGAAACTAAAATTTTCTTTGCTGTATATATTTTATCTATTAATTTTCTTCACTAATATTAACATTTACCTTTTCTTCTTCTCCACCAACAATAACATCTACTTTTTCTTCTTCAGGAAAATTGAACATGCCAACCTGAGGACACAAACTAGACCTCTATATACCACACAATACTTAAATAACGAGAATAAAATACACTAAAAAGAAAATGTCATTCTCCAAACGCATGGGGCGGGGAACGGAACAGGGCGAAATGAGATGGGGGGGAATGGACGGAATGGAACAGGATGGAATGGGACGGGGAACGGAACGGAATGGGACGGGAATGAAACGGGATGGAACGGAACAGGACGACGGGTGGGGTGGGGGGTCTTTAACATGTGGTAATCTCTCCTGGGACCAAAAGTTTTAATCTTACTCATCTATCCCAGTCTCACCCTTCCCGTGGCCCTCCTACTTTCAATTTTCAACCCATTAATATCTCTACCATTAATTATACGACAAACATCTCTCATCCTCCATTTTCTACACTCCATTGTCGTATTTTATTTTTTATTTTTTTAACTCAGTAAATGTTTATAAATGCAAGGTATTAACCCCCCACCCTCCACCCCCACCCCCACCTCCAGAGCTATGAGTGACTACCCTAAACATTACAGATGAGTAACTGAAGGTGGTAAAGTGCAGTGCCGGCTATACACTGACTTCACTATTAATAATAACAACAATTCCATGATTAATAGTATTTACATATTACACTATTCCATAACTACACCATTAGATTTAACTATTTATTTATATCAATCATAACATAACAAGAGAATTGGTTAATATTCCTACACTAAGGTGGATGACTCAGTCCACTACCTCCTCCCCCCCCCTTCACCCCTGGCCTTCACGTGATCATGGAGACATAAAAGTTCGCGAGTAATTAACTATGAGAGTCAGCTGTGTAGATCAGAACACAGAAGGAGGAGGAGAAGAAGGTGTCAGGCATTAGATACGTCAATAATAATTTGCTTCTCTTCCATGGGAAACGCTGATGTTGATGTCTCAGTCTGATTACAATTGTTTACCTGAGTCACAAAAGAGGATCTACATAACTGAGACACAAAAAAAATAATCCTTATATTCTTTAGTGTCGAGTGTTAATTGTCAGGTGTTCTTGTGTGGTCAGGCCTACCAGTTCATACACACGCCCAGGCACGCAGAGCAAGCACGACCCCCCCCCCCTCCCTCCCTCAGACACAGAAGCAGCTTCCTCAAACACACACTTACTTACATATACATACAGATATCCTTATATAAACTTACACACACACACACACATACACATACACCTGGAATAACCTACAACAAATAATTCATCAGTTTCCAAATCTCTTCTCACACGGGGCTAGACAACCAGCCTTCAATACTCCTCAAAACACCTGTCTCTCTCCAACTAATTACCTCCACCTATCATTGTTTTACATCAATTGTAATTAAATCTGATATACCTGTCTAATTCTTCTCTCATTTGTAAACATGTAGTGAATGTTTAACTGTATGTAAGTCCATTCTAACACATGTTATTTTGTTAATCATCTTCTCATTCCCTCGACAACGTTTAAACTTGGTAAGAGAGATGTTATGCTTCAGTACATCCCAAGTCCTTATATATATATTTTATACTTAAGGCTCAGATTGTGGTAGGTCAGAGGGGAAATTGTCTTGAGTTCGTGACTTGTAAACGTGGGGGACAGGGGGGTGGAGGTTGGGACGGGGGGTGGAGGTTGGGACGTGGGGGTGGAGGTTGGGACGTGGGGGGTGGAGGTTGGGACGTGGGATGGAGTTTGGGACGGGGGGGTGGGGTGTGTGGAGGTTGGTGATGATGATGGTGATGGTGGTGATGGTTATGACAGTAGAGGGAGGAGGGGGGGGTTGTTAATTATGACCGTAGGGGGATGGTGGTGGTGATGGTGGTTATGACCGTTTTGTTGAATAAATAAAGTTGCCATCTATTAAAACTCCCTCTATGCATCGAGGCAAAGGAGGATACACACACACACACACACACACACACAGCAAGCAGAGGTAAACAGGATGCAGGTAATAATAAAAAATAAATAAACGAGATGTGAAAATTAATTATTAAATATTAAGGAGAGAGAATGGTTCAGGTGATAGGAACAAGTTAAGGAGAATAGGAAGTGTGAGACTGATAGAAACAATAATAAGAACATATAAATCAGAAGTGGGCGACAGGAGGGAGAGAGGAAGATCAAGAGTAAGGTGGGAGGGACGGAGGTGAGTGATATGCAAGACTTTGAGGGAGCCGAACAGTCAGGAAGCAGAGGTGTGCGTGAATGAGTGGATACCATGAAGTCGAGTAGTTTATGGGGGTGGGGTGTATTGGGGTGATTCTGGCTGTGTATGTATGTATGTATGTATGTATGTATGTATGTATGTTTGTATGTATGTATATATGTACATTATGCATATATGTATGTATATATGTTAAACTACAATACAGCCTTTATATATACCTCTATTAATACTATCACTTAATATAACTGTCATAATATTAACCTAATTATTACCATTAATCATCACTAGTAGACTAATAATAATAATTACTAACACTAATTAAAAAAAACAAATATCCTTATAATTATCATCAACGTTATCAGTATAATCTTTCTCAATAACATCACACTGACACCTCTGTACGCTCACACTTATGATAATTTGTAAAAAAAAAAAATAATCCTACTTGGTGAACAGATATAATCCATAACTCCCACCTCATAACAAGAGAAGATTATCCATAAGACATATAATTTACCACTGGATTATTTTACATTTATATATGATTGGGATCTCGATTAATTAACACAATATCTAC
Source organism: Homarus americanus (assembly GCF_018991925.1). Classification (NCBI taxonomy): domain Eukaryota; kingdom Metazoa; phylum Arthropoda; class Malacostraca; order Decapoda; family Nephropidae; genus Homarus; species Homarus americanus. The sequence goes on from NW_024735554.1 coordinate 9,396,127, forward strand.
CTGGAATTTTTATCCAAATTTCAGATGGGTCATAACTCCTCATTTTTACTAGTTTACTTTTAGCAAGAACAATAATTTCTCTCCCCCCCCCCCAAAAAAAATGCTTCCACCTTATGTAAAGTGAGTTTAATAGTTCATAGCTTATTAAAAATTCGATTTACCTGGATCATTTTAGTTAACTGTGTTTTAAATTGCTAACAATTCTCTTAATTGGATCCGGATAAAGAACAAATTAGTTAACCGGACTTAGATTAACCAACAATTATCTTAATTATATCCGGATAATTAACAAACTAGTTAACCGGACTTAGATTAACCAACAATCCTCTTAACTAGATCCGGATAATTAACAAATTAGTTAACCGGACTTAGATAAACCAACAACCAAATTAATCAAACTCCGGATAATAACCAATTTAGTTAACCGAATCATAGAAAAAAAAATTAACATTACGTCAGCGTCCGATAGCCACAACAATGAGCCACTCGTCCGCTAGCCTCCTCCCGATGACGTCAGAATCTAATTTATCTAAAACCTAATTGAGCTGACGCGGCCTGACGAATTATTTACCTGCACTAAATATAATAATAAACAATAATAAAAATTTCAAATAAAAGAGAGACTCAAATATATTACATCTTGTCCTAAAAAAATACAATAAATATTTTTTTTTTCTAAATTAGACTTAAGCGAAAATTAGATCATTTTTATTTTTTTGGTCTGATTAAATGCAGGCTGGTTTTAATTCCCATTTTAATTAACAATTAGCTTCGAAATACACCGCCGCCGGGCTCTTTGATGCATACAAACCCTTAATTACATAATGGTAGGATTAACATTTTTATCGAAATTCAAAAGGTTATTTTTTTTCACCTCGCCTTTTTTTGAGGGGAGGGGAGGGGGGAGGGGGCAGCCGAGGTAATGATATATGCTGGCGTGGTCACATTATTACCTGAATGTTAATGACGGAGGTGTGGTGGTGGTGGTGGTAGGGGCAGTGGTGGTGGTGGATGAGGAGGTTGGTGAGGTGGTGGTGGTGGTATTGATAGGAGTAGGGGCAGTGGTAGGGGTGGTGGTGGTGGTAGGTCCCTCGAGTGGCTACGAACAATTGTACAGTATTTGTTGTGGTGGATAACAGGTCCTGATATTACTGCGGTCTGCTGAACGAGGCTCTTATTATTAGATTCTGTGTGGTCACCATCACCGCTATTACTACATCATCAATACACCCAGTAACATTCTTAATAATAATAGTAACAACAACAACAATAATAATAATAATAATAATAATAATAATAATAATAATAATAATAATAATAATAATAATAATAATAATAATAATAATAATAATAATAATAAACAAAGAGATACAGTTCTCACACCTGCTCAGTCTATACAAGTCAATTAGAAACGACTGGACAAACAATAATCAGATTCATCAATAAACCTTCTAAAATAAACCTAATGGCAAGAATTGAAATAAAAGTAAAGGTGACATAAGATTCAGGTGAAGCACCACCAACACCCACATTAACACCAGCACCAATACACCACACCACACCAACACCAATACACACCACACCACACCAATACACACCACACCACACCACACCACACCAACACCAATTCACACCACACTCCACCACACCATAGCTCCTTGTTCTTCCCGTTAAGGTGTCAGTTTACTCGTGAACGGTGTTGGCATCACTGTAGTGGCACTATTTAAAGGGAGGGGAATATATAGAGAGGGGAAAAGAGGGGAATAGGAGGAAAATGGAGGAGGGGGGGAAGAAGAGAGGAGAGGGAGGTGTGGGAAGGAAGGTGGAGGAGAGAGTGGAGGGGAAGGAGAGGGGACGGATGGAGGGAGAGAAAGGGTGGATGAGAGAGGGGAAAGGAGAGGGAGGAAAATGATAGAAAAAAGTTAGATGAGGAAGTAAGGGAGAAATGAGCAGAAGGGGGGGTGGAGGAAGGAAAATGAGGAGGGGGGGGAGGGGGTGTTTACTATAGCCAGCGTACGACCGAGACAAAAGACACAAAGATTACATTATCAGCCAGATGGTCGAGAATCCTTTAGCAACACACATAAAAAAAACCCGACGATAACATCCACATTTGCATATCATTAACTTGCCCCTACCAAAGACTCGACCATGCTGCTGTTGATGGTAAAGAAGAGGGGGGGGAAAAGGGGAAGGGGGGAAAGGGGAAGAGGGGAGGGGAGGGGAGGAGGAGGAAGAAATGGTAAACTCAGGAGTGGTAAATTGGAAATAAGTGTAGATGGGGAGGGTCTTATGGTCGACGGTCCTCTCTTTCGGCAATGCAAATTAGGCCTTAACGTCAACCCTATGAGGTGCCACTTTGTGTTTTTTTTTCTCCTCCTTTACTATAATTTTGTTTTTGTACTCTTTGGTAATTCCCGATAATTCAGAAGATGATAATTTACTGAGTTATATAATTTAGAAGGTAATAATAACTCTAGATTAATAATTCCAAAGGCTGATACTTAATTCATGAAGTAGGAATTCAGGGCGATGAGAATTTCAGAAGCCTATAATTCAGAGGTGATAATTATTCGAGCAATAATTCGTAGGTTGATAATTCAGGTTAGATAATTTAGGGTTATAATCCTTAAAGTAATTTAGAGGATGTTAATTTAATGGTATTGTAATTAGGATGTGATGAGTCAACAGATAATTCGTCGGGTGATAATTTGCGGGCTAATAATCTAAAGACCGATAATTCTCAGGGTATTAATGAGGTGGTAATTCAAATACCAATAATTATAAAGATTGAAACATTCAAATCAATAAAATCTAACACAAATTATTCGGAAGATAATCCAGAGAAATAATTCGTTAATATTCATAAAGCCAATAATTCCTGTTAAGTTAATTCGGAGACCAATAATTCTGGAGGCTAATAATTCCACAGTCTGATAACTCCAAAACATAATAATAATTCTAGAGTTTGGTAATTTAAAATCATAACACAAGAGAATAATTAGTCTAAATAATAATAATAATAATAATAATAATAATAACAACAACAATAATAACAATAATAATAACAACAACAATAACAATACCATAACAATAACAAAATAAAACATGAAATAATAACACCAGTAACAATAATAATAACAATAAAATCAATGATAACCAGAACAACAACATTAATATACAAGGTAGAATATTGTATTAGTTTACCTAAGGCGAGGAGAGGAGAGCAACGTGTTTACTCCCGTTTTCTGTGACAGGAGAAGGGCGCGGGGTTACTCTCTTTTATAGCCCGAGGATATTATACCCAATGATAACCTCGCTAGACTGACTTAATGACTGACTGGCGGAGGAATTAACTGATTGATTGGCGGAGGAATTAACTGATTGACTGGCTGAAGATGTAATGACTTGTTGACTGATTGATTGAAGATTTAATGAATGAGTGAAGAAGTAATTAGCTGACTGATTGGCTAACTAACGGAGTAACTGACTGATTGATTGACTGAAGAAGTAACTGGTTGACTGACTTGACTTGAAGACTTATTGACTGATTAACTTACTAAACGAGTAACACACAACTACACACACACACACACACATACACGCACGCACACACAAATCCCCAGCAGTCATAAAGCATAGTAGGTATAATTACGACACAGCTACTGTTTAACTGCCTCGTACTAATTATGAAACGAGCGAATTACACGAAGCGCTGAACACCTGATAATTAAATACAAATTAGCAGGTCCGACAGCCAGGTGGGTGGGTGGGTAGGTGGGCAGGTGGGCGGGTAGATGGGTGGGTTGAGCATCACACTGGAGAATACAGCTCTGAATTGTTATATACGTGAATATATAGATAACTAAATTATTTCCGACAGTCAGTTATATGATAATTATATTTATGTTAATATTATGTGTGGATAAAGAATAAAAAAAAATGATAATTACGAAATTCTAAAGGTTACTTAGTTGTTTATATTACTTGTTTATATCACATTACAATAATTATTATGAAAGTCTGGAAAATGGTCCGTCAATGTATATACGTTAGTTCATATTAAATCATAATTACTGATTGGCTGAATTTACACGTATCTGATTGTCAGGTGTTTATGATTTATATTACTATCAGGAATTCATCATTATCATTTCTGTGTAATATCAAAACGTAATTAAATTTGAGAATTACTAAATGGAAATAATTTTGAGGTATTTGTTAATATACAAAAGTATAAAAAATGTGACATGTCTAAAATCAATTCAATTATGTACTACAGAAAGTTAATTGTGTTATACTGTATAAAAAATATTAAGTCCTAAATGTGTAAATTAAATTTATTTGTGTATTTCTGTCATTAGTTACAGGTTATGTTATAATAATTGTTAAAATAATTTATAATCAGGGAATTTTGAGTTACAATTTATACCTGTATTTTCTGAAAGGTGAAAAATAACCCAAATTAATTACTGTCAATATTTATGTCACTAAAATTTACACGAAAATTATGAATAAATGTCAGGGAAAAAGTCACATAAAAGTCACAAGAAAAAAAAATCACCGAAAAGTTAGAGAGGAAAAAGACTAAAAAAAAGTCACAGGAAAAAAGTCAGGGTAAAATTGTCACAGAAAAAAGTCACAGGAAAAAACTGAGGAAGAAAGTAACAGGAAAAAATAGTCACAGTTTAGTTAGATTTTCATTTTTGGACATGTAGAAACTCGTTGCTCTCGGAGAGTTTGGTTTTTAATGACCAAATAAAACATTCAAACCCTAACCTAACCTAACCTAACCCAACCTGACCTGACCTAATCTAACCTAACCCAACCTAACCTAACCTAATCTAACCTAACCCAATCTAACCTAACCTATCCTAATCTAACCCAACCTAACCTGTTAATGGTAAGTAAATAAAATACAAGTTTATTCAGGTTAGTTTTTATTTAGCCAAAATTTTGACTTTTTTCTCTTGTGACTTTTCTCCCGTTCACCAATACTACACTACACGTCACTACAATCTACAGTAGGGTTATAACTACACGATAGCACGAGGCGATTGGTTCTCGTGTGTCTGTTTGTGCATGTGTGTGTGTGTGTGTGTGTGTGTGTGTGTGTGTGTGTGTGTGTGTGTGTGTGTGTGTGTGTGTGTGTGTGTATGTGTGCGCCGGGCCGTGAACCTTCAAGGGATCTATACCAGAATCAATTCACCTAACAATACCTACAACAAGACCGTGCAGTAGAGTAAATGATCAATCAAGTCTTTGTGTAATTATCAATAGTCTTAAAACATTAAACCTCATAATGTGTCTTGAAAAGTTTGAAAAGAAATTGATCAAGTCTTTTCCCTCTCCTTAAGCCATTAGACTTGTAAGTTTTATACCAAGAACAAAGAATAATTAATGAAAAAAATAAAAATAAAAACACAAGAATTAAAAAAAAAAAATAGTCCATACTAGGCACCAATGTTTACACCCAATTTTTATCACTTGTGTGTCAGCCAAACCTATTTTTGAAGTGATGTCAATAACACTTCTTAACACCAAGACATAAACACTAGTGCACCATTAACACTTCTTAACACCAAGACATAAACACTAGTGCACCATTAACACTTCTTAACACCAAGACATAAACAAAAACGACCAACACCTCTCACAACAGGTACTAATTATCCCTCTTAACCCTTAAAGGAGTCGTATCACACAGGTATTTTATTCAGGTGAGATCAAACCCCTTCCACTCAATGGGTTAACTACCCTCTTATATAATCCCCACTAACGACTCCTCTTCATCAACGGGAGGTGAGGGGGTAATCACCCAATTCAACCATTATCAATAACTATCTACCTGACGAGGGTTGTTACGCCCCCAATTACCAATTAACAGCAGGTGGCCAAGTGTTACCTGGCCTGGCTGTCATTAGCGAGGTGTTCATATATCATTTATTATCTTACCTTCGTTGTGTTTAGTCGCACCAAGTAACACCTTTTGTGACCTGTGTGATGGATGGTTGTCGCGAAGAGGGATATTTTGTTTACCCTTTTGAGATACAGTTTAGTACAGGTAAATGATAGGAGTACACACCAGCACGTTTCATAATTTGTTGAGGCATAATCATTAGAGAGAGAGAGAGAGAGGACACGTGGATAGGATGTCAGGCCTCAAATTTACCCATTATAAAAATTCCCTAACCTTCAGCCATTGTAAATAATTGCAGCAAAAACTGTCTAAAGTGAGGTATAACCGATTTAGTTAGTTGTAGCGTTATGTTCTAGGACACCCTCATCATCTTTGCCCTTTGTACTTCGTATTATATGTTGCAGGCACTGTTGAATACACACACACACACACACACACACACACACACATACGTACACAGAGAGATAGATACATACACATCCAGTAATACACAGAAGCACTCATATAAGAACACGCACATCGACACAAAACACACTTAAACACATACACACATATCACGCACATAAGACAATGACACATACAAAACACAGCAATTAACACACACACACACACACACACACACATGCTACGAAGACTTAGGTCATTAGGGACACACACGCCAGAGCTGAGGACCATCTACAACGCCTTTATTCTCCCCAAACTAACGTATGCGTCACCAGCCTGGTCGTCTTCTCTCAACTCCACCCAACAACGTCAGCTAGAGAAGGTACAGAAAAGGGCCTGCAGAATCATGCTCGGCGCAGAATACTCCGGCTACACCAACGCTCTCTCCACCCTGGAAATACCATCCCTCAGTGACCTCCACCACCAAGCACGGGAAAGGTTTGGCCGTGGACTACTGTGCCACCCTCGCCATCGCCACCTCCTACCACCTGCAGCCCCCCACCCAACTCGCGCAGTCCGCCACTACAACAAAATTCAGCCCATAAGAGCCCGCACCGATAGATATAAGAACAGCACCATCCCATCTATTGTTAAAATAATAAACAACTCCTGATTTATGTACTGTACAGACCTGTAAATGTATTCAATGCATATTATATCATTATGTCTAAATCAAATGTAAGTCTGTATATTTTCAGCCACCGGCTGCAACTCTATTAATAAACCGTTTATTATTATTTATTATTATTACACACACACAGGTGAAGGATTCTGGGCCTCATAAACCAGCCAGCTAACTTAACTTAACCTAATCCGAGCTAACTTAACCTAACATAATCTGAGCTAACTTAACCTATCCTTACACCATCTAACTTAATTTTAACATAACCATATCCTAAGCTAAATTAAACCAAGCTAAACTAACCTAACACAACCTAATGTTACTTCAACCTAACCCAACCCAACCCAACCTTTACTTATGATACCGAGGTCTATGCTGGGTGATAGCGTCATAGCTCTGTGTCTAGATCTATGAGGGAATTAGTATTGTACTGAGGTCCATTAACGTTAAGATCAGTGGGGCCTATTAGGACTGTCCACTGATTTTATGCCCCATTAACGTAGGGATCGGGAGGAGTGGGGTCTATTGAACGAATCTTTTGCGTTGGTGCGTTCTTATATCTCTACATAAGAGGGAAATTTAATGTATGATTCTCGAGTCCTCTCTAAGTTACTGAGACATGGAGGCGTGTGTACCTCGCTGACACACCTATACAACACAACACAACACAGTAGAGGGAACAACACAACACAACACAGTAGAGGGAACAACACAACACAACACAGTAGAGGGAACAACACAACACAACACAGTAGAGAACAACACAACACAACACAGTAGAGGACAACACAACACAACACAGTAGAGGGAACAACACAACACAGTAGATGGAACAACACAACACAACACAGTAGATGGAACAACACAACACAACACAGTAGATGGAACAACAAACACAACAACAACACAGTAGAGGGAACAACACAACACAGTAGAGGGAACAACACAACACAACACAGTAGAGGAACAACACAACACAACACAGTAGATGGAACAACACAACACAACACAGTAGAGGGAACAACACAACACAACACAGTAGAGGGAACAACACAACACAACACAGTAGAGGGGTTAATTTTTTATTAATTCTTAAAAGTTTTCTCGGATAGAAACTACGAGTCAACAAGCCTTCCCTGGCCACTGAAACACCGACACACATTCAACACATTAACAACAAAAACAACAAAAACAACAAAGAGAAAAGAAAGATATACGAAACTTGAATAATCCCAGAGGCCGCCAGGACCCCTATGCTGTTTAACTGATCTCTTAAAAATCTAGTTTATATATATATTTTTTTTAGTGGAAAACCGTTAAAGAAAATCCCTAATCATTGTTCTTCCGATGAACCCTTAAAAAATCCCCGTTCTCTATAAACAACATTCTTTACATTGTTTCTCCGACAAAGCTTTTAAACAAAACCCTTTATTACAATGGTAACCTGTTAAGACCATTACAAAAATCCCCCTAACATTGTTCCTCTTCAGACGGCTCTTAAGACAGAAACTTTTACAACATCTTTCGGTTTTACTTCCGACGAGCCTTAACAAAAGCTCCCTTTACAGCGCTCCTCCGACAAAGCTATTTACACGGGCCAAGACATTGTAAGAGGTTGTAATATGGCATGAGGGTGCCCGTGTAGCGGCCCGGACCAGCACCAGAGCACAATTGTCGACCTCATTGTATGCTAATGTTGTTCTGGACCGCCCATGTCGCCCTAATTGACGCGTTGCCACAGTTCCGATCTCTTCACCCCGCCACCCTCCTAAAGCATTCATTCAGTGCCTCCTAATTACACATAAAATCAACTTAATTCGTATATTTTGTGTAAAATAACCAGTACTGCGTCAAAACAATCATGTGGTATATTTCTTTGTTTATATAAAGCGTTTTATTCCCTTAAGTGAGTGGAATACACGAAGGTTAAATGATTGTGAAACGTGACTAAAACTGTGGAACAAGAGGGTATAGTCTGGCGACCCCTGACACCTGGGGGTTGATAGTTGCATTGTTATTATAGGAGGGGCAATATAACCCACCTTCATATACCATATACTAGAATAAACACCCTTACTTCCACTTACCTATACACCAACAGTCTTCACCAATTCTAAAGGAGCGTGATGTTGCCAAGCTGGTGTTGGTGGAGGGAAGAAACACGCGAAAAAATTAGCGGCAAGTATCGAGTTAACGAGGTTAGCCGCCACTGTGTTTGATCGCCACGCTCCAGAAATACAAACCGACCCCGCTTAACAGACCCTTCAACCAGTCATCACGACAACACATAGACAGTAAGACGCCACAGACAATACAAACACAACGTAAACAAACATCGGGTCATGTTGCATTATAAAAAATCGCCGGGAAGTGTACATGGCGAGGGTAGACTTCGCTAATAACGCGGGATGGACGCTAGACCTTGCGATATCAATTTGGAAACGATTACGTTAACAGCTTCTGGTGATTGTGTCGTTGTGCAGGGGAGGGGGGGGGGATGCCGGGGCCTGGTTACCGGCTGATAAAAATATATAAACGTGATGGAGTGTTAGGGCCCTAATTACAAGGTTATTGTCTTCCCATGGCAGGGTCAGGGCTGGAGGAAGGGGACTCCTAACTTGTCACGCCCTGAGCTATGATTGCATTGTTGTGCTTGTTGTTGTTGTCGTTGTTGCTGTTATAGTCACACCTGGAGTCTACACGCTGCTGTTCTCAAGACCAAATCGTTGTACTCGAGGGATTAAGTTGTATTGAAGGGTTAAGTTTTGGTCCTGGGCCGCCTGGGATCTGGGGTAAACCTCATCAGCGTCTATGGATTACAGCTGCTGTACTCAAGTATCTGAGGACTGAGTGTGGTGGTCTTTACACTCAGCGTCAAATCCTTGTACACGGTACTTAAATGTCCTGAAGACGATAATATAACCCTTTAAATACCATGATCTAATGTTTAAGATATTACACTGACATCTACACAAGTACTGTACAGTCACCTAAAAAGTTCCTGTCTCCTTCCGAATTGAATCAGCGCCAGCTGTGTTGATATCCTGAACTACATATTATATCAGTGAATATTCTTGGTTATAAACATTTCGTTCTGAATGTAATAGCAAAAAATACGAAACACCAAATGATGTCTCACTTCTTGTCAGACAGCCCTGAAAGCAGCAGCTTGTACACGAGAACTGATACAATTAGTTAATTACAAAGAAAAATATCTCAAACCCCAGTTTTTTTAGGGATCACCACACAAAGTGTTGATACTTTCGTGGGGTAGCCCGACTGCATAACGAGGCAGACAAGCGCCAACGCCGGAAAGACGCTGCCGCTGCCCCTCCCGCACTAGATGTAGCCCTCCACACGTACAACATTTGTGGACGACCCTGCCGATCCCGTATCGGCCTCTCAAGTCATCTCAGAGCTCGCCAACGAAGGTGACATCTTTAATAACTTACATCATTGTATCAGTGCTGGATGATCGTTATACTCGATTCCGAGTGACAGCAAAGTAGTAGAAGTAGTAGTAGAGTGTGTGTGTGTGTGTGTGTGTGTGTGTGTGTGTGTGTTTATCAGAACACATTGATAAGCGCACCAAGACACAATCAACACTGAAGAGCCGTGTTAATGATCGTACAATCACATTACACACAGATAATGACCGAAGGACACTAATTAATGAATATATTAATTAGCATGCAGGTCCAGGTTTGTCTCTCGTGAAAAAATCTTGATTATAATTACTGTAAATTATAACAATGTAAAGCTTGAGATTAATATCTAACTGAACCTCGGTAGAGCGGCCACCTAATTATAATGTTTCCCTTATTATAGCGGTCACCTCGTTATAGTGTTGGTCATATAGCGGCCACCTTATTATAGTGTTGGTCTTATTTTAGTGGTCACCTTGTTATAGTGTTGGTCTTATTATAGCGGCCACCTCGTTATAGTGTTGGTCTTATTATGTTGGTCATATAGCGGCCACCTTATTATAGTGTTGGTCTTATTTTAGTGGTCACCTTGTTATAGTGTTGGTCTTATTATAGCGGCCACCTCGTTATAGTGTTGGTCTTATTATAGCGGATACTCTATAAGGGTCACTTCTGTATAACGCTTTACAGTGACCAGACATTAACAGTGACTATTCACCTATAACGACCATGTATTTATAATGACCGCTCATATATAGCGACCACCTGCTGTAATCATCACTTACAATGACCTCTCCTCTACAGCGACCACCCACCCATTGCGACAATTATAGCCACAACATTCACAACACATCCACATCAACCACACATCCACACGTCCACAACAACCACACATCCACACGTCCACAACAACCACACATCCACACAACACAACCACAACAACCACACATCCACACGTCCACAACACAACAACCACAACCATAAGCACACATCCACATAACCAAACATCCACATCAACCACACATACACAACAACCACAACACATCAACAACAACCACACATCCACCTCACCCCCCTCTCCCCAACCATTCCTCCACCATCCCACATCCAGCCCACTTCACCCCACCCAACCCTCCACACCACCACCCCCACCCCCCCATTGACCTGTGTGGTACTCAGAGGCCAACCCACGACTACAAAACACCACCAACACATAACATATTATTTGTTATTTTCTGGTCATGTAAAAAACAATTTCCTCGTCTCTTGTGATTTATGACCTGTGTTATATCTCTTTCTTCCCTCACTATTGATCATACATTATCGTGATGTAATTTATGTGCGCCAGAGAGCAAAATAACCAATGTAAATAATTCGTGTGTGTGTGTATGTGTGTGTATGTGTGTGTGTGTGTGTGTGTGTGTGTGTGTGTGTGTGTGATTTACGCGTCCAGAGACTCATTGGTTATAAATGAAACACATAAATCACGTGATTGAGCAGTGTATTATATTATGTACTAAGTGACAGCCAATATACACGGAATATATTACTCTATTATATCTCTGTGCTATAACCAAGGGTGTTATATATATTGCATATAACCATAGTTGCTTCATATATCTATTTACCCACCAAAAAAAAATACTCATACAGACTAATCTTCTCTAATTCAAGAAAATATAGGATAATCTGGGTCACTATATAGTTGTATGTATATGACGTGGTATATAGTATAGACAATGAAGGTATATCACTAATTAAACATAAAAACAATAATAATAATAATAATAATAATAATAATAATAATAATAATAATAATAATAAAAACAATAATAATAACAATAATACATATACGAAGACAATCATAAGAAAATAGTAATTACAATGAACCGTTGCAAAAACAAGACCTCCTTGGACACTGAGCAGTACTGGCCTGTAAGTACTTGTGGCTCATCAGATAAAGGGAATGGAATGTGTTACGTAGTCATCAAAGTGTTAATTTATTATAATCAATGGTTTAAACTCGTTTTATTCACGGGATTAAATAGGGAGGGGTGGAGGGGTGGTGAGGGAGTATGGGGCTGAGGGGAGAGGTGGGGTGGGTGTGGGTGGTGAGGGTGGTGTGGGGCTGGAGGGAGGTGGGGTGTGTGGGTGGTGAGGGTGGTTGTGGGTGGGGTGGGATGAGGGGTAGAGAGGTCTGCAAGCACTCAAGCAAAACAGGGAGAGACGGTATCCATCCCTCACTGATAACATGTACTAACACTACAAGAAGAAGAAGAAGAAGAAGGAAAACGGCGACGACAGAGACAAAGAAAACGACCATGAAAGAAAACAGCAAGAAAACGACAACTAACGAAAATGGCGACGACAGAAACCAAAAAAAACGACAACAGAGAAAAACATAGATGATTACCCACCATTTCCGCTCACTGATTCCGGGAACTCGTGAAGCATGTAATTAATTTCCATCACAGAAAAAAAAAATAATAATAAAAGAAATATCTATCCTTCTGCCACACTCGGTACTGTACTAGTATATTATGACCACATCCCATTTTCTCTCGTGACTGATTCCCGTTTTCATTAATACTTGCAATTTTCGTCACTGAACTGAAGATCACAAGAAAATTTTTCATATATATATTTTTGTTCCGTTTCCTGTGTCCATTAATATACAAATAAAAGGGATATTATTACTGTATTATTATTATTATTGTTATTGTCTTAAAAAAATAGCTTACAATATGGCAGTGTCGTTAATAATAATAAACTATCAACATAAAATCTCACATAATATTAATAGCGGGAATCCAGCCATGGTAGACTTTAACAATTTTCACCAACTGACGTTATCACTAATTTCACCAGAAAATTATAAGGCAGAGAAATTGCTGGTTAGACGCGTATCTTCTCTCCTCCCCCCCCCCTACCCCCGGCCCCGATGGTTCCCTTCAAGACCCTTCCCTCCAATTTCTCAGTCTCCGCGTCTCCCTCTGATCTCCCTCTTTTTCTCTCTCCTTCCTCCACATCTCCTCCCAACATCTCTCTCTCTCTCGTGTGTGTGTGAGAGAGAGAGAGAGAGAGAGAAATCAACAAGTTCTATACCACATAAACAAGAACAACAACAGCATCTGCCAGCCATCAGACCACCCAGTGCACATGAACTTGGCCCTGACCCTGTTTCACACACACACACACACACACACACACACACACACACACACACACACACACACACACACTCCACCTCCCCACTTATTGTCTCGTATCTTCACCTCCCTTACCTCTCATCTCCACCATTTCAACTTCCTCCCTTACCTCTCCCTTCTACCACCTCCACCTCGCCTCCCTTATCTACCTACCTCCTCTGCTGACTCCTCCCACCTTCACCCCCTCCCATTATATACGCCTAGTAATTGCATCTTCTATAATCCAAATATAAGACCTATACTAATTATACCCCACCTATACTAATTATATCCCCAAAATATTACATAATTATTATATCCCACTTATATAATTTCAAAAGTATAACCAAATTAGTATACGCCATTTTATATTACACTATATCTTAAGAGTTATATAATTATTACCCCCATCTTATATTATATACAGTTACCTAAAAATATAACATACAAAAATATAACCTAAATATATCACCTCATTATATCATTCCTCCTATATTAGACTGCGTCGCAAATGTTATATAATTCTCATTTTTTTTTAATTAACGAGATCAATTTAACTCATTATCATTTGACAAGATTATGTTAAAATATAATTACATCAGAAAACTAGTTAACGTTACATTAAGCAAAAAACTGTATCAAAAGCGAATGAATAAAATTGGTTTTTTTTTTTTTTAATTATTCAAAATATGTTATGACGAAATTCCTGGGACAAATATTGTGTCGTTCAGGCTGGGAAAATATTGTGATGTTAAATATTGTGATGTTGGGGAAATATTGTATTGTGATATTGTGATGTTGGGAAATAAATATTGTGATGTTGGGGGAAATATTGTGATGTTAGAAATATTGTGATGTTGGGGAAATATTGACAGGGAATATTGTGACGCGGGCAGGGAAGATTTAGATTCACATTTTTTTCCCCACAATGTAAAAAAAAAAATAAAGACGTGTTACTGATAGTACTCTTATATGAACACCAAATATACAGGGTGGTTCAAAAGCCCTTCTTACACCAGAAAAAAAATCTTACCTCACTGGCAACTCTGGTGTCAAAAAGTGACCAGAAAATAAGTCAAATTTTTTGGTTAGGTTAGGTTAGATTAGGCTAGCAGGTTAGGTTCAGGTGGGTGGGTGGGTGGGTGGGTGGGTTGGGTGGGTGGGTGGGTGTAGGTGGGTTGGTTATTTCAGGGTTATGAGGTGATAAGAGATATGTTGACGATTGTTAGCTGCTCTCCCCAAGACACGGTCGAGGGGAGAGAGAGAGACGGGGAGATAAGGGAGACAAGAGACACTACAGGGGGGAGATTGGAGAGATAGAGAAGAGATAAGGGAATGGAGGGATGTAGAGATAGAAGAAGGCGGGAGGTGGATAAATAAAGAGATGGATGGAGAGATAAAGGGGGATGGGGTAATGGAGGAGACAGGGAGAGATAAAGGGGGGGTAATAAAGGGGGGATAAAGGGGGATGGGGTAATGGAGGAGACAGAGAGATGAAGAAAGAGAGGGAGAAACGAAGTGAGACAGGGAGAGATATGCAGAGAGAGAGAAATGGAGAGAGGGACAGGGAGAGATGTAGGGGAGACAGGGAGAGATGGAGAGAGACAGGGATGGAGAGAAAAGGGAGAGATAGAAGGAGACAGAGAGGTGGATAGAGATAGGGAGAGAAAGAGAAAGACAGGGGGAGATGGAGAAATGGTGAGGCGGTGAGATAATGAGGAGAGACAGGAAAGGAGAAGTGTGTGTGTGTGTGTGTGTGTGTGTGTGTGTGTGTGTGTGCGTGTTTTCCATATCACCAACATTACATCTAAATTACGTCAAGAAGGCAGTCAAGAATTACGTCACGAGGCAGCAAGAATTACGTCACGGGGCACCAAGAATTACATAACAGCATTACAGCGTAAGCAAACAAATTACAGCACAAAACTCACAACAAACTTTATAGCTAACTTTTTACAGACCTCTGATTACTGCACCTCACCCTGGAGAGAGAGAGAGAGAGAGAGAGAGAGAGGCAGAGGAGAGAGAGAGAGAGAGAGAGAGAGAGAGAGAGAGAGTCTTCTATCACAATCCATAACTACACTAATAACACAACTAGCTACATACTACTACTACTACTACGAATAATAATAATAATAATAATAATAATAATAATAAACATCATCAGTAACCAGAAGAACATTATCCATAACCAGAAATAACAAGACAGACAATAAAAAAGGAACAACACAAACACAGAACGTTCCATTACACACACACACACACACACACACACACACACACACACACACACACACACACACACACACACTTAAAACCCTCGCCAAAGTGTTAAATGTTCCTACGATAAAAATCTACCCCGACCTGACTCACTTAAGCTACGATACACACACAAGTATTCTCAAAAAAGATCTTAAGTTTAAAATCTGTCGTAATGTCTTTCCCCGACCTGATGATATGAGAACTTAAAGAGACCACCATAATATTTTCTACGATACAATTCTCATATTATGACGTGAGTGGCTCTGAGAATCCACTGGAGTCAAGTACATAATTAGTCAATGAGAGAGAACACCGCCATGTGCTTTGATGCTGGGGAAAGGGAAGGAGGGAGAAGGGGAGGAAAGGGAGAGGAATGAGAGGATAGGAGATGGAGGAAGGAAGGGGGGAGGGGGTGAGGGAAGGAGGGGGAGGAAAGGAGGACAAAAAGGGGGTGAGGATGGAAGGAGATGGAGATGAAAAGGAGGAAAAGAGTGAAACAGAAGGATGGGAGGAAGAAAGAGTGGGAGGGAAAAGAAGTGAAGAGCGGAATGTAAGGATGGCAGATCAAGTTTATACAGAGGGAGTTTAACAAACAGTAATGCATTCTGTGTATCACTGTATTTAATGTGAATGGGTGGGCGTGGGTGGGTGGAGTGCAGATATAGAAGTATGAGGGTGGGTGTCGCTGTGTATATTTATATTGAGTATCTATATGTGTGTGTGTGTGTGTGTGTGTGTGTGTGTGTGTGTGTGTGTGTGTGTGTGTAACCTCACTCTCACACAGTAGAATCGAGAATCAGGGATGGGAACTATACAATGACCTTCCTTAACCTCACCTCTTTTCCTCCCCCGCACCACCTTTGACCGTGACCTTCTTCTCAGTCAGGTCAATACAGACACGACTTGGCGCCAGTTCCTCTTTCTCTCTCTCTCTCTCTCCTCTCTCTCTCTCTCTCTCTCTCTCTCTCTCTCTCTCTCTCTCTCTCTCTCTCTCTCTCTCCTTCACAATACACAATTACCACAACGTTACCTCCTGACTGTATCTATGACACCTTGACAGTGTTAAGAGGCGCCCCTGTGACCTCCTGGCGAACCTTAAGACGGAATAATAATGAGTTTGGACAAATTTGACTTCAGAAAGAATTATGATCGTGTGTTCTGTTACAATGTTAATATATGCGTACTTGTACTTGTGCTTGTGTCTGTATATGTATTTGATCCTGTACCGGTGTTTTTCTCTCTCTAAATAGACAACATATAAGAAGGGTCATGGCAGGTAGGGTCACTAATTGCCAGGGTGAAGAAGGTGAAAAGTCAAGGCCGTTTTTCTTACCACTTGAGAGAGAGAGAGAGAGAGAGAGAGAGATTTTCCTTTTTTAATTTCCTCATTAGTACAATAAGTTTATATTCTAAGTATAAAAAACGATCCAACATTCCCCTGACTCACTTCTCTACTCCACAACGTCAATATTTATAAGAAGAGAGTAATGGCAGGAGTAAATATACGATATAAAACCGGATTTCCCACTCACGAACGCTTCTTATCGAAATTCCAAACAATAAACAGAAGGAAATAATACACACGGATCTTCCACTCACGAACGCTACCTATCGAAATTCCAGAGACAGTAAGCAGTATTTTAGGATGATTTACGGCGGCATAAATTGTAAGCAAAACATCAGTACAATCCATCAGCCTAAGACGTCAAATATTCATAGTCTAATATCTCTTGGGGAAGATCCTTGGGAAAATTATGGCGAAGGCAACACCCTGCAGTCCCTCCACATATAGATTTATGTATTTTTTTTTCTCTGTCAAAAAACAAAAACAATGCAAATATGTAGGATGTTAAGAGAATGAGGTAGGCCTTCAATTACAGGTATATATGTATACGTATATCTACATGTATATCGTATGAATATTTCGAATAAGAAATAATAGGTGGGAGGTAATGATTATTAAAACGTTAAGTGAAAGGACAAAATCCCATTGAACAAAATCCCTTGGGAACAAAATCCCACTGGACAAAATCCCAAAAGAAGTAAATATATATAAAATACCATAAAGTCAATGCCATGGGTGAAGTTAGTACTGGGGATCCATTTGGCTTGTCACCGTACAAAATACCCCAAGTCCTAACGTTAAAGATGGCAGATTTTTTTTTTATAAGAAAATGAGAAATTTGCTTCATAGAAAATTAAATATTTATTATATAGTTTGTGTTGGGGGACTCATGTAGACTCCCTCTTCCTCTTCCCTCCTCCTCCTCTTCCACCTTCTTCAACTCTCTCCTTCCTTCTCTTCCTCTCCTTCTTCAACTCCTCTCTCTTCCATCTCCTCCTTAACTTCTATTTCCGCTCCCTCCGTCGACTGTAATCACCCCCTTCCATTTTCCTATATTTTTCCCTCCTCTTTCTTCTCTGATTCATGCCCTTCCCATTTTTAACCCCCTCCATTCCCTCTCATCTCCCTTCCTCAACTCTCCTTCATTCCTTCCATCTCTTACCCCTTATTCTCTCTCTCTCTCCCTCCCATCTCCTCCTCTTAACTCTCTCCCCTTATCCCCACCCACTCCCTCTCTCTTCCCCTCTCAACCCACCTCTTCGGCCCCTTCCCACTCTTCGGCTCTTCCCACTCCTCTACACCTCTCCCCACTCTACTCTACATAAGCATGATGTATCGTTGCAATTATAGAATTGTCTTGATGCGAAAGGTCTTCCTTCACCCCCCACCGTGTTGCGTCAAATGAGAGAGAGAGAGAGAGGGGGGGGGAGAGGAGAGAGAGAGAGAGAGAGAGAGAGAGAGAGAGAGAGAGAGAGGAACAGAAGGAAGAAAAATAAGAGATGAAGAGAAAAGATTTAGAAAGATAAAATAAGAGGTTGAAAAGGTTATGGAGAAGGAGGGAGGGAGGGAGAATGAGCATGGAAGAGGGAGGAGATGGAAGAGAGACAGAGAGAGTTAAGAAAGGGGAAGAGATAAAGGTACCGAGTGAGGTGAATGGGAGGGAGAAGGTTGAAGAGGAAGAGACAATGGTAATAAAAGAGGAAGAAGATCCAGAGACCGATGAAGGAAGGAAGGAAGAAAGAAAGAAAGAAAGGGAAGGATACAAAGAAATAAATAACAAAAGAAGGAAGGAAGGGGAAGGTTTACGTCACTCTTGTCTCACAGGTACCATTTTAAAGTTCCGTTTAGGCACACCTGAGCACTCAACTCCACCCCTCCTCCCTCCTTCTACCCCCTCCCTCCTCCTCCACCACCACCACCCCCCTAACTCCCTCCCCCACTCTCTACCTTCCTCCTTACTCCATCACCACCTTACTCCACATCCCTCATCCAGACAACCTAACTCCAATCTCCATCCCCCTAACTTACCCCCTACCTCCAACCTATCCCCTAACTTACCCCAACTCCAACCTAATCCCCACTAACTTACCCCCAATCAACCTAATCCCCACTGAACTCATCATCCCCGGAAGTATGTCAGCGGGGAGGGGAGGGGAAGGAGGGAGGAAGGAGAGAAAAATGAGGTTATTGGGTATTTTCCCAATTTATTCCCCGCGCCAGGCTGGGAAATTAATGTCACGCAGAGGAGGAGGGGTTTTTTCCCTCTTCTAAGGTGATCCATCTTAATCTGTCTTGTGACGTGTATGGTGGGGGAGAGGGAAGGAGGGGGAGAGGAGGGAGAGGAGAGGGAGGGAGGGGAAGGAGGGAGGAAGAGAAGGGGGAAGAGGGGAGGAGGAGGAGGGAAGAGAAGGGGAAGATGAGGGGAGGGGGGAGGAAGAGAAGGGGGGGAAGATGAGGGGAGAGGAGGAGGAGGTAGTGGAAGAAAAGGGAGAGGGGAAGGAGGAGGAAGAGAAAAGGAGGAGACGAGGGGAGGCAGGGGTGGGTGGGGAGAGCGACAGGGAGCTTAATATGATGAGGTGAGGGGAGGAGAAGGAGGAGGAGGAGTCGAAGTGAGTGATGGAGAGATGATTTAGAGTGGGTGGAGGAGAGGGAGAGGAGAGGGGAGGGGGAGAGAGAATGGAGGGGAGACTGATGGTAAGGTGATAAAATGGGTAAGAAGGGGAGGAAGGAAACTGGATATGAGGGATGAAGTGTGTGTGTGTGTGTGTGTGTGTGTGTGTGTGTGTGTGTGTGTGTGTGTGTGTGTACCTGAGCCAAGGATGGAGTGCCTAAATCCAGGTGAGAATTTTTCCACATCCTTTCTCGAGCTCCCCATACCCCTTCTTCTCTCTCTCTCTCTTTTATTTCCTCCAAAACTGAGAGGGAGGAAAGGAACAACAGAAAAGGAGAGAACGAAACATTGAGGATAAGAGAGAGAGAGAGAGAGAGAGAGAGAGAGAGAGAGAGAGAGAGAGAGAGAGAGAGAGAGAGAGAGAGAGAGAACTGGTCATCAGATTCGTGTCAAAGGTGAATTAGTGACACCCGACAAACAAATAGCCGCCACGAGCATCCTTCAGATCGAACTCGACCCACCAAGACCTGATCGTCACATCTGAGAAGAGGCACTTAAAACCTCCTTAAACGTGACGGCGCTCTGATGGATCAACCGCAAGTGGACTGCTGACCCTCGAACCAAAAGCTCAAGTCCCAACACAACTGAAATACCCTCTTGTCAACTGCTAGCGCACCTCCTGAAGTAGAACCAAACACCACATTAAAGAAGGACTGGTGCGCCATCTGAACACTTTAAAGTACACAGCGGGAAGGTGGCCGACTTAACTGTACTGTACAAGGCTCAAGTCCAGCACATGCAGCAGCTGTCCTGATTGAAACTCCCGCAGCGACGGTCACAGCGCAGCACGAGGGTCGGGACGGGGTTCGTAACTAACACATGGTATAGGTTCCTCCTCAAACCAGTACCAGCACACACCGGGGAAGTGGAGGGGGGAGGGGCCTTCATCGCTGGAAGAACGAGCCTCTGGAACAGCGTGATGGCCGCCGTGTGCGTCAGTAATACATTATGCTCGTAACATCAAAATAGAGAGAGGAAAACCAACATTCACACTCTCACCAACACCCACACCAACACACACACACACCACCACCAACACACACACACACCCACACCCACACCACACACACCCACACCAACACACACACCAACACCCACACCCTTACCCACATCAACACCAACACCCACACCCTCACCAACACCTACACCAACACACCCACACACCCACACCAACACCCACACCAACACCCACACCCTCACCCACACCTACACCAACACACACACCCACACCAACACCCACACACACCCACACCAACACCAACACACACACACACACACCAACACCAACACACACACACACCCACACCAACACCAACACACACACCCACACTACACCACACACACACCCACACCTACACCAACACACACACACCCACACCAACACCCACACACACCCACACCAACACCAACACACACACACACACCAACACCAACACACACACACACACACACACACCCACACCAACACCCACACACCCACACACACCCACACCAACACCAACACACACACACACCCACACCAACACCCACACACACACCCACACCACACACCCACACCCACACCAACACCAACACCCACACACCCACTCTACTAATACATTAATGTCAGCTCTGTTGCTCACTGTCTATACTACATCATGTTATTCTTGTAATGGATTTAATTAACCATAGAGGAAAAAATTAAAGGGGTGGCGTGTGTTTCTGGGCTTCATCTTCACGAGTGTTAGTACATATTACACAGCTACTGTTGATGTGAGGCTGACAAACACACACACACACACACACACACACACACAGAAAACACCCCTCTCCCCCACACACACACAGAGAGAGAGAGAGAGAGAGAGAGAGAGAGAGAGAGAGAGAGAGAGAGAGAGAGAGAGAGAGAGAGAGAGAGACTCTGGCGAGGAACAAGATCCCAGGTAATCCATCTTCATTAATTCCACCACCGGCAGATGGGGCAAGACGGAGGAGGGGAGGAGGAGGAGGAGGAGGAGGAGGACGAAGATGAGGAGAGGGAGACGTGGAGGATGGAGGAAGAGGAGAGAAGGATGGAGGAGGACGAAGATGGAGGAGAGGGAGACGAGGATGGAGGAAGAGGAGGAGAAGGATGGAGGAGAGGGAGACGTGGAGGATGGATGGGTAAAGATGGAGGAGTGGAAGACGTGGAAGATGAAGGAAGAGGAGGATGGAGGAGGTCGAAGATGGAAGAGAGGGAGGCGTGGAGGATGGAGGAAGAGGAGGAGAACGAAGAGAAACATGAGAGGAGGAAATGAGGAAGTAGGAGAAGGAGGAGAAGACAGAAGAAGAGACTAAGGAAGATTAGATGAACGAGAAGAGATAAATATGAGGAGGAACAGGAAGAGAAAGAAAATTAAAGAGCAAAAGTGGAGAAGAATGGAGAGAAAAAATCATATAGAAGAATCTCTCTCTCTCTCTCTCTCTCTCTCTCCTAATGAGGTCATCATCTTAGATCAACGTTTAATTTGGCAAAACATTTTTATGGGGATAAAAAATACGTTAACTGTCGTAGCGCCTCGAGGACCATCTAACGACCCTTAACATTGAGGAACGTTTGTTGACCTAAACTACTTTAAAGGGACATTTGACTAAGACCTTCAATAGTTTAAGGGACATTTTCACTTAACCAAACCTAACCTGGACACAGTAATCACCTAGACAACCAACCTAAACCTAACATCCTAACCTAACCTAACCTAACCTAACCTAACCTAACCTTACCTAACCTAACCTAACCTAACCTAACCTAACCTAACCTAACCTAACCTAATCTAACCTTGACATTAATGATCATATGGCTTACTACTGATACACCTCTCTCTCTCTCTCTCTCTCTCTGTGACCTAAGAGTGTATAAGTGATTAGTGTCGGCGGCCATGTTTGTATTATATCGGTAATGTTTGTTAATTAACCCCCACCATGACAAAAGATCCGACGTTAATTACAGTGTGGATGTGATACACGGCAGCCATCTATCCTCCTCCTCCTCCTTCCCCCCCTCAGGAGAATAATTATACTCCTCAGGCAGTCAGTTAAGTTCCTCCTTTACCCGTGTTTAATGTATGTAAATGGAGAAAAATATATCCTTTACCTGGGCTGGATTTCGTGGAAGGATCTGAAGTGGGTAGATCACAAACAAAACAAAGGAGGTAAATAAAATAAATATATAAATAAAAAGCTGGGAACACTCACCTCCCTGCACCCTCCGTGTCTGGGTCAGCTGGAGTCGTCCGCCCGTCAGCTCGTGGGTTCGTGATCAGCTGATTTCTGTAAACAATGCCGCTTGAGTTACCAGATGTCTTTTTCTATTGTTCCTCTGTTTTATTGACATATTGTATGTATGTATGTATGTATGTATGTATGTATGTATGTATGTATGTATGTATGTATGTATGTAGGGTAGGGATTGTGTCAAAAGTACTGCAGAATAGTATAGTAACTTTATTATTATTATTATTATTATTATTATTATTATTATTATTATTACTTAAGAAACTATTGTTGATATTTGTTTAACTTCACACATAGTATATTGTACAGTCGGGGACAAAAGTTCGCTCCCGTGGTGAAACTGAGTCACGGGAATGAGACTCCAAACTGACTTACCCTGACTGTTTCATCTCATTTGGGGTCGACGCTGCTTCATTTTGGCCGGGAATGAACTTTTGACCCCGATTGTACACCCTTAAGTTTATACCAAGAACAAGTGGATATTTAAGCAACGTTCCTGTATTGTTGAACACTATTGTCTTATATATAATACTATGAACATGAATCTACTATAAGACTTGTGCCGCACCCTGTATAATATATTTATCAATGCACACCACTATATCCCTTACACACACACACACACACACACTGAATCCCTCTACACACACACACACACACAAACAGATACATACACACACATACTGCTTCTACACACACACACACACACACACACACACACACACACACAACACTAATCCAAGAAAAATAACCATATCATTATTTCATGGAATGTTATCATAAAACGACCATAAATCTTGACAGAATTATGAAGAAAATCCTCGAATTATTACCCCTTATATGTGCCTGGGTATGAGGCGCCATGAATCATACTTTACCCAGTCTTAAGGCAGCACGTGTACCATCATTACCAGGTACAGGTACACGGGGATCATTACCAGGTACAGGTACACGGGGATCATTACCAGGTACAGGTACACGGGGATCATTACCAGGTACAGGAAAATGGAGATCAGGTAATTATTGGATTAACTAACCAACCTGTCGCTGATATATCATAGCAAAATCGGGTTATATCTAAATTAGACCTAACCTAACCTTAGTTGATAAGAAACACAAGCGGCCGTAGACCCCTGGCATATTAAACAGAAAGAACTTACTTTAATATGGTGTAATTTTACGTCTTTTTTTTGTGGACGTAAGAGAGCTGCTAGGTGTAAACAAACAAGGGTGTAGGACAACTTCGAGTGTGGATCGGACCGCCACACCGTTTTACTTCAGCGAAAGATGAAGTAGTGCCGCTAGAAATGAATATCATATCCTAACTCAGCGATGAAAATATTTAAGAAAAGATCCATAACAAATTACGCTGCGAAAGGTATGCGTCCGGTACACCTACACAGAGATATTCTTTTTTCCTACCTGTAATTGCTTTTGATTTGTTGTTCTTGCCAGTGGTAATGATAATTGCTGTAATATTGATTGTTGTTGTTGTAGTTGTGGTGGTTGTTGTTGTAGTGTTGGTGGATGTTCTTGTTTTTTTTGTAGTGGTGGTCGTTGTTGTTGTTTTTGTATGGGTGGTTGTTGTTTTTGTGTAGTGGTGGTTGTTGTTGTAGTGATAGTGGTAGTTGTTTGGTGGTTGTTATTGTGCTGTGGTGGTGGTTGTTATTGTTATGGTGGTGGTGGTGATAATCATTTTTGTAGTGGTTGTTGTCGTTGTTGTTATTGTCGTTGCTACAGGTGTACATGTACGACACTTGCTGTAGTAATTAAAGGTAATGAAACCCTCTAATTGTATTACTGCACCTGCTTGTATTAACACTACTTATAATCACACTTCTTTTACTAGTATTACTTTTTAATACCATCACTAATAATGTACTCAAACTCACTGAATAATAATAATAATAATAATAATAATAATAATAATAATAATAATAATAATAATAATAATAATAATAATAATAATAATAAAAATAATAAATAATAATAATAATAAATGAAGAAGAAGAGGAGGTGGAGGACGAGGAGGAGGAAAGTAGGACAAGGAAATAGAAACCAAATGGATGAGGAAGGGAGAAGGAAGAGGAAGAAGCGTAAGAGGAAGAGGGTGCAACAAGCCTTATCCTCCCCACCACCCTTCTCAGTTCCTACAATAACTCACCCGATCATCTCTTCAAAGTGCAATAAGTTAAAGCGAATTTGTAGCTCCTGTTATTACACCGACGACAATCTTGGTAATGAGAGAGCCGGGGTCGAGTGAGTAGCCCCCCTCCCTCCCCCTCTCTCCCTCCCTCCCTGCCCTCCCTCCCCTCCCTCTCCATCCCTACACATAGATTTGTTTTCGGATCATATGAAGATTAGGCGCCTCCATTTATTTCACCTGATTATTAAACACCCTAACGTTACCTGAGGAGTTAGGTTAGGTTAGGTTAGGTTAGTTAGGTTAGGTTAGACAAGAGAGAGTTCCATGGTTCTCTCAACAAGGGTGTTAGTGGGCCAAAATTAAGTCCCATGTATGCTGGAGTATGGTCCTCTGAGTGCCATCACCTGGAGTCTTGGACGCTGAATTACAACAGTGGAGTAAATTGTAGAGGTAAAACAATAATACTTCATCTATGTTGTTCTCCATTAATGTGAAAATGTATGTTAAGGATAAGTGTCACATTTCTCGTCTCAAGCTGCCAGTGTGAGAAAAGCAATCCTGAGATTCAACAAAGTATCACGACCACATAAATGCTTTTGTCCTCGTGTACATTAAAAGTGCTATTTCTTCGTGAGTGAGTCAGTAAGTGAATGACTGACTGACCAAATAGGGTATAAATCTACTGGTTCAGCTAAAAATAACAAAATAGATCTTAGAAGACATCTCTGACATTTTTCCTAAACTGAATTCATCCTGCTGATCTCTGACCCCGTGACCTAGAACAGCACAAACAATGGTGACCAAAAAATTCTGTCAAAATTTGTGTTAACCCCCCCTTTTGGAGGTCAATAAATCCCTTTCACGTTCATCAACATCCGTCTCTTCTACCTGTCCCAATAAAAAAAAAACATATTGTTCTGTACAACTTCCTAAACTCAAGTGAATAAACCAGAACGTCACTAAACTGGTTTAATTAAGGGTGAATTTAAAAAAAAAACATCTCACTAACTAGGTTTAAGAGTGAAGTTATTAAAATTATTTCAAGTATCTACCTGAACCGCGATCCATAATGGGGGTAAATCTCATCTTGTACATTGTGTTCATAACTATGAGAGAGAGAGAGAGAGAGAGAGAGAGAGTAGGTGTGTGTGTGTGTGTGTGTGTGTGTGTGTAATTAAATTCAGTATACTTCCAGAGGGTCGAAAGATTCTATTATTTAAAGCATTAAATACTCCATGAGGTGAGAGGATTAAACCCGCTTCTCACTGTATATAAAGAATCGGATATTGTTTACCAGGAGACATTAATATAAAATACCTTCACTAAAAACAAAAGTAGATTATAATCCTTACACCAAGATGCAATTACAATACACTAGCTAGAAATTAAAAATACTTCCACTACTACTACTACAATAATAATAATAATAATAATAATAATAATAATAATAATAATAATAATAATAATAATAATAATAATAATAAATAATAGATAAAAAAATTAATTAAAGCTAAAAATATAGACAAAAAGTAGGTTCATTTCCGACCAAAACAAATATAAGAGAAATAAGAACCATCACCCAAGTTATAAACAAAGGATGGCGGGCGGGAGGGGATAAGAGCCTAAACCAGGGTGACTCAGGATCATGGTAATGGCACAGTAAATGAGACATGATAATGGCGGATAATGGGAAAATTTATGGCGCAGGGAATATATTCTGGCCATTATCATTATTTTTTAGGAGGGGGGGGGGCTAACAGGATTTAATCTGGATGTTATTACTGCGAATTCATTTTTCAATTTAGTGACGTCAGTGGATGAGGGCTGCGAGTGAAACTAGTAGCCAATCAGCTGTCTCTACTTGACGTCAGAAGTTGAACACTGATAATAAAAAATAACCAGCCAATCAACTACCACTCCTGACGTCACAAGTTAAGAGCTAGCTGGCCCTATGACGTCACTAAATCAGCTGATGGCTTCACAACAATATAAGCGACACAACACCTATAATTGGATCATGTGAAAAATAGCTTGTTTCAACTTATAATAAAACCCCTCAAGGCTACCTGGGGTTGTTAGCTTAGATTATATTAGATTAAATTTGGTTAGGTTAGGTTAGGTTAGGTTAAATCGAGATACTCCCTACACGAAGCTACAAGGGTTACCGACACAAAATGTTATTGAGAAATTAGCTTTCTTTCGTATAGTTATTTACTTATCGGAGTAACTTCTCTCTCTCTCTATCGTGATTGTTTCAGTGTGTGTGTGTGTATGTCTGTGTGTGTGGACGGGGGTACGCGTGTGTATGTATAAACCACGACACAAAATCAACAGCACCTCTACCCCTCACACACACACACACACACACACACACTATATTTACATCAGTGGCTCAACCAGTCGGCAACGTGGGGAGGGGAGGGAGAGGAGGGGGAGGGAAGGAGGCTCAAAGAGGTTTCTGATACTCTCTGTCAGTGTTGCACCATTGGCAGAGACACCTTGGAGGGTTGTGTCAGTGTTACCACATTAATATTACGCCTCACACTCTCCACGTGTTCTGGTGACCACATCTTGATGCTGGCAGATACTGACTCATGGGTGGTAATGGTGGTAGTACAGGTGGTGGTGGTGGTTGTGTTTGGGTAGTAGTAGTGGTGGAGTCTAGGAATGGTGGTTGTTGTTGGGTGGTAGTGGCGGTAGTTATTGCTTTCGGGTGGTAATGATGGTGGTGTGGTAGTCCTGGTTGTGGTGGTGGTTGCTGCCGTTGTTATTGGATAGTGGTGGTGAACTGAATTTTCAATGTTATCAGAGTGGCTAGTTTATTGTGCACCCTACGGGGATTATTATTGGGTGGTGGTGGTGGTGTGGTGGTGGTGGTGGTGTGGTTGTAATGATAATGGTGATGGTGGTGGTAGCTAAAAACATCAAAGAACAACTATCACCACTACACACCACGATCTACACCAATCCACAACTAACAATAAATGGTTAAAACTTTCTGGAAACTCTCCTAAAAAGCCGACCAATACTACAGTGTACTCCATTGTAACTTCCAATGGTCTCTAATGGCCTCTGAAATACCTGTGGGAACACGCTCTGTAGGGTGGAAGGATGGGGGAGGTGGGGGGGAGATGGGAGTGTGGGAGGTGGGGGGAAATAGGAGGGTGGGAGGTGGGAAGGGGTTAGATTAATCCAGTGTTTACATGTGTCAGTGAACGCCAAGAATGTTACGAACACGTCAGGCGTCATTCACAGTCAATCAATGTCAATACTGGACCCGGCATGAGCACCGGGCAGAGAGACATTCACCCACCAAGCAGAGAGACATTCACCCACCAAGCAGAGGGACATTCACCCACCAAGCAGAGGAACATTCACCCACCAAGCAGAGGGATATTCACCCACCAAGCAACGGGGCATTCACTCACCAAGCAGAGAGACATTCACCCACCAAACAGACATTCACTCACCAAGCAGAGGAACATTCACCCACCAAACAGAGGGACATTCACCCACCACAGAGCTAGACCTTCTCTCACCAAAAAGACAGACAAACATTCACTCAACCAAACAGATAGACATTCATTCAGTCAACAAGCAAAACAAAAACAGACAAACATTCACCAACCTCCTCCTAACCAAACTTAAACCCTCAGTTCCTAACACGTCATCATCACAACAACACAAACAACCACAACACAAACGACTACAACAACAACCACCACAACACAAACAACCACAACTACAACAACACAAACAACCACAACAACAACACAAACGACAACCATAACACAAACAATAACCACACAAACAACAACCACAACACAAACAACAACCACAATTAATATTCCACGTACTTCAAACTTCATAAAAAAAAACCCCAACTTCAATAGGATGAAAATATACAGGCCACATTTATCAGTAACATCTGGACATGAATACACAACTCAACAGCAATACTGGAACCTGGCAGCACCTGTGGATGGAATTTCAAAAGGTATCGTTGAGGAGGACAGCAAAACCCAGAGTGTCAGTCACAGTGGATGGTAAAATGACACAATACATGACGACCAAAAATTATAGCTAACAATGACAGCTTAACGTTGTATGAATAGGTGAGACTCAGCAGGTGGCAGTGGTGGTGGTGGTGTGTCATGTGGTGGTGGTGGTGGTGTGTCATATGGTGGTGGTGGTGTGTCATGTGTAGGTGGTGGTGGTGGTGTGTCATGTGTAGGTGGTGGTGGTGTTGTCATGTGAAGGTGGTAGTGGTGTCATGTGTAGGTGGTTGTGGTGATGTGTCATGCAGGTGGTGGTGTGTTTCATATGCAGGTGGTGGTTTCAGTAGTGGTGTCAGGTGGTGATAATGGTGGTGTCAAAAAGTGGTGCCATGTGGTGATGGTGTTATCATGAAGTGATGTCATAAAATGGTGGTGTTGTCATGAGGTGGTGTTAGAAAGTGGTGTCATGTGCCGGCGAGGAGGAGACATACAGGTGACACGGGGCAGACCAAGGTTCAAAATGCAGTTTACGACAGAAATATTAGAGAAGCGTTTTATTACCTCCCAAATAACAATTGTGCAACTGTAACACGATCACAGTTACAGCTCGACATTTGCACAACTAAAACTGTTCATTACATCTTCCACCACTTCAAAATCCCGTTATTAAAGCAACGGTAACTGATATAATATTAAAATTCAAACACTTCAAATTTTAATCATTATAGTATCAATATAGGATATCTCTTCCCAGACACTTCAAAATATAGTAATTACAGGAACAGTACACAACAGAACAGTCTCTAAGTACAACTATTACAACAACCCATAACAAGATACAATCACAACAACAGTAGGAGATTGGACCGTTCACTACATCTCTACAAAACAATAGAGCGGGTACAGAACTGATCTCTTCTCAGCATTTGAGATTTATCCTTTAGAATGACTGAAATTACCCCAACACGCGGATTTGAGGCCACACACTACTCACACTACCTGTAGGTCTGGTCAGGTGTACTATAGCTGTCATCATATCACCAAAAAGACGTAACTTATACAGGTGTTTAAATCTGGTTCTTCTCAACACAGTGATATCAATAGTTGTTTCCCCAGCAGTGAGATGAGGAGCTGTGGCAGTATGGTTAACTTTGTCATATTCGTCTTTATAGTCTACAACTTTTATTTACTTTAAATACTGTGATTGTAGAAGTAGTGTCCCTTTATGTGTTAATAATAATGTTAGTGCAAGAGTGCTCGCTGCCATGGTTCCTCAGGGTATTATAACACACACACAGCACTTACTGTATCAAGTACCTGTTTTTACGTAATGAACCATACACCTCAGGGTGTCATATTTACTGTACCTTTGGAGTACACTCTGTACAAAACAGGGTAATGATATTTGATACTGTAAGTACTTCTATACTTGTGTCTGAGGCTGACCTTTGTCTGAAGACTGGTGAATCGAACCCTGGACCTCTGAGTTGCCCTGCTTTGTTTTTGACGAGGTAAAGTTAACCAGAATGGGTCCCAGCCACTACCACCCTAAAGTTAAAGGGGCAGATCATAGCCTCTGTTCGTTCACATGAAGAAAAATTCCAACTCTGTTAAAAACTGTGGTGTTATTCAAAAGTGGCAAAAACAGTTATTTGAGGAGAAAAACTCTTCTCAAATATGATCCACAGCTGTCCCTCTTGTCATTGCTATGCCTTAAGGCGGTCATTTTAACTCTACTTCTTGTATATCCCGTTAATGCCGGGTCACGCAACTGTTCACCTCAAATTTACATTAATTATTTTAATACCAGTTTTTATTTAATTTTCATAAATTTAATTATCATTATCATTTTATTTTTAACTATATTTTCCACATTTACTTATTTCAACATGACCTTCATAAAGAATGCAATTATGTAACCATATGTCTGGGATTTACTATCGTCTGCTTTAAGGAGAGGTGAGGGGAGGGGGCACTTGGGGCATTCCCTTAAAATGACACCTTATTGACACTTCTATTCTACATGAACATCTCCTTACCAAAATTCAGTTATCTACCTTCAAAAGTGGCCATGCATAGCGAACTGACACACAGTGCGCTTTATAAATAAATAGGGATAATTTCTGAATAAACTTTAACCAAGAAACTACTTTTTTTTTGCTATATGAGAAAACTTTTTTGGGAAATTAATTCGCATCTGGCAAATTAGTTGTTTCATAATTTTGACATACCGCTTATCATCATAAGGCAGACGTATACTTAGAGTAGGTTAGGTAAGGTTAGTTTAGGTTAGGTTTTCTGTAATACAATTTCATTTCTACGTATCGTGGCGTCAGATTTAAAAAAAAAAATTATATATATATATATATATATATATATATATATATATATATATATATATATATATATATATATATATATATATATATATATATATATATATATATATATATATATATATATATATATATATATATATATATATATATATATATATATATATATATATATATATATATATATACATATATATATATATATATTGTAGCGCGATGGTAGCGATGCCTGTTCACACGCAGGGGTCCAGGGTTCGATTCCCGACTATATATATATATATATATATATATATATATATATATATATATAAGTGATGCGCGCGGGTCACTGATTCCTGATAAACGGGTTAAGCAAGGTAGCGTTTGGAAACCACTGTGATAGACAACTGCCTGTCCAAAGAAAACCATGTTGGTGGAAGGAGTAACTCGTCAAGAACGTATGGGTTGGTGTAGCTTTTCTTTGCCCAATCCCATAAGACTGATAATCTCTCTTTCTCTCTCTCTCTGTATATATATATATATATATATATATATATATATATATATATATATATATATATATATATATATATATATATATATCAGATGAGTTGTTTGGTTGGGTCAGAGGTGGGGAATAAGAAAGGAAGTAATGACATATTTTATTTGCATGAGGACAGATTCCAGCTGGTGCAGTGGGGCGTATAAGGAGAGAGGTAAAATCCTTCCTTAGTTGGGAGGAGGTGGGTTAACAGCCCCGCCCGCCTGTAATGGTGTGGGCGGAGGGCGTTGTGGAGGGGGGGGTGGAGGAGGAAGTGACAGGTTAATTTTGTTTACGTTTCATGCATGGCTGAATTTATTAAGCGATTCCGAATTATATATATTTATATTTATATATATATATATATATATATATATATATATATATATATATATATATATATATATATATATATATATATATATATATATATATATATATATATATATATATATATATATAAACACAGGGTTGGTCTCTAAATACTTGATGTTAAATGTCTCGTGTGTACACTGATAAGCAACAAGCATCAACAACTACCACAAGTGTGTCAAGCACAACAATCACTGCACAACAACAACAACAAAAATTCTCCGAGAATTTCCGTACAAATCGTCAAGATCAGGAGACCGTGAAATTCCCGCGCGACCACAACAAAGTGTATCTATCAACCGTAAGTGTGAACCTCCCAAAAATATACTGCCCATACATTACTATGCAGCACCACGCGGGTAATTTTAATTTTAATTATACCTGCCAGCGGGGAAAAAAACAAATTATGAAAAATACCGCCTCCACCCTGCATGCCATTATCATAATTATCATATATAACATTATTTGTGGCGTCAAAGCCAGACGGCGGCGCGCGGGACGTCACCAAACACAAACCATCAGACACACACACATACATACACACAGTCTTGACACACTAAATGTGTCGCTCCTCCCAGGGTCTTCTCCACTCAACTTTATTCATACACCAGACACTCCTGCTGCCGCTACATGCTACACTACCTACACACACACACTCGCTTTCTCTTTACAAAAACATGTACACACAAACGCGCGCAAACACATACAGACCTGCGCAGACATCAAAACTAGTTATATATATATATATAATATATATATATATATATATATATATATATATATATATATATATATATATATATATATATATATATATATATATATATATATATATATATAACATTCTCAGTGAGACTCAACCGTCTAACTGAGGGAGCTTAAAATATGTTTAATGAATGTGCGGACCCAGTGCACAGTTTACTGATATAGTAAACAATATATAATATTTTCCGTCTAATATCGCGTGATTATAATACTAATATAGATAAAAAGCGAACGATATTTAAGGATACACAAGATACAAGAAACTTTCGTACAGTAGATAGAAGTAAACAGACTACAACACTACATGAAGAAGCTGAAGCCTCACACAATTACCAGTTTCCAAAATCGACACGACTTGTATCACGGAGCCCAGGTGAAAAAAAGGGAGAAAAAAAAATAGTGTTTCTATTTTTCTTGGGACTTTCTTGAGGTGACGGGCCCAGGAGACAGTGTCTTTACTTTATAAATACTTCATGTGCAACACCCAGACGACGCTCAACTACCCCCACTAAAGTGTATTTCGTAAAGTAGGTCAACACAGCAATACGATCTATACATAATACAAAATCTAAAAGGCAAAAATACTGGCCGGCCGATACTCATCTATACTCTGACAGCCGTGTTGGGAAATTGCCAGCTCTTGCTAGCGGCTTTATTTTAGTACTAGGTGGATATATTCTATTTGCATATAGCCCGTAGTAATGCTAGCTGTTCGTATTTTTCCTAGCGCTTACATCCCGCAAACTCCAATCAAGCAAATATGAAACAGGGCTGAAATGAAATTCATGTCGTAATTTGAAAGAAAATTTCGATATACGAGTCTGGCAGGTCTGGTAGGCGGGTAGGGAACATAGGGGCGAGATTGGCGTGTTTTCCCTTGCGTTAATGTTTATCATGGCCCTTACGGGCAGGACGCCGGGTACAGGGCAAAGTAATGAGATGGCGCACGGCTGGAGTTGGCCTGGCAGGGGGGAGATTCGATCGATTTTTTGTTGCTTGTTCGTGCACGTAGGCCTCTCTTGTGATAAGGTATCGTTATCATCTTTCCCCCAAAAGTTTAGATGCGATCGGGAACAATTCGTTGTTATTATGTCTCTGAATCACGACCATTAAAACTGAACCGAAAAGAAATAATCAGTTGATCTCTTTCAAGCCAATTTCGCCCTTACATTGAGCGCGGCTCCCAACGCTCCGCTCCACTACCCGTCTCGTATTTTCAGAACGACAATCATTAATGTGTTTTTGTTTCAATGCTTTTCATTCTTCTTGATAGCCGATTTAATCTTCTTTTTAGCTTCTTTCTAAGTCTTAAGTTTGTATATATTCCAGGTTACGACTGGTAGAAAACCCAAAATTGAATGCTAGCGCACCGGTCTTCGATAAAACAGAGCATTTGGCAATTTTCCGTCTAGGTCTGAGAAAATAGGGAGTAGGGTTCGCGGCGGCCATCGCGCGGGGCTGCAACCAACAAGCCACCAGAGAAAATGTCGACCACCAATTTTTATTTTCATATTCATTTGATTACGCGCTAATTTGCTCTATGTTTGTCCGGATATCTTACCAGAAATGTTTTTGCTAGTGGTAAAAGTGTAGAGAGTATACGAATTTTATCTGGCAATCTATGTTGACGGCCCGAAAAATCGCATTAAAAATAACTTCCTGAAGTTTGGAAACTGTGCGGATAATCAAACTAGAAATTTTAGTGCCAAGTGAAAACTTTTACACAAAATAATTAAACGCTTTCAGAAAGAGACGAGGAGCAAAAGAAAGCAAAGACCCTTTCAACTACTTTTCAGAATGCATGTGACATTTTTAAGAAGAGGAATAATTTTTATACAAATAATTCGTGGTAGTTGGCAACCTCTGCCTCTCCTGCCGCCGTCGCCCTCCCACAAGCAGCGGAGGAGGATGGGCGCAATTATTACCACTGCAATTATCACCAGCAATAATTGTGTAAGACCGATTATAATTATTGAAAATGGAGGCCAAGCACATCTGGCGTCTTGAATCTGTAATGACATTCTTGGTGAGGCTGACGTGTTGTTATGCCTGGCGTGTTTACCTATCAGGGTCACCACGTTAAAACTCCTCCACTATCTCTCCCGGAAACTGATAATTTTTATAATGAACATGATTCACATTCTGATAATGCAATGATAACTCTACAAAACACAGGAAATCTACTATTCTGAGAAGGGTGAATAATCAAGCGCGCTGAAAGAAGGTAACCAAAAAATATAAAGATAATAATCATTCCGTCCAAAAATAAAAAAATACATAGAGGAAAAGTTTTGTAAAAAGCCATGACCTAAGGAACTTGTCGAGGTAAATTACAATGCCATTTGACTGTGCTTTCTAGCTTAACTGACAAGGTGACGCAGCCGCTGTGATGACTTGAGGGAGATAACGTCCTCTGATGATGATGATGGTGGTGGTGGTGGTGATGATGATAGTGGCGAGTGATGACGCTGGGGGAAGGGAGGGAGGAGACATGGAGGGTAAGGAAATGCGAGAATGTGTGTGTGGGTGGAAAGACAGGGAGAGAGAGTAGGTCGGTTGATAATGATGGTAATGATGAGGATGGTGATGATAGCTGCCAGCGATGACGTTAGAGGGAGGGGGAAAGAGGAGGAGAAGAGACAGGATATATGGTGACGCCTTCTCTAACTTTTACAGTGACCTAAATTGATTGTGGTAGTAGTGGTGGTGATGGTAGCGCTGGCGGCGACGGTGGTGGCTGTGGTAGTGGTGGGTGGAGTTGGAGAGGGTGATGGTGAGTCATGGTGACGGATGGTGGCGAAGGACGGTAGGAGATAGTGAGACATGATATATAATAACAAGGGCGTGTACCGCTTATAGTGAAGGACGGTAAAAGATAGTAGCTGATGACGAAGTGCAGGAGATAGTGACAGGAGGGGATAGTGATTTCTGAATGGATGATGAGTCATTGGAGAGTGGCGATGGGAATGGTGGGTGATGGTGGAAGTTGGTGAGTAATGGTGGAGTATGATGAGAATGGTGAGTGATGGTGGAAGATGGTGAGTAATGGTGGAGGATGGCGAGTGATAGTGAAGGATGGTGAGTAATGGTGGAGGAGGATGAGTGATAGTGAAGGATGTTGATTGATGGCGTAGGATGGTGAGTAATGGTGGAGGATGGCGAGTGATAGTGAAGGATGGTGAATAATGGAGGATAGTGGGTAGTAGCGAGTGATGGTGTAGTATGGTGAATGGAGGATAGTGGGTAGTAACGAGTGATGGTGTAGTATGGTGAATGGAGGATGGTGGGTAATAGTGAATGATGATGAAAGATGGTGAGTGATGGAGAAAGATGGTGAATGATGGAGGATGGTGAGTGATGGAGAAAGATGGTGGATGATGGAGGATGGTGAGTGATGGTGGAGGGTGGTGAGTGATAGTGAAGGATGGTGAGTAATTGTGAAGGAAGGTGAGTGATAGTGAAGGATGATGAGTGATGATGGAGGATGGTGCGTGATGGTGGAGGATGGTGAGTGATGGTAGAGGATGGTGAAGGGTGGTGAGTGATGATAGAAGATGGGGAAGGATGGCAAGTGATGGTGAAGGATGGTGAGTGATGATGGAAGATGGTGAGTGATGGTAGAGGATGGTGAAGGATGGTGAGTGATGGCGAAGGATGATGGAGGATGATGAAGGATGGTGAGCGATGGTGAGTGAAGGTGAAAGATGGTGAGTGATGATGGATGATGGTGAGTAATGATAGAGGATGGTGAAGGATGGTGAGTGATGGTGAAGGATTGTGGGGATAGTAGGTAACGTGGGATGGTGGTGAGTGATAGTGGAGGATGGTGAGTGATAGTGGAGGATGGTGAGTGATGGTAAGTAATGGTGGAGGTGGTGGGTAAGGTGGATGGTGAGTAATGGTGGCGGATGGTGAGTGATCGTTGGTAATGGTGGAGGATGGTGAGTGGTGGAGGGTGGTGGGTAAGGTGCAGGATGGTGAGTGATAGTGGAGGATGGTGAGTGATGATGGAGGATGGTGAGTGTTGGTGGAGGACAGTGGGTAAAGTGGAGGATGGTGAGTGATGGTGAGTAATGGTGGAGGATGGTGAGTGATCGTGGGTAATGGTGGAGGATGGTGAGTGATGATGGAGGATGGTGAGTGATGGTGGAGGATGGTGAGTGATGGTGAAGGATGGTGAGTGATATTGGAGGGTGATGAGTGGTAGTGAAGGATAGTGAGTGATGGTGGAGGGTGATGAGTGGTAGTGAAGGATGGTGAGTGATGGTGTAGGGTGATGAGTGAGAGTGAAGGATGGTCAGTGAAGGTGAAGGATGGTGAGTGATGGTGAAGGATAGTGAGTGAAGGTGAAGGATGGTGAGTGATGGTGAAGGATGGTGAGGAGGTGAGTGATAGTGGAGGATGACGAGTGGTAGTGAAGGATGGTGAGTGATGTTAACCCACTGAAGCGAGAACTACTAACAAGAAGTTGATGACTATAATAATCACGGACCAGTTCTACAATGTGATGACTAAATTACAATGCAGTGATTAATTACAAGTGGACACAATTTCCCTCACAAGAAAAGTAACACCTAATAATGCCTTCAAGGGATATCGTAGAATCGTGTGCCTCTCCGTGTTCATGCGTCTGTGGCTCATCCCTCAATGTGAACACGATAACTCATGAACAGCACGTTGGATTTTCTTCAAACTTAATAGAAACATGTATTCTCTAAAGAGCTCAGAGTATATAAAAAATGAACAAGATCTCATCAAAATTGGCGAGTTGGTGGACATTTATCTTTCGAGAAATTTCAGTAAACAGTCTGGCGTTGTGGGACTTTTGGACTAATGTCAACACTGATCTCTAAGCAGTGGGGTCGAGGCCGTTTGGAGAGACGTCATGTGTTCGATGTTTTTGTCATACAAGTAGTGGCGTCTAGTTTCAGAAAAGCATTTGATTATAATTTAAGTTACAGCTACCTGGTATAACAGTCCAATAAATAAATAAATAATTAAATAAATAATATTAGCACTACTACTATTGCACTTCCACTACTACCACCACCACTGTTTCTGCTTCTATTACTGCCACTGCAACTGCTATTATTACAATAAATACTCCTACTACTACTACTACTACTACTACAATAATAATAAATAATAATAATAATAATAATAATAATAATAATAATAATAATAATAATAATAATAATAATAATAATAATACCTACAGTGTCCAAGCTACATACATAAACATACAGATATATTTTTCCTCCACTCTGCATTTTCAAGCCAAATATAAATCACCCGTAATGATAAATAATTATTGGTTATTCTTTTACGCTCTCGTTAATTCTTGTTTACGTTACGGGAAACACGCATCCAGAATTACCACACAGGAAAAATATCGCCAGAGAGCAGCACACGGAGAGAGATAAATACGTAAGAGTTAAGTGGATCATTAATCGTCCTGTCAAGAGGTGTCACGGTCACTGGGGGGGTCTTGGTAAAACTGGTCCACCCAAACCACATCCACCTCTACCTCCACCCCCACCCAAACCTCATATCTGTCTTGTTTCTTTAACATATTTTATTGTTTACTGGATTTTTCTCTCTCATTTTCGTTTATTCTTGGTCATTTTCTCTTTATTTGTTTTACTCATTTTTTTCGTTTCTTGAGCCTTATTTTTTAATGTCCAATATTTCGTTTTTTCATGTTTCTACTCTTTGTTGTGTTTCCTTGTGTTCTATGTTTATCTTACGTTTCTTTCCTGTTATTACTTTTCCTTCCTGACTTCCTTCCTTGTTCTATCTTATTATCATTTATTACTCCTTACTATCTTATTCTCTTTGTGTGTCTCATTTCGTATCCCTTTTATTCTCTTATTCCCTCCTGCTGCCTCTTTTATACGCTATTCTCTTTTCTTGCGTCTTTTATACAGTTTATTTTCTTTCCCTGTCCTTTTATAATGTTCTTCCTCCCCCTTGCGTCTTGTTGCTAAAATAGACTGGTGAAAAATATGACTTGACACTGAAGATACAAGTCTGAGCGTTTACAAAAGAAAAATTAAACTTTATATATGATTTATTCTAGCTTTCATCAACGTTAAATAATAATAATAACAATAATAATAATATTAATATTTTAGGGACTAGAGGAAATATTCTTATATTAATACTGTCTGGAAATAACGTTTCTGCAATATTTTATGCGTGATTTTTTTTTCGATTAAACTATGAATAAGGAGAAGTATTCATAAAACGACAAATAATATTAATCTGATCCTTCTCTCCCCCTAAATAACAACTAAATATTTATGTCCATAGATAAAGAACATAAATAACAAAGACGGATGTGTAGACTATGTGTAAGAATAATAAAATAATAAAAAAAAACCACGGCTCTTGACGCTCTCTGTGAAAGGTTTAGCTTGCCAACATCCCGCCATACAAGGAATAATGCGAACGCTGCCTTCTGGTGCGCGCCAAAACTTTGTAAACACATGAAATACCCCTGGAATAACCTACTACCTCACCACACGATGATTATACCTCTTCACAAAGAATAAACTCATACTGTGAAAACATATGTCAATAATCTTACTCACTAAATCCTTTAATATATTCCAAAATTTCGCGTCATTGTTATTCCATACGCAAACCCGCCCACACCAGAAATTAGGTGAACAAAGATTTAAGAATTTAAAAAAATACGATATCTTCCGGGAAAAAGACGCTTCGCTGGCCCATGACATTGACCTTGAAGATCCGACTTTTTTTTGTTGTTGTTGCGAGTTTGGGGTTTGCAATCCAGTTGTGCAATAGTCTTCTTTTTTTTTTTTTTAGTTATTATTCATTAGATAAAGACAGGCCAGAGAAGATGCGTTCAAGTGAGGTATCCAATCAATGTGGTATTATTACTTCTAAAGGATATTGGCTTGTGTTTTACGCCGGAGGATAACCAAGGCAGAAGAATAAATGCTTTAGGGTGCTGGCTCAATATACCGGGCGGAGATAATGTATGTAGGCTCCTTGTGGCTGCTAGCTTCCTCCTTTCCCTCACTCTATGATCAATTTTGTTACTGGGGGGAGGGGGGGGGGGTGTCCTAGGCTCATCATGTTAGTGTCTCGTTTACTGATGTGATCTCTTTCCCTGGGTGATGACTGGTGGGTGATGACTTGAGTGATGAGTGATGGATTATAACCTGGTGATAACTGATGAATGATGACTGGTTGATTTATGACCTGGTTGATAACTGGTAGGTGGATGACCTGGGTGATGACTTGAAGGATGAGTGGTGGATTATGACCAGGTGATAATTGGTGGATGATAACTTGGGTGATGACTGGTGGATTATGACCTGGTGTTACCTGGTTGATGACTGGTAGGTGAATGACCTGAGTGATGACTTGAGGGATGAGTGGTGGATTATGACCTGGTGATAACTGGTGGATGATGACCTGGTTGATGACCGGTGATCTAAGATGAACTGACGAATAATAACTGGCAAACGACGAATGACAAATGACGAATGACAACTGGCGAACGATGACTGGCGAATAACAACTAGAAGATAAACAGCAGAAAGACACAAGATAACAAGTACAGTAGCGATGACTGGCGTAAAAAAAATAAAAACTGGTTTCAGACAAAGTGGAAATGACTGGTGTGAGACAGATGGGAGATGACTGCCATGACACACCGGAAGGATATGACTGTTTACCTGGGGAGAAAGGGGGGGGTGGGGGTGATGGCAGGAGGCGGTAGGTGAAAATATATACGTGACAGGAAGTTTTTTTTTTTCACTCTTGTTATTTTTTATCGGTTTTCCTTATTTCCTACATTCATGTGTGTATGTGTGTGTGTGTGTGTGTGTGTGTGTGTGTGTGTGTGTGTGTGTGTGTGTGATGGAGAGAGTAGGAGGAAGCAGAAAGAGAGTATTAGAGACGGAGGGAGGAAAGTTGGTACAGGAAGAAGTAGTTTATAAAATAGATCTCTCTCTCTCTCTCTCTCTCTCTCTCTCTCTCTCTCTCTCTCTCTCATACACCAGGTGAGGATGACCCAGGTGGTGTAGAGCCTAATTACTCCACTGGCACTAATACCCTCGGACACTGCTCCTCCAATTTAATTACGTCAGTACGGCCAGGTGTGTGTGTGTGTGTGTGTGTGTGTGTGTGTGTGTGTGTGTGTGTGTGTGTGTGTGTGTACAGGTGCAGATCCACATACCACTACTAGGTAACAAGGAATTACACGTGAGTTTTTTTTTTTACTTCATTAAACAAATCTGGAAAGTTGAAAAGTCTGGATCCTGAAAAGTTCACTGTCTGCAAACCTAAAAAGTTCAATGCCTCGAACTTGAATTTCTTACTCTGTGAAACAAGGAAAGTTCACGGTCTAAAACCCCAAGTTGTTCACTACCTGAAACTCGGAATGTTTTACTCGTTGGGTCCTCAGGAACTCATTGTCTGGAACGTGAGTGTTTTCTTTTGATCTCCGGAACAAGAAAATTTACCCATCTGGAACTTAAAAATGCTTATGGCTAGGAATTCCAGTTTCTTAATAATGATGATGATGAAGATGATGGTGATGAGATGATGATGATGATGATGATGATGATGATGATGATGGAACTTAATATTGTTATTCTCTGGAACCAAGAAAGTTTACTGTTTGAAACCTAGAAAGTACACCGTGAGAGGAGAGAGAGAGAGATAGAGAGAGAGAGAGAGAGACTGGATATACATAACACGGATTTAATTATTCAAGTGTTGAGTGGGCAGTAAATAATAAGTGTACTTGTGTAATCCGGATATAAATAAATAACAGACAATAGTTACACCACTTGCGGGTTATAATTGTAATCGTGTTATCCGGACAACAGAAACTTATATACTACTTCCGGGTTATAAATGTACTAGTGTTATCCGGACAATAAGAAAATACTTCACCACCACCACTATCATCATTATTATATCACTATCATTATTATTATATCACTATCATCATTATTATCATCATCATCGCTTCTCTCTAGTTCCGCCTCTCTCCACATGTTCCAGTAACCCATATAAGGGAATCATTCGGTAACATAATCCCTCCCCCCTAGCCCACCTGAACCCACCCCCCCCCCACTCACCTCACTTAGTAGACTCGCCGTTATCGACACTACCATCAGCGGGACCAATAAAGTGCTATTCTGTCTCCATTACAAGACATTTGGCGTTAATGAAAGATTGGCGCGATAAAGCCAGTGGTGCTTTTTTTTCCCCCAGGATTATCTATGTGGCCTTGTTGTGAGGGGGGTCGTTCATCCTACATTTTTTATTGGGCAATTGGGACGTCGCGGCTGGCAAGATTGTAATTGGTGGTAGTGATGGTGATAATGGCGGGTGGTGGTGATGATGATGATGATGGTAGTGGTAATGGTGATGGTAATGGTGATGGTAGTGATGATGGTAGTGGTAATGGTGATGGTAGTGGTAATGGTGATGGTAGTGGTAATGGTGATGGTAGTGATGATGGTGATAGTGTAGGTGGTAGTATTAGTGGTGATAGGATGGGTGGTTATGGTGATAATTGGTTGGTGGTGATAATGACTGTGATGATAATGATAATCACACTAATACAGTGAATGATAATTATGACGATGGTGATTATAATGACATAAACAATGAGGGCAAATTCATATAGGCGACATGTGCTAATTAAAACACACACACACACACAGATTCAAGAATACAAACTCACATCAAAAGGATTCACACACTCCAAGGTACACACACACACACACACACACACACACACACACACACACACACACGAGGCGAGACAAGGAGGGCCCAGGTGAGTGACAGGTAGAAGTAGAGGTATTAATTAAGAACAAGGAGCCGGAGGACTGAGAGTGACAGCCGAGAGGTTATACTGGAAAAAGAACAGATTTAACACAGGGGCACTGATCATTAAAAGGATCCCACGAGA
Source organism: Homarus americanus (assembly GCF_018991925.1). Lineage (NCBI taxonomy): Eukaryota > Metazoa > Arthropoda > Malacostraca > Decapoda > Nephropidae > Homarus > Homarus americanus. Next base: position 9,439,357 of record NW_024735554.1, read on the forward strand.
TAGGAAAACACACTGAAACCGACTGAAACCTGGTCTAATGAATGTAGGACGTTTGGGCCAAGGAAGTTAGAACCTAACCTAACCAAATCTAACCTAACCAAATCTAACCTAACCAAATCTAACCTAACCTAACCTAATCTAACCTAATCTAACCTAATCTAACCAAATCTAACCTAACCAAATCTAACCTAACCAAATCTAACCAAATCTAATCTAACCAAATCTAATCTAACCTAATCTAACCTAACCTAATCTAACCTAATCTAACCTAATCTAACCAAATCTAACCTAACCAAATTTAACCTAACCAAATCTAACCTAACCTAATCTAACCTAATCTAACCTAATCTAACCTAACCTAACTTTGACCCAAGCATCCACTCAATAAGTTATCAGATGATGAGATGAATCAATATGATGAGGAAATTATTTTAGATTCAGGTGGTTTAATTGCCACTAGGGTCATTAAGCATCCTCAATTAGATCCCAACTATATGGGTAAATAAACGTAAGCAAAATATATCGTGAGAAGCATGACATTGAACACACACACACACACACACACACACACACACACACACAAGCGAGTCCCTCTCCATTACCCTTCCTTCTCCCCTCTCATTTTTAACCCCCTTTCTTCCTTTCCTTCACCCTATTACTTTCTCTTTCTTTCCCCTCACTCCCTTCATCTCCCCCCTCTCTCTTTCTCCTCAATCCCTTCTTCTCTTCCCTCCACTCCATTCTACCCCCCCCCACGCCCTCCTCCTCCTCCCCAGGGTTGAGGGTCGACGCGGCATGTGGTCTTTAGGTCACGCCTCCACCGGTGGTTGACCTCTGGACTCTTGACACACCTTGACCTGGTCCGGGGTCACCCTACTGCTTGATTAACCCCTGACACACCTTGTTGACCTGTTCCGAGGTCATCCTAACAAGACATGACATACAAGATAAATTTATCAGGCTCAAACTTTTACAACAACAATCACATATAAAAAATAAATAAATAAAATTAACATATTTACATTATCAACAAAGTTATTATAATTGAGTAATTTTTTATATATGTATTGCGTTATCTAGCTAAATATATCTATTACAAATAACAAACTTCACAAACACACCCAAACAGCTTCTCTTCGTTTTCCAAATCTCTCTCTCTCTCTCTCTCTCTCTCTCTCAGGCCGTTCCATGGGAATTACTCACCGTGATCGCCTTAGGATGTTTGTCGGCGACTTTTACATCAAGCATTTTCCGCAAGATCTTTTGAGTGCCTTTGTGCCTCCGAGCCTCCACCCCCCTATGAACCCCCCCCCCACACACAGACCATTCCACGACCCCCCTCCCCCCTCAAAGACCTCCTACCCCTCTCAGAGACCCTCCACGACCCCCTCCCCCCCACAGACCCCATGACCCCTTCTCCCAGAGACCCTCCACGACCCCAACAACTTCCCCTCCCCCTCAGAGATCCTCCACGACGGCGGAATATGAAATAAAGGCCCTTAAAACACCCTTACATGGGACAGGGTAGGGTGTCTAGTGCCTGTACCGACAGACAATAACTAACCCATGACACAACCCAAACACACTATTAGCTTAGCTAGACGGTCAGCCCGCCCTCTCTTACCTCCTCTTAAATTTCTTCAATTTCCGAACTATAACTTCCTTTCCCCACCTCTAATCTTCTGCTCCCTCCTTTCTCTCTAAAAAAATCCTCCCTCAGAGACCCTCCGTCCCTCCCTCTCAGAGACCCTCCACCCCTCCCCTCAGAGACCCTCCACGATCCCCCTCCCTCTCAGAGAGAGACCCTCCACGATCCCTCCCTCTCAGAGACCTCCACGATCCCTCCCCCTCAGAGACCTCCAGAGACCTCCGACCTCCTCCTAAGACCTCCACGACCTCCCCCCTCAGAGGAGACCCTCCACGATCCCCCTCCCCCTCAAGAGACCCTCCAGTCCCTCCCCCTCAAGACCCTTCCACGACCTCCCCTCAGACCCTCCCTCCCCACTCAGAGACCCTCCACGATCCCTCCCCTCTCAGAGACCTTCCACGGCCCCTCCCCTCTCAGAGACCTTCCACGACCCCTCCCCTCAGAGACCCTCCCGATCCCTCCTCTCCAGAGACCATCCACCCTCCCCTCAGAGACCCCGATCCCTCTCAGAGACCCCAGAGACCTTCCCTCCCCCTCAGAGACCCTCCACGATCCCTCCTCCAGAGACCTCCACGATCCGAGACGGTCCCTCCCCTCTCAGAGACCCCACCCTCAGAGACCCTCACGATCCCTCCCCCTCAGAGACCCTCCACGATCCCTCCCCCTCAGAGACCCTCCACGATCCCTCCCCCTCAGAGACCCTCCACGATCCCTCCCCCTCTCAGAGCCCCTCCACGACTCCCCCTCAGCGTGGCCCGTTTTTCTCCCTCCTATTTTATGAAGGTACAGATGAGTGAGCGGGAGGACGTGCGTGGCTCTGAGAATCAATGTCGATCTCCACTTTTTTGGGGAGATTAGTTTCTTTTATTTGTTCTCGTGTGTGTGTCTGTGTGTTTGAGTTGCTTTGCATTATTTTTTTTTTTTAAATAAAAATAATAATAAATAATTGACGGTTTATTGAAAAAGTTCTGCAGCTCGAAGGCTGAAAATATACATTGGACATAAATGACTTATTACATACATTGGTGGTTTAACAAAAGCCTTCATTAGAGAAAGGTAAAGGAACATACAGTGAACATACAGATTATTGTAGGTGTTGAACAGCAAACACGTAGTGTAGTAACTCCCTCCCAGATGGTGTTAGGAGGGACCTCACGTGGTGTAGTAGTTCCCTCACAGATGGTGTTATGAGGGACCTGACGTGGTGTAGTAATTCCCTCACAGATGGTGTTATGAGGGACTCACGTGGTGTAGTAATTCCCTCACAGATGGTGTTATGAGGGACCTCACGTGACAGATGGTGTTATGAGGGGCCTCACGTGGTGTAGTAATTCCCATAGATGGTGTTATGAGGGACCTCACGTGGTGTAGTAATTCCCTCACAGATGGTGTTATGAGGGGCCTCACGTGGTGTAGTAATTCCCTCACAGATGGTGTTATATGAGTGAGGTGTGGTCCCAGGCCTTCCTATCGTAGACGGATTAACACATCGCTGGTTGTGTTGGGTCTCACGGGCCGTTATCACTGGGTACCTGGGACCTCACTGTGTGAAGGTTAACTTGGGTATGACTGTTACTGTTGAGTTGTTCTCACTGACTTAAGCACTGTTCACCACTGTTCACCTCTGTTTAACACTGGTTCCATTCCTTTCCAAAATGAAATTGTAACTTCTGGCGAGAACTTGTTGATATTCCGGTGGGGAGGAGGGTTCAGGGGAGGGAGTTGGTATGGGCCAACTTAACAGTTGACCTGGCTACTCCGAGAGGAGCGCCAGGTACGTCTTGACCCTTCGGTGGTCAAGGATGTAGTACTTTTTTGTGTGTATTTATGCTTGTCTTCCAAAAATATATAAACTGATGTTGTTCCTCTTAAAGAACGCCCTGTCACGCGCGCACACACACACACACGTCACAAGCGCTTCATACATTCAGATACACATGAGTACACTGGGCGTTATCAGCTGCGAGGAGACGGCCAGGTAAAGCACCCAGGTACAGTTCGGTAATAACTGACGATGGGTGTGTGTGGGGGGGGGGGGAGGAGGTAGGGAGGGAGTATATCTGGCAGTACAACTTAAGAATGGGGAGAGTTACGCTGCCAACACATATCACATAAATTCACTGTAACAATCCCAGTAACTTACTTTGTTTCCGGGTAATAACAGGTCATAGGTCATGGTCAAAAGGAAGAATATATGTATATATTTTGTGGCGTCATACAAGTGGTGCTTCATCAGACAACAAAAATCTGAGTGAGTGACCCCTGACCTTACGCTATTATGTTAGACAGACCAGCTTAGTGTAGTTCCCCTTCCCTAATCTTGCTTCATAAAGAAAATAGGTCGCTAAGTGGCCCGAGGCTTTATAATGATAATGTTTAACTAGATTATAACGGTATAATGTGTTAATAACCTTCAACACTGCAATATTATAACTTTACTCTATGTATGTTGTTTTTTTAACGATAAACACAAAGTAATTTAATGTAACTTGCTAGATTTTTCGCACGCACACACACACACACACACACACACAAAGGTGCATGCAGTTAGAAGACTGAAGATTACCAAACAGCTCGTCTCTGGCTACCTCACCGCCCTTCTATCATGTTAAATAAGTAATCTTCCTCAATCCTGTTTTGATATTTCATGGCGGCTCTGAGCACACCTGTATAGACGATCCCCACAGCTGCCATGACTACAGCGCCTCACTTACACCACACCACAGGTCTACCACTATCAGCATTTATATGTAACGCCTCTAAGTATCTACAGTGTATACCATGCTTGCCGGTTTTCCACGATTAAAATAAAACTCGTAGATTACACTGTATAACTATGCATTAAAGGCCTAAACTATACAGATGAGAGGAATAATAACTTCACCTTGCCAACGTCACCACCTTAATGACTTCAGGTGACCAGGTGGTGTCATTGTGGTGGTGAGGGTCACTGTGTGGATGCTTGACCCAGGGAGGGGGGTGCGGTCATTCAAAGGATTGATCACAACAAAAGTATCCTAGAGTTACTCTGTTGTGTCCTGAGAAGTATTTTAGTTCGATCTGTTATTGCCTCGAAGCAAGACTCCAGACATTCCAAGCAGTATGTTGATGCAGTACTCATGATATAATAATTCACTCCTATTGACTAACACTTGCTCGGTAGTTTGTGGAAAAGGTTTAATTCAAATTAGTTCACACCAATTTATCACTTCCCCTGAGGGTATAATCCATTACCCAATTATAAATCCAGGCTGGGAACTTGTCAGGTTTATGAGAACTTGTACCCAAGACAACTCGTACCCACCTGAGACAACCTGTACCCACTTTGAAGAATTTTTTTACCCAAACGATAGATTCCTATAAATTTACACTATTAATATATATATAAATCAAATTAATATATCAAGGAGTTCTTAATGAATTGTATTTAACTTAAAATAAAGACGGGAAATAATTTAGGGATTATAGTTTATAGTTGGAGGTAACAGGAGGAGGAACTCTTGTTTAGATACAATATATACAGTGCAGGTATAAATCATTACTGTACAAGTGATTCTGAATAGACAACCCCAACCTGAGTTCGGCTCTGATTTCACCCTCAGGTCCGGCTATTAATGGTAATCTGAATGTTAACTTGAACCAGACAGGAAATATCAGCATTCATAGCTTGAGGAGGACCGCTTACTTAACAACACAATATCATAGCGGTGAGGCAGACCTGAACTTGACCACAGAAATATAAGCTTAGGAGAAATATAAACAAATCTGAATTTACTGAAAACAACAATAAAGAGGAGAGACATAACAACTTCACCATCACTGCTCGCTAATGACTTAAGGTGACAAGTGCTAATCACCTTGTTTGTCTGCACCTGCGGAGCCAATAACAGCTGCTTCATGTAATGTGACCTCATAAATATGTCTGTGCATATGTGAATAGCCAATCACTGGAGCTGTTGGTGTCGTGACGTCTTAGACATTATTGATATCAGAAACAGTACTGTAAACACCTGGGGAGCCAATCATAAGAGGTCTAGGAGTTGTGACGTCATAAATTTTAATATAAACACCTGGTTTGCCACTCATAAGAGCTCTAGGAGTTGTGACGTCATAATATTTACTGTAAACACCTGGGAGCCAACCATAAGAGCTCTAGGTATTGTAACGTCATAAACAGCACTGTAAATACCTGGAGAGCCAATCACAAGACACCTAGATGATGTGATGTCATAAACACACTTGTGCACACCTGCAAACCCATTCACAAGATTCATGAGAAAGACAGATGTTGTGACGTCATCGGGCGTTGATTACACCTGACATGTAAAATTTTGTGAGCCAATATGACACCTGTTCAAACTACACCTGCACAGTAACCAATAGAAACGGAGAACATGTGTACAAACTCAGAATAAAATTATGATGACACACACCGAGTGAGACACCTGTGAGGGTACAGGTGTGGCCAACTTCACCTACGTACAGTACATCTCTCTCTCCTCTTTCGTTATCATTAATTTTTTGTTTTATTATTTATACATCACTTTAAATCTCTCTACAAATAACACCTTTCACCCACCTGTCATGTGTGAGGTACAGGTGTGCTGAGGTGTGACGTCACGTAACGAGTAAATATCCAACCTTCGACAAACTCGCTCACCTGGAAGTGATTTAAACCTTAATGTCACGTTGGATGGTTCACACTCTAACGAGGCAATTGGGTAATTACCATCACTTCTCACGGGAATAACGAAGTTTTCACGTTTTCTTATTCTTCAATAATAATAATGTACAGGGTGGTGCAGAAGTCGCTTTACCAGAATACAAACAAGACGAGAGTTCTCAGTAAAACGACTTATGCGTCACCCTGTATTATCTTTTTAATTTGATTATTTACAAAAAATGACACAAGCACCAATATGTAATCTGCCAACACACACTTTGGTCAATATACACAAACAACACCGCCATTATTATTAAGGTTATGGATAAATATATGAATCCAGTATATTATTGTCTCTCTGACCTGTACCATTATTAGACCTCGGTACAGTACCAGTTATATACTAGTCAGTCAGTCAGTCAGTGTACCAGGTTATCCCATACACCAGCTTGTTTACTTGTAGTTCTCTCCCCTGAAAAACGTTGCTGTTACTTCAATGTGTTTAGGGTCTTTAAGCATCGTTCACTCGGTCTTATTTTTCTTATATTAGACAAATTTCAAGAGCTTCAAAGACCACGCTAATAACACTCAATAATACACAGGGTCTTGGCGCATAATACAATACGTCTTAACTACACCACATAACACATTAAAAAAAAAATATTATTCCTCTTAAAAATATACTTCCTGTTGCTACTGGTCTCTCTCTCTCTCTCTCTCTCTCTCTCTCTCATGTTCAGGCTTAAGAAGATACAGCAAAAACCTCTATTTAGCGGACTTATATGAAGAGGAAAGTCCACTATATCAAGGATCCATTAGATGTTCAACACCCATTTAACGGATTATATGGAGAGAAATGTCCGTTATATAGAGGTTTTTTTCACTTGTATATCAAAGAAAATACTAAATCTCACACCACCACAGTTGTTAATATTAATACCTCCTACCCCAGCACACTCACAACCACAGTCATAACCACAAGATAATATAACCGGAAGCTGCCATAACCACACTCTTGCTCTCTGATGATTACAACAACCACAATATTCACATGACAAGATGGCGAGATTATTGTTATTAATTTTATGTGGTTGCAATGACCATAAAACACATTGGTAGTTCTGTGATTGGTTAAATAATTGATATAACCTTAGGGATTAAATACTGCAGTTCCAGTGATTGTAAATTTTAGACATACAGTTATTGCAATTACGTTATTATACTGTAATAGCCACTGGGCATGAATTTTAGATACAATAATTTATGTTTACGTTAATTACAACAACATAACTGTAATAAACAACCGCATTAACCATTGAGTAAAATACTTCAGCACCCGTAATTATAATAACAATAAGATAATTACAATAACATGACAAAAAACAAAGTGATTTACCCAACAGATGAAACAATTACATAATAAGTCAAGGATTTGTAATAACAGAGTGGGCTAATTACCTGTAAACTCGCCCTAATATATTCAGATCAAGGCGCCGTGTTCATAATATATCCAGCTGACGCGAGATCACGAGGAAAACAAAAGAGAACTATAGTCATGGTGTTACATATTATTATTATTCAGTACATAAACATATACTGTATCCTGTATTCTTAACACTAATATAAAAATTTATGTCACGTTGATAAATGAGCTGTGTTGGTATATGAAAGTCCTTTAGGAATAGTCTGGAGACACTACACGGTATAGGAAGCCTTCAGTGTACTTAAAACGCAATATGAACATGCACTGCAATCGACTACCTTCACTTCCCCCCCCATTTATAGTTGATTGGACTAGGAGTGCCCTGGGATCAAACCAACGACCCTTAGGACGGGAGGTGAGTACTATATCCACTCGGCCACACCCTCTTCCCCCACATCATTAATACACCATCAATATCCTATTATTCTGTAAACTTTCACGGGTAAATGGGTATAATTTCTTGGTTATATCCGACGTTATTCGATCGTTCTTACTGGTGTGTACATACAGTGGGTACACAGGGAGGAGATATGAGAGTAACGTTAATGGGATCGGACTCACCTCTCCCCGCGTGTGGCGCCACTACACTTGTCCACACTGGTAAAAGAAGGCATTCAGCTCCAATATTCACCGTCAATAACAAAGCCACTCAGTGAAGCCTCCCACACGCCACTCAGTGAAGCCCCTAGCACGCCACTCACTGAAGCCTCCCACACGCCACTCAGTGAAGCCCCTAGCACGCCACTCACTGAAGCCTCCCACACGCCACTCACTGAAGCCTCCCACACGCTACTGCTCCCACTTGCCCAATACTTAAACTGAAGTAATTTTTAGGAGGGAACATATTACAACAAAGCAAGACAGAAATAGCAATACTGTGCAGCTTGGAGTGTAGCGGTGGGGGGTGATACGTAAGAGGTGGTGTTAAACGATTGACTGTGACACTGAAATACAAACGACGGCTTCTAAGCTGAGAGGATGATCACGTGGCACCCGAGTTGTTTTATATTCGATGCTTCACCTGTATATAGTCTTCATATTGTGATGTGTGAGCGTGTATGTAAATAAAGATAAATTAAATATATACAGTATACTAACTGTATAGAATATATTTCGTTTGGCAAGAGTAAGGGCTAGACACGCGGCCCCCTACAGGCTCGGGACCATAAAAACACCCAGATAAATAGAAATTTATATTTTTAAATAAATTCAACATCGCCACAAGTTATAAAAAAAAATGGTGTCGTTATTTACACGCTGAAAAAGTATATATACGAATATATAAAAAAATAAAGATTTTTTTATGTATTGCTGCCCATAAGACTTTAAACTTGATGTAGCCTTTGGGCCTCGTAGACGATTACGTACACGTACACACACACACACACACACACACACACACGCACACACACACACACACATGGGAAAATCTTAACTCTGATTACAATCCCACATTAATGGTGTAATAAAATACATATCAATTCCCTGTGGTAATTACTTAAGTTTTGCTGCACCCAGCCCTCTCCCTCCCCCTGGCCCCATGTATCTTTCCTTCCCTCCTTTAACCCTTCCCTTTCCTTCCCCCATTCCCCCTACACATCCCTACCCTTCCCCTACCCTGTACATCTCTACCCCTTCTCTCCCCAACACATCCCCACCCCCCCACTCTCCACACTCCTTCACGTACCCCCATCTCCTCCCACATCACCCACCCCTCCACCCCCACCTCCCCCACCCCCTCACCCCACCTCCCCACCTGAACTATACACTTAATTGCATCTCGAGGTAATACCAGGCCAGATTTATCGGCGGCGACTGTAATAAATTTCAAACTGGTATCTTCCCCCTCCTCCCCCTTCCCCTTCCTCCCCCACCTTCCTTCCTCCCTTCCTCATCTCCCCCCACCCTCCCCTTTTTGAGTCTGGTTGATGCACTAGGCGGGGTTAAAAAATGGAGTCAAAATTCCACCAAGACTTGAACGTATCTTGAAGCCTTCCATCGATAGGTTACAGCTGAATGAAAGGAAGGAAGGAAGGAAGGAAGAAGGAAGGAAGGAAGGAAGGAAGGATAAAGAAGGAAGGAAGGAAGGAAGGAAGGAAGAAGGAAGGAAGGAAGGAAGGAAGGAAGGAAGGAAAAGAAAGGAAGGAAAGGAAGAAGGAAGGAAGGAAGGAAGGAAGGAAGGAAGGAAGGAAGGAAATAAATAAATAAATATATAAATAAGAAATTGATCGGGCGGGTATAAGACAAATATGCTAACGGATGAATGAACAAACAAACAGACGGGTGGAGATAAACAGACAGACAGACAGACAGACAGACAGACAGACAGACAGACAGACAGACAGACAGACAGACAGACACGACCGAACGAGCCGAGGAATAAAAAGACATGAATGAACTGATGGAGAACAGACAGACAGACAGACGGAACGAAAAACGAAGCCAAAAAAAAAAACTTCCACGAGTTTCTTTGACAGAGAGAGAGAGAGAGAGAGAGAGAGAGAGAGAGAGAGCATCACCAATACAAAATAATGAAAATAATCACAATAAATAAAATAAATACATTGCGTCATTATAAGTACAGCTCATTACGTCATTGTAAATAAATTGCGTCATGGTAAGTATATTGCATTAGTGTTAATAAATTACATTAGAATCTTATCATTATAAATCCATTATACTATTAAATTAAATTACATCATTACAAATATATAACACCATTAAAATTTTTTGGCGCCATTATAAATATAGTGCTTCGTTGCGTCTTATATAAAATTAATAGGAAAATTAATGGTGGCGGTAATGAGACTGAAATGAACTAGAGAGAGAGAGAGAGAGATAGATTTTGTCTTTCTCAATTCTTAACAGCGAAGCCTCACTCTGAGATGATTTTGATGATGATGATAACGATAATGCAGAACGATGATGATTGATGATGATGATGATGATGGGGATAAATGATGAACGATGATGATAATGGTGAGATGCTTATTATTAGTGATGATACAAATTGATGATAATGATGTTGATGATAATATTGATGATGATTGGTGATAATGATGAAGAATGATGATGAAAAATTATGATAATGATGATAAAGAATGATGATAATGATGATAATGATGATGATTAATGATAATGATGAAGAATGATGATATTGATGAAGAATGATGATAATGATGACACAGATTGATGATAATGATAATGATTGATAATAATGATGAAGAATAATGATGATAATGAGAACGAATCATGATGACAATTTACACATAAGACGCCGCAGCATCAATGAAAGAGACACTGTGTAGTAAAGAGAGAGATAATTCAAAATAAATGATAAATTAATAATAAAAACACACAAGAATGGCGGGAAGTAAGAAGGACTCGGATAACAAGACCTTGATGGTCGTTCCCGTTTCCTAAGACAATTAAGTGGGTCGTTACAGATATTTAAGAAAATTGCGTAGTGTTTTTTTTCCAGATATCAAGTAAATTACATAGGCATTTTTTCCTAGACACCAAGAAAATTTGATTTTTTCCCAGATATCAAGAAAATTGCGTAGTTTTTTTCCCAGATATCAAGAAAATTGCGTAGTTTTTTCCCTGATATCAAGAAAATTGCGTAGTTTTTTTCCCTAATATCAAGTAAATTACGGAGGTGCTTTCTCGGATACTAAAAACATTGCGTAAGTTTGTCCCAGATAGCAAAAGACAATTACTTTCTTCGTCAGAGAAAATTGCGTATAATGTCACAAAAAAGTTGGATATTTTCTAACGTTATAAACACAATGACACCAACGCCCCTATGACGTCACATGACCTCGCCGCCCAAATAAACGGGTTCAATTTACAATTTTTTTTTAACAGGGCGTGGAGGGGGATGGGGAGAGGAGGAGTATAGGGAGGAGGAAGGAGGAGGAGGAGAGAGGCTGGGAGAGGGGGGTAGGGGGAGGCGCTTCTGGTCGGGCAACTTTTATAATTTATAACGTAAAAGTCTTGAAAAATAAACGACCATTGTAATTTACAAGGTAATTTTCAAGACTAAATTAGCGTTGGCCTCATCTTAAATTTTCAGACCAGAATTTCCAACGCGCAGTAATTGGCTTAGAGGTAATTTAAACTGAAAAAATGGACAGGTAAGTGACTGATTATCTGGCGATGTTAAGAACAAAAAGGAGGAAGAAGAGGAGGAGGAGGAGGAGGAGGAGGAGGAGGAGGAGGAGGAGGAGGAGGAGGAGGAGGAGGAGGAGGAGGAGGAGGAAGAAGAGGAGGAGGAGGAGGTAGGGCAGGTAATAGCACGTGTAGAGCAGGTGGCATTTTGACAGGGTAGTAGTGAAGGTGTGCAGCACTGTGTGAGGAACAGACAGACATATTGTATAGTGTGTGTGTGTGTGTGTGTGTGTGTGTGGTCATCGTTTTCAAGGGTTTAAGTCATCGTCTTCAAAGGTTTAAGGCATCATCTTCAAGAGTTTAAGTCATTGTCTTCAAGGGTTTAAGTCATTGTCTTCAAGGCTTTAAGTCATCGTCCACAAGGGTTTAAGTCATTGTCTTCAAGGGTTTAAGTCATCGTCCACAAGGGTTTAAGTCATTGTCTTCAAGGGTTTAAGTCATCATCCTCAAGGGGGTAACACAGTTTGGTGACAGGAGGAAACAATAGTCATGACTGTCTTTCTTTGCCTGTTTCTCCGTTCGTCTCTGTCTGTCTGTCTGTCTGTCTGTCTGTCTGGTCTGTCTGTTCTGGTTCTGTGTCTATCCATCAGTCCATTTAGCTGAGAGAACGAGAGACAGAGAGGAAAGGGGGCGGGGGGTCCGTCTCTCACCACCCACAATTAATTAGCTAACAGTGCATCACGTCAGCCAAGCCTTACATCAACAATAACAGTGATTTACCTCCCGCACCGACAATCACCGCAAATTACAACACCACACATAAGTTCACCAGCTGGGATGTTTATCTCTCTCTCTCTCTCTCTCTCTCTCTCTCTCTCTCTCTCTCAGGCAAAAACACACTACAGTCATACATAAACATACATACACACAAAACATACACATACTGTACACAAACATATATAGAATCATAAATATACACACACACACACACACACACATACACACACTCCCCGACTGCAAATGCTTGAAGACACATTCATTACATAATAGTGCAGGGTAGAAGACCTAACTTAACTTAATCAACTTCTGTATGTGGTCTTGAGTAACCTAACCCAACCTCACTTATTGAACCTGGATTTAACCAAACGTAAAGCAATGTAACTTTACTTGACCTGACCTGACTTAATAAACATAAGTTTCATAAACACATAGTGCGTGTTACGTGTGTGTGTGTGTGTGTGTGTGTGTGTGTGTGTGTGTGTGTGTGTGTGTGTGTGTGTGTGTGTGTGTGGAGGGGGGGGGGGAGACAGTCAGATTCACTTGATATGTTTACAAACAGTTCTGGACCCACGTGGTCATGCCACAGCAAGGTGCTCCCTGAGTGGCCTTCTTCCCCTCCCTCCTCCCTCCCAGATGGTAGATGTATGGGGGGAGGAGGAGGAAGAGGAAGAGGAAGAGGAGGAGGAGGAGGAAGAGAGGGTCAACCAAAAAGAGAACTAGAACAGGTTAGGGAGGGAGGATGCTAATGCCTTCGCTATGTATAAATTCACTTCACTTTGATTCTTAAAAAAAATAAAAAAATAAAAAAATAAAATAAATAAATAAAACCAATATAAAACTTAATGAAATTGTTTGGTCAAAGATCAACAAGTCCGCAACTATTTAGGCAAATTATCTAAAAAAAAATATATATAGATGGCTATTAATTTGCATACGAATCACCTGAAGGTTTCATTCCCCAGTTTATTTCACCTGAAGATTAACCAACCTAATGCTAACTAGCCTAACCTGACCTGATAGCTAGAAATAGTACTTTGTGTGTGTGTGTGTGTGTGTGTGTGTGTGTGTGTGTGTGTGTGTGTGTGTGTGTGTGTGTGTGTGTGTGTGTGTGTGTGTGCTTCAGTCATTCATATGGACACAGGACTCAGAATACAAACAAACACATATTATGTTTAAAATAAGGTTGTAAGTATAAGATGTGACAAGGAACCAGGTGGCGGATCCAGGAATATCAGTTGGGGGGTCCAAGGAGTTGTGGGTGGGGGGGATGGGGTGAAATTTGACCAATATCATGGGCATTTTGAAGCCATGCGCACTTGATATTAGGAGATATTTGAAGTCAATAGTAAATACTTTTTACTAAACAAAAATGCCTGAGTACAATACTGCATTAAAGAAAAAGTATTGGAATTTTCTGATGAAAACGGGGTGTCCGGACCCCAAGGACCCCACTGTGGATCCGCCCTTGGAACCACCTCGCTATTTCCTGTAATTCCACCAAAATTATCACTGTCAAAAATATAGTTGTGTGTGTGTGTGTGTGTGTGTGAAGGACGAACGGGAGGACGGACTCAGACGGAAGGAGCACACACACACACACACACACACACACACACACACACACACACACACACACACACACGACCACTAACTAGTGAACCCTTTCCTCCGCTTCACTACCACAGCGATATGTTATCAGAAAATAATGAGCACCAATCACCTGTAATCACCTTAAATAACGAGCGAGTAATTCCACAATGACCACCCCAAGACAACTCTAATATTTTCAATGACAAAACCACCAACCAACTACCACCATACAGCCAACCCTTCCCTCCAACTATTCAATCACTCAATAACAACTGGGTAATCACGCAGACCCCCAATCACGAGAAACCACAGAAAGAATTCTCACGTCCACGCACAGCAGCGATCAATCACCATCAATTCCCAGGTTAACTACCCAACTACCCGTCCTATCGTCCCTCATGGCTAGTCCGCTCGACGACCCAACCACCGTAAAATTACCTATTTCTAGCGGATATGATCGTCTTGTTAACGGCACCTGAGATACTCTTGGCTGGTGCGTCATCCCACCCACCCACCCACCCACCCACCCAGACATCTACCCACCTAAACACCCACCCATACAGAAAAAGATTCATACACTCACCCACCCACCCATCCAGGTTCCCGCCCACACAGACAACGATTCATACACTCTACCCACCCACCCATCCAGGTTCCCCTGCCCACAGACAACGATTCATACACCTACACCCACCCACCCACCCACCCTGCCCAAACAAGTTCCCTGCCCACGCCACATAAAAATCTCTTAACTTAATTTACGCACAAAAAAAAGTAGAAGCGCAAGTTTAAACGTTAAGTAATTAGATAATGAATTACCCACAGGTATGTAAGTACTGAGCATGTTACCTGTGTGTAAGGTGATTGGTCACAGGTGGTGATTGGAGTCGCTAGTAACCAGCTATTCTCCCTAAGAGATTAACTACGAGAGAGAGAGAGAGAGAGAGAGAGAGAGAGAGAGAGAGAGAGAGAGAGAGAGAGAGCACCTGCTGTTTTCCTGACCAACATTACAACATCTGGTCCGGAAACCCAAAGAGTCACTCCACATACCGTGACCGACACTGGTTTTTGCTGCTGGGTATTTAAGAAGCTTATTAAAGAGGAGGAGGAAGAGGAGGAGGAGGACGAGGATGAGAAGGGGAAGGAGAAATAGAATGAGAAGGAAGAGGAGGAGAGGAGGAACGATAATAAAAACAGCAGCAATAAAACCAGCACAGGAGTATTAAAAAAAATAACGTCAATAAACAGAAGATGCAGCAGCAACAGCTACATCAATAACAGCACACACACACACACACACACACATTCAAGGTCACGTTCGTTACAGTCAGCACAAATGAATAAAATAATTGGATTTTATTATTTTATGTATATTTAAGATATTAACCTATTCGAGCGTCTTTTTTCAGTTCTATTATTTTTCCTTTCGTGTTCTTTTTTCCTTTCTTCTTCCTTCCTTTTTTCTTTCTTCTTTTTTCTTCTTTTACTTCGGGGTGAGTGCACCTGTTCTACCCACACATTAACAATACAGGTCATTTAGCTGTTCGAAGACAACTAAAGCTTTAATAACAAGTTCCAGGAACGTAGAAGCCTCTATAACAAGTTCCAGGCCAAGTAGAAGCCTTAATAACAAGTTCCAGGACAAGTAGAGACACCAATAACAAGTTCCAGGCCAAGTAGAAGCCTTAATAACAAGTTCCAGGACAAGTAGAGACACCAATAACAAGTTCCAGGCCAAGTAGAGACACCAATAACAAGTTCCAGGAACGTAGAAGCCTCAATAACACGTTCCAGGACAAGTGGAAGCCTCAATAACAAGTTCCAAGATACGTAGAAACCTTAAAAAACATGTTCCAGGACGAGTCGAGACATCAATAGCAATTTCCAGGGCACTAAATGTATAAATATAATCGGCCCCATGACATCTAATTAACTCAAGGACAACAGGACTGCAAGGCTTCAGCTTCCAGGACAACACCACCACGAGGATAACGACTCCCAGGACAACGAAGGCCGTCACCAAGCGGTTAGGACGGGCGTGGCCGTTCTCAAGTCTGTCTCAACTTAATTATAATTTGCATGAATATCTTGCCAGAGGAGTTGAAAAAAAAAGTAATGGCTATTTCAAGTGTTCCTCCAGGGTGTGGCCAAATCCCCCCCAGGTGCCAAACACGATAGAATAAACATACTAACTACTGGGATTAACTTAACCTCTCTCACCCCCTCCTACCTTTCCCATCCCTTCCTTACCTTCTTCTTTTTGTCATCTTCATTTTTCTTCCTTCCCTCTCCCCTACACGAGTCTCCATTCTTCCTTCTCCTTTTCATCATAATCTTCTCCTGTTCTCTGATTTCTTCATCCATTCTCTCTCCCTCCTACTCTTTCTTCACTCATATTCTCAATGTCTTCCCCTCCTTCTTTACTTAATTCTCCAAATTCTCTTTTTAATCCGTTCCTCCGTCTCTCTACCCTCCCTTCTTCCTCTTCCTCCTCCGCCTCCTCTTCTTAATCTCTATCCCCCCCCTTCCTTTATTGTTCCCTCCGTCATACTTCCATATACGTTCTCCTTCCATACCTCCATTCTCTCCATTATACACCTCCTTCATCTCCCACTCCTTTCCTTTCCTCTTTCCTCTACCTCACACCTCCTTTCCACCTCCTCTAAACACACTCCCGTTCCTTATCTCCTCTCCCCCTCCCCCTCTCTCTCTTCCTTCACCTTCCCTTTCTACCCCCGACTCCTTCCTCGAGGCGGCTATGCAAATTAAGTTAGGTATCCGTTACAAAAACAAGTCCACCTCCTTCTTCCTTATCTTCCTACTTCCTCATTCATTCTCTCCTCGAGCTTTACGCCTTCTCCTCCTCCTCCTCCTTTTATTATTCATTTTCTCTTTCTTCTTTGTCTAGTATTCCTTCGTTTGTCTTCATCTATCACCATCTTTTCTTGCCTCTTGTGGACATCTTCTTCCTTATGCCTCTGTTTCCTGATTCGTTCATTCTTCTCTTTACTCTTCCACCTCCTTTTCTACCCCTTAGATTATCTTCTTGCACACCTCCTTCTCATCCTATTTAGTCTTATCCTTCCTCCTTCTTTGCTACTTATTCCTTCTTATTACTCCTCCTCCCCCTCATATTCTTGTTTATTCTTCTTCTCCCCCTCGTCTTCCTGTTCATTCTTCTTTCTGTTCATCCTTCTTCCTCCTCTTCTTTCTCGTTATTCTTCTTCCTCCTCCTCCAATTTGTCTTCATATTTCTTCCTCGTTGTTCTCCTCCTCTACGTCTTCATTCTTCTTCCTCTTCCTCTTCGTCTTCACATTTCTTCCTCCTCCTCTCCTCCCTCCTACTTCCTCTGGCCTGGGGCTTGGCACAATAATTCATGTGACGTGAATCTGTTTTCTATTGGCTTCCTTGTCTCTTTTATTTTACTTTTGTTCTTCCATTCTCTCCAAGATTGTTCCTCCCAGTTATTTATTTTCTCTTCACCTCTTTTTCTCTTCAGCAATAATTTCGCTTTAACTTAAATTTAATATAATTTTAACCTAACTTAATATAACCTTGATGTAACTTAACCTAACCAAACTTAATATAACCTTGAGGGAACTTAACCTAACTTAATATAAACTTAATACAATCTTAACGTTACATAACATAACTTAACCCAACTTAACAAGAATTTAACCAAACCTAATTTAAAGAGCCGCCAATACAACCACTATCACCACACATCACCACTATCACCATGCACCACAACCATGACTACTACCACTAACCATCAGTACCACCATCACCACCACAACCATCACTACGACCATCACTATCACCACCACCACCACTATCACCATACACCACCATCACTATCGCCACACACCACCACCAACGACTAACCCTCAACCCCGACCACCTAGTTTTCCTTCCCCTTCCCCTCATCACCATCAAGTTCCCCTTCCTCTTCCTACCCCCTCCTCCTTCCCTCCCTCCCCCATCACCACCAAATTCCCCCATCCCCCTTCACGACTGCCTCACTACCCTACTCCCCCCTCCCCATAATCACTCCCTCCAGCCCTCCCTCCTCCCCCCTAGCCCTCCCCTCCTCACCCCCTCCCTCCTCACCCCCCTCCCTCCTCACCAAGAGTATTTAAGCTGTGAATATTTCAGGTGAGGGCGGGTGACGGTCCCTGAGCAGATTACCTTATTTAAACTCGGCTAATCATGATTTATAATCTAAATTGACCTCCTTATCAGGCAAGGAAGGTGACCCACTCTGACCTGATATTTTAACAGTGTGTGTGTGTGGTGTGTGTGTGTGTGTTGTGTGTGTGTGTGTGTGTTAGTGCGGCAGTCGTGTACCATAATTTATCACGTTGAAACTTTGTAACTAAGTTCAGCAAGTTTAATTTTTACCTTCTCGTCTGTGGTGTGTGTGTGTGTGTGTGTGTGTGTGTGTGTGTGTGTGTGTGTTAAGGAAGTGCAGGTGAACAAACATTGTACATAAACACTAAAGGTAAACAAACACTAAACCTAAACACCATATAGATATACAAACAGTTTTTATATAACAGTTGTAAGTATATTTACAACTCTGGTAAGTGTGGGGTCAGACAAGTACAACAACAGCAACAACAACAACCACAACAACAACAACAACCACAACAACAACCACAACAACAACAACAACAACAACAACAACAACAACAACCACAACAACAACCACAACAACAACAACAACAACAACAACAACAACAACAACAACAACAACCACAACAACAACAACAACCACAACAACAACGATCAACAACAACGACCAAAACTACAAATAATTTTAGGGCCACAAACCTTGACCTAATATTTAAGGAATTTTAGGTACAGAAGCCATGGAAAGAGAAAGAAATAGATAGATAGATATAGATACAGGTGGATAGATAGATAGATAGATATAGATATAGGTGGATAGATAGAGAGATAGATAGATAGATATAGATATAGGTGGATAGATAGATAGATAGATAGATATAGATACAGGTGGATAGATAGAGAGATAGATAGATAGATATAGATACAGGTGGATAGATAGATAGAGAGAGAGAGAGAGAGAGAGAGAGAGAGAGAGAGAGAGAGAGAGAGAGAGGAGAGATAGGCGGATAGTAATGAAGGTCTTGTTTAATTATAGATTATGCCCTAATTACTCTCTGCCAGTAATTACCCGCCACTCACTAACGACCCCTTGTGAACGACCCTCTCGCCCCCATTACGGCACCTTGCTACTCCTACTCAACCCATTAACCCAATTTGTAATTGGTTTAACTGTTACGTCCATTTACCCATTTTGTTAAGTGATTCATTTTTATGTTAATTATCCCGGTAGTAATTGTTTTTACCTGTTTTAAATTACCCGCTGTAATTGGTTTAAATGCTATACCCATTAACCTATTCTTACCCGTTATATGTTAAATTACCCATTATTTAACTGCTTGAAATTCTATCCATCCATTATATTAATTGGTCAACCTGCCGAGTCCATTAACTATTTCGTGAGTGATTTAACCAAGAAGATTACTGAAGTGATATAATGCCCTTGAGTCAGCTGCGAGTTCTGTCATGTGAGCTGAAACTGGTTTGACAATCACGCGTATGCACACACACACACACATATATATATATATATATATATATATATATATATATATATATATATATATATATATATATATATATATATATACTCTCCCAGGTGTGCGAATAATCACGACTGTACACACAGGTGAGTGAAGGGCAACACGTTCACTGAGGCTGCCCACACATCAAAGGGAGACGAGGCCTTTGGCACCTGGATTCACCTGCTCCTCCACAACACCACAATGAGGCCAGACCCATCCCCAGGCAGGATACACACACACACACTACTACTTTGCTGTCACTCGGAATCGAGTATGACGATCATCCAGTTATGATACAAAGATATGAGTTATTAAGCATGTCACCTTCGTTGGTGAGTTCTGAGGTGACTAAAGAGGTCGATACGGGACCGGCAAGGTCATCCACAGATGTTGCTTGTGTGGAGGGCTACATCTAGTGCGGGAGGGGTGGCGGCTACATCTTTCCGGCGTTGGCGCTTGTCTGCCTCGGTATGCAGTCACACACACACACACACACACGCACACGCGCACACACACACACACACACACACACAGACGAGCGTTACATGAAAAAAGGTACACACACACACACACACACAGACATATGGACAGTACAGGAACAGGGTACACACACACAGGCGGGCACTATAGGGTGGAGGTACACACAAAGAATTTTGGGCTGTGTGCATGACGGGTCGACAAAGTTCAACAAACAGCTGACACACAAAACTTGGGTCGTGTAGTGCACTGTTTTTCCGTGAGTGTGTGTGTGTGTGTGTGTGTGTGTGTGTGTGTGTGTGTGTGTGTGTGTGTGCTAAAGACTGACTTCTTGGTCTTGTTGAGAGAGAGAGAGAGAGAGAGAGAGAGAGAGAGAGAGATGAATTAAATGTTAGTCAAAGGAAGTAATGTAAATCTTAAAATGACTCTGTACACACACACACACACACACACACACACACACACAGGAAAGAAAGAATTTACATATACACACGTAGCTGGTGGGTTATACTTCATGCAAATTAGGTAGCCCGCGAAGGAGAGATTTCAGGGAGCGGGTTGAGAGAGAGCCTGCGGGCGTAAACCTAACCTAACCTAACCTAACCTAAACCTAAACCTAACCAAACCTAAACCTAACCTAACCTAACCTAACCTAAACCTAACCTAACCTAACCTAACCAATATCCTGATAACACAATTTTAAGTCATATCTGGCACTAAGGGAGGGAGGAAGGAAGGAAGGGGTGTGGTGGGGGAGAGGGAGAGAAAGAGAGTGGATGAGTTAGCGACAAGAACGAAAAAGAGAAAAAGCCAAAAGGGGAGAAGAATTAAAAGCAGTAAACACGAGGTGGAGGCTAATTAGTAGACTTAGAGAAAACACAAGAACAGGAGGGAGAGAGGGAGAGAAGGAGGGAGGGAGGGAGAGAGAGAGATGTATGAGGGAGGGAGGGAGGGAAGGAGGGAGGGAGGGAGGGAGGGAACATTGTGCTAAGTCAACACGGGGAGAAATAAGGGATGATAAAAATGATGATAACGAGACGAAGAAGAAAAGAATAAGTGAATGTTGAGGAAACTAGAAAAAATATATATTCTACACACACACACACACACACACACACACACACACACACACACACACACACACACACACACACACACACACACACACACACACACACACACACACACACACACACACACACACACATGCGTTAATGTTTATTTTCAAGAACTAAGTACATATACCATAGGAACTCATATATAAATGTGTGTTGTGTGTGTGTGTGTGTGTGTGTGTGTGTGTGTGTGTGTGTGTGTGTGTGTGTGTGTGTATGTGTGTGTGTAGAAATAAACTCCTCTTGACTACCACCACCACCACCACCACCATAACTCTCCTCCTTGACTCCACCCACCTTTTACCTCCCGGCTCCACCACAGTCATGGGAGGAGTAGGAGGAGTAGGAGGAGGAGGAGGAGTAGGAGGAGACACAGGGAGATTTACAGCACATAAACAAAACACAACAACAGCAGCATCAGTCCGGGAGAAACACAACAGCCAGGGGACCTCTCTCTCTCTCTCTCTCTCTCTCTCTCTCTCTCTCTCTCTCTCTCACTCCACGGGGTACTCCAGGACCTTCCTCTCAGACCCTCCCTATAGTGATGGGTTGACCGCGCCCCGCCTCCTACGCTTCAGCTGGTGACACACATATGATGCTGGATGACAATAACACGACCCCAGAGATTCAACTAGATAGAATACTGTATTTATTATATGTTGTTATTATTATTGTTGTTATTATTATTGTTATTATTATTATTATTTTTATTATTATTATTATTATTATTATTATTATTATTATTATTATTATTATTATTATTATCATTATCATTATTATTATTATTTTTGTTGTTGTTGATGTTACTACTACTACTACTACGACTGTTATTAGTATGGTATTAATATTAGTAGCAGTCGTAGTAATAGTAGTACGTCTTCTATTACTATTACTATTTTTTTTTTCAACGTGGCCTCCAGCCTCCCCCAATAGCCACACCTTCGCCACCATTTAATTACCTTCATATTAAATATCCTAATACATAAGTAGCTATCCTATCTGTGTTAAATTAGTTGAGCCGCAGATCTATGCGGCATTTAGTGACAGTAGCCTCATAGTCAATATCTGCAGCAGTTGTCGGAGTTGGGGCAGAAGCTCTCGTTCCCCTGAGGCAGAGCAAAGCCGACCGAAGGAGAGAGAAAGACAGTCGACATCTCATCTAGGCTGTAAGATAACTTCTGGGCTGCTGCTTCTGTTCGGAGATCACCTCCGCGAGTCTGGCGTAGAAACATCTTGCACTTGGTCCCATCTCACCAGAGGTTGTGAACACTAGAGGAGTGAAGCTGCCTTGATCAACGTTTTGAATTCTCTCCCCATATGCCCTTCTCTTGTTCTCGTTCCTCCTGTGTGCAGCATCGAGAGCTAGGTTACGGTGACATGCGGCCATGGGATCAAAAATCCTGATGTCGAAGAAAGCTCGCTGTCCCCGCGTCCAGAATCCTTATTATTGTTTTTATTATCATTATTATCATTATTATTATTATTATTATTATTATTATTATTATTATTATCAACAATCTTACACTGCAGGGGTCAGGGAAAATGAAACAAGAAGAGACAAAACAGGTAATAAAACAAAGAATATGAGACATGATGGATAAAGCAATAAGAGAAGGAATAATGATAACTGAGAGATGAGAGGGATATTTGATAAATGAAAGGAAGTGCATTTAAATATATGAAACAATTATGTAGGAGAGAAGTGTATGGGATTTATTACTTACTGTAGGATGTATGAAACTGATGATGATGTAACAGAGGAGTGTATCAGATTTATTAGGTACTAGAGGAATGTATAAAATAATCCGAAATAAAAGAAGAAAAAATAATCGGAAATAAAGGAGAAATGTATGAAATAATCGGAAATAAAAGTAAATATAATCCGAAATAAAAGATAAAAGTACGAAATAATCCGAAATAAAAGAATAACTCGTTGGATTTACCTAAGAGAGAGAAACACGACATAAACAGATGGGGATTTACTGGAATAAAACCTTACTGAATGGGATTTACGAGATAGAGGAAGACTCAGGTATGGGATTTATTGGAAAATAGACGAGTGTGTGAAATTTATTGGGAGAGGAAGATCAAGCGGTGAAATTTATTGGTTAAAAGAGGCAAACGCGGGATTTATTTGTTAAAAGACGATTACTGTTTGGAGATTTATCGGTTAAAAGTGTGCTTGGAATTTATCGGATAAAAGCAGGAAAGAGAAGAAGAATTGTAAATATAGAAGAGAAAAGATCCCCGGAATCAAATGCGGTGAAGTTCAACCAATTACACCCAATTTCAGGTGACCTTATTGCAGGCAGTCAATTTCACACGATGCAATTTCAGACAACCAATTTCACACGATGCAATTTCAGGCAAATAATTTCACATGATGCAATTTCAGACAACCAATTTCACACGATGCAATTTCAGACAACCAATTTCACGATGCAATTTCAGACAACCAATTTCATACGATGCAATTTCAGGCAAATAATTTCACATGATGCAATTTCAGGTAACCAATTTCACTTAAAACAAAAATCTGTTGACCAAAAAATCCTACATAACCAAATTTCAGGCGAAACAATTTGATATACTAATTTCAGATGACCCAGTTTTACCCAATTACACACGAACTAACTATAGATAATCCTATTTCCGATGAAGCAATTTTAGGTGCTACTTTTTTCATCTAAATTAAGTTCAATTAATTTCAGGTGAGAAAAAAAAATAAAAAAAAATAAAAAAATAAAAATAAAAAAGTTAAAATAATTGTACCCAACTTTAGACGATAAAATTATATTTGATTTAATTTGAGGTGTTAAATGACACGAGCTGTGAGAGAGAGAGAGAGAGAGAGAGAGAGAGAGAGAGAGACCCAATACTACAGAACAGCTTCACTTATTTTCATTTATCCCCAGAATTTCAAATTTAAATCAACAAACTTAATGACTTTACTGAAACTTGAAGACGGACGACAGGAAGGAAGGAAGGAAGGAAGGAAGGAAGGAAGGAAGGAAGAATTGGAAAGGGTTGGCAAGGGGAGAAACGAGGGAGAGAGGGAGGGAAAGAGGCTTGGAAAGGGGGAGAGATGCAAGGAGGGAGAAAGGGAAAGAGGGTTGAGAAGGGAAAGGGAGAGAGAAAGAGAGAGCTGGAAAAGGGAAGTAGGGGAGAGAGATAGACAAATAAGATGATGTAGGAAGTGGGAGAAAAATGGTGGAGAAGAAAGGAAAGGAGATGGAGAAAAAATTATAATAAAAGTGATGGAAAATAGACGAGAGAGAGAGAGAGAGAGAGAGAGAGATGGAAAGAAGAATCATAAAGGGAGTGGGAAGGATGAGAGGGAGATGAGTGGGATGAGAAGAACAAACGTGATAAAGAGAACATTAAAAAGAGAACAAAAGAACTATAATAGAACAAAAAACAGCAGAGAGAACATTAGTAAGAACAAGAAGAACTATCCCAGAACACAACAGGAGATAGAACATTAATAACAAAATAAGAACTATAACAGAACACATAACAGCAGAGAATAATAACAAAAGAACAAGAAGAACTATAACAGAACAACACATAACAACAGAGAACAAGAGAACAAGAAGAACTATAACAGAACAACACATAACAGCAGAGAACAAGAGAACAACAAGAACTATAACAGAACAACACATAACAACAGAGAGAACATTAATAAGTGAACAAAAACAACATCACAGAACACAACAGGAAGAACCAATATAGAGGAAACACAATAAGTTACCCGCAACACCGAGTTCTCTCCTTCAGTCCAGGATCATTTCAGGTGTATCAGCCATCAGAATCAAACACTCCATGGTCTTAAATTAATTACTAAACCTTCCCATAAACTACCATTAAAAACACTACAACTCTATCATAAAAATACAATAGTTTTCTCTCTATCTTCCTCAATAATCTTTATAGTATTTCTTTTACCTTACAATAAATCGTATCTTATTTTATTTTATATTATATTTTTTTTCCTACATACAGAGAGGCTAGTTTAGTGTGCACCCCCATATTCATCCTGTGAGCCGTAGCGTCAAAGGATTATAGGGAACAGGTTTCAAAGGGTGTGTGTGTGTGTGTGTGTGTGTGTGTATGTGTGTGTGTGTGTGTGTGTGTAACAATCCCCAGAGGTCAGGATTGTGGCAGTGAATGTTGTAGGTTATTTCAAATCCATCGTTTGTTTAGTTCTGTATTATAACTTATTTACAATAGTGTGAGAACATCAGTGTGAGGCAATATGTTTGGCCACAGTGTTGAGAGAACATTAAACAGAGAACACATCACAGAGAACAACATTGAGAGAACACATAACAGAAACAGTAATAAGAGAACGCATAACAAGATAATTGAACAAAAGTGATGGGTGAACAAGGTGAATTATGTGAACATGAAAGAGGACAACGGCGAAGGAAAAGAAAGAAGAACGAATGAAGGAGAGAGAGAGAGAGAGACACAGAGGGGAAGAGATAGAAGAGAGAGGGGAGATGAGAAGAGAAGACGCAATAATAACAGATGGAGGAGGCGATAAAGAGATATTTAGGACATAAGACGAAGGGGACGGATGAGAGGGGAAGGAACGGAGGAATGTAATGAGAAGGGTTGAAAGAAGGGGGAGGGAAGGAATGGAAGGGTGAAGGGAAGGGGGGGAAGTGAAAGGGTGAAGGGAAGGGGGGAAGTGGGAAGGTGGACCGAAATTGGAAGGGGGAGGGAAAGGTGAAGGGGGGAGGGAAGGTGGAGGGTAAGGGGAAGGGTAGAGGAAAGGTAAAGGGAAGGAGGAAGTGGAGGGAAGAGGAGAGAGGAGTGAGGGTTAAAAGGGTTAGGAGAATAGGTTAACTTTACCTGTATTTAAATTCAGGTTTAAGATAAGTTAGGCCAGAGAGAGAGAGAGAGAGAGAGAGAGAGAGAGAGAGAGAGAGAGAGAGAGAGAGTCCTAACGTCACAACAAACTAGAACCACCAACGCACACTGTAACTTCATAGGCGGGATTCTACCAAACCTGCCTAGGGCTTCACCTCGCAGCAGTAAACATCCTCTCGTCTGCACCTCCTACTTCCCTCCCCCCTTACCTAAACCCTCCCTCCTCTTCCCTCCAAACCCCCTCAACTAACCCACCGCTGCTCATGTCTCCAACATCTAAATTCACGGTAATTAAGCATCACGTATTACTTTACAATCACTCTATGACTATTTTCAATACTAATGAGCTCCCGTAATAATATACTCCATCCGACTGAACAACCTCTGATGGCCCTTGTCACATGCTATTGCCGAAATAAATAATAATAAAAAAAAATATAGGAAAATATGACGGTAAAAAAAAATATATTATGTAAAAATTGTACCCGATATGCTGAAATTCGCCCGACATTGTTGACCTCGCCAGCTTGAATTCAGCGCACGCAAATTACTTCTCTTTAAATATAGAAAAGATCCTCAATCAGGCACCACGGCTCGCTGGTTTAATAAATAATGACGCACGTTAAGTGAGTGAATTTATAAACGGCAACCCCGTGATAACTTATTGATAATTGTAGTGTGTGTGTGAGAGAGAGAGGGAGAGAGAGAGAAGGAGAGAGAGAGAGAGAGAGAGAGAGAGAGAGAGAGAGAGAGAGAGAGAGAGAGAGAGAGAGAGCACTGCAGGGTCAAGCGAGAACCCACCATTTGTCGCGTCACACCAATATGAACTAAAACAGATGGGTAAATTAAAGAGTTTCATCACTAATGACTAAATCTGCTCTGATTGTTAATAACCTTTCCCTGGGTGCTCGCTGCTGTTCTGAGTGTCCCCATCAGACGGTAATGCACCAGACGATTTGGCTGGTTCTGATTTCCTGAAGGCGATCTGAGGATGATTTGTGGGAGGTCAACATGACGTGTTTTGATTGGCTCGCCGTTGGGTTGTAAACGACCAAATTAGTTTTCTGATTGGTTAATGCGTTTTTGCTATCTTCTGATTGGATCACGAGTTGTTATTATTAGGTTATGAGTGGTTCTTATGCTTTAATTATAGTGTTCTTATTGGTTCATATATTCAGGTCAGTGCGTTCTGAGTGGTGACTGTGCGTTAATTATTGTGATGGTTTGTGTGAGGAGAAAGAGGAGAAAGAGGAAGAGGAGAATGATGATGATGATGATGATGATGATGATAATGATGATGATGAAGATGAGGATGATGATGATGATGAGGAGGAGTTTAAACAATTCTAATATAAACATGGACGTACACAAACAATATTATGAATTCATAATTATTTACAAAAAGAATAAACACACACACACACACACACACACACACACACACACACACACACACAGATGACTGACAGCCACTCACAAAACAATTATCTCCGTTAATTTGTTGTTAAATTGACCGTATTATTGATTAAGTCTCTTGTCTATTCTTCAAGGTTTTATTAAGAGGTCAAGTGTGTGTGTACATAATTTCCCATCGTCATATAAGACTGTGAAACACACACACACACACACACACACACACACACACACACACACACACACACACACACACACACACACACACACACACACACATACAAAAAGTTCAATATTAGGAAAGCCAAGCGTCCGCCATTATAATGTCCTTCTAACACACCTAGGACTAAAACCTGGAATTATTATGACTTTCAATTACCTCTTTCACCTCTGTTTTCTTCTTCTTTCTCTTCTATTGCCAATTCTCTCCTTTTTTATCTCCGTCTTCCCCTATTCTCATTCTCTCTTCTCACGCTTTCCTTTTTTTTCCTTTTCCTTGTCTATTCGTTTCTCTTGTCTATACTTTTCTCTCTCTCTTTATGATTACTTTCCACCTCCTCTTTCTGAATCCCTCCCTCCCACACCTAACTAAATCCCACACAATCCCTCCCTCCCACACCTAGCAAAATCCCACACAATCCATCCCTCCCATACCTCCCTAAATCCCACACAATCCCTCCCTCCCACACCTAACTAAATCCCACACAATCCCCCTCCCACACCTCCCCAAATCCCCACAACCTCCCTCTCCCACACCTCCCTAAATCCCATACAATCCCTCCCTCCCACACCTACCTAAATCCCACACAATCCCTCCCTCTCACACCTCCCTAAATCCCCACAATCCCTTCCTAAATCCCCCACAATCCTTCCTTTCCAGCTCGTTTTAAACCTCCTTCCCTTTCTCCTCTCATTCCTTTAAGTTACTACGCCAGGGCCCAATCACAAATTAGCTGCACGATTACACAAGTTGTAATTGGGCGATTACTGCAGCTGGTTGCTAAGAGCGGAGTGACCCGCAGACCTCTGGCGTCTTGGAGGAGAATGACTTAATTATTTGCCATCAAGGAGGAGGAAAGAATAGCCTCGAGTACAGCTTGGAGGAGATGCTGTGTGTAATTGGCTGTGATCATGGTGGAGGGATTGTTGCTGTTTAGTTGTTGATTGTGTTGTTATTGTTGTTTAGTTGTTGTTGATTGTGATGTTGTTGTTTAGTTGTTGATTGTGTTGTTATTGTTGTTTAGTTGCTGCTGTTGTTGTTGATTGTGCTGTTGTTATTGCTTAGTTGTTGATTGTGCTGTTGTTGTTATTTAGTTGTTGATTATGCTGCTGCTGTTGTTGTTGTTGTTGTTTAATTGCTGTTGATTATATTGTTGTTGTTTAATTGTTATTGATTGTGTTATTGCTATTGTTTAGTTGCTGTTGATTGTGCTGGTGTTGTTGGCTGTGCAATTGTGAAATTTGTTAAAGGTAAAATGTTGTTGTTGTTGTTATGAAACTTGTGTTGTAGATCCTCTTTTCCTATACTGTTGTTGTACAAGTTATTAACAAACCAAAAAAACAACACAAAAGAAAAAAAACACAACACAACACTGGACCACAACCACCTACAACCCACTCATCTAGACATAACAGTTGTTTTGTGATATTCTAAGGATCGTATGAGTAAATTTACCAAACACCTCAATACACACAGACAACTTGTAATAAGAAGCAGGTACCTTTTGATTACAGACAGACAGATAGACAATTAGTTATGGACAAACAGACAAAGACAGATAAAAACAGATTACTCTATACACCCACCTAGAGCAGGGAGATAATATAATGATGTACTGAATATAAATGTGAATTACTGAGTTAAAGCATAGGTATATATTGTATATTTAATAAATGATTGCTGAAGTAGAGAGAGAGAGAGAGAGAGAGAGAGAGAGAGAGAGAGAGAGAGAGAGAGAGAGAGAGAGAGAGAGAGAGAGAGAGACAATTCACCATCTTCAAAATAAACATGTAGTCTATAATTAAGTATAATCACCTCAGCCACACACACAATACATCACCCGCAGGCGAGGTACAACATACTGAGCCAGCCATGACATGCAGCCCCCAGCATTATCATTCCACAGAGTATAAATAACACTCAAAATATATATCTATCTATATTTAATCATCCTAATAAATAACTTTTTTATACCCTCGTCTGAGAGATATGAATAAAAAGAAGCATATTACTGAGGATAACATAGTGTGCTACAGAAGAACTGTGTAATGGAACGTTATTTATGGCCGTAATAAGTGAGTCATTTCTGTCAGGGAATAATCGAATTTTAGTAAGAAATGAGACACACACACACGCATACAAACACGCGCATACACATACACACGCACACACATACACACATACGCGCATAATAATGGTTGCCCCTCATGTAACAAGGATGGCCGGCCCAAGGACCACCTAGGCGGGAATTTGTTTAGGATGTAGAAGTTGTCGCCTACACAACAACCACACCCTGAGTTAACGAGTTGCTTGACCCAGTGTAAAGGAATAGTCCGAGAAGACCGGACAACTCGCCAACTGCACTGGCTAACCATTACCCTGGAACACGATCCGCAAATCGATTAACATCCAGGTTCCCAATTACTGCTGGGTAAACAGAGGCAAATGGCGTTAAGAAACTTGCCCATAGTTTCACCCTGCCCGGGGATCGACACGGGTCCACTCGCTTGGGAGGCGAGCATGCTTACCATTACCCGACAGGTCGGCACACACACACACACAAAACAACTGGTAATAAACTACCTCAGAATCCCACAATAATGAGGAAATCGCGGCTTCAACGGAGTATAAACACAAGACCCAAACATCCTAGCGGAAAACAAAGGAGCAGCGAATCCCACCCGAAGAGGATCCAACCTTCCGCGCCATTGACAGTCAAAGGCTCGGATCTCTTGTTGTTATTTGTGGCTCTCAGGAGACGACGGCAGAGGCGGATTTATTGCTCACCCGACCCAAGTCTAGTGTGTGGTGTTGCTCCTGGCTTTTTACCCTAAAGAAGAAACTGTTATTGTGGTGTTGTGTAATGGTTTTGCTGGTGTTGTGTTTTGGTGGTGATGTGAAATGGTGTTGTTGTTGTTGTGGTGTTGAATAATGAGGATTCAAGTGTCACATAAGTAACACACACACACACACACACACACACACACACACTACAGCTAAAATATAAAAGTTGGGATCTTTTTATTCACAATATAAAAAAGTAGAAAAATAAAAACTCGATCCATATAAACGCTTTTCTGGTCTTAAAAATTACAAAATAAAAATATAAACAAATCATTGGCGTTTTTACTAATATTTCAAGACTCGCCGGGAAAAAACCCGCTGACGTCCCCCGCTAAAAACCTTTATTAAAAAAACAGGAAAAATCAAGGAAAAAAGAAAGACCTTTCATAATTTTTTGCCTCCACTAAAAAGATATTTTTGAAAATATCCCTCGGAAAACTTGCAAATTTTTCTGTTCGGTAAAAAGATTTCTTTAGATTCCCTGATGGCTTTTTTTTTCTTTAGCCGATCATTTCAAAAATAGACACAAAAAGTAAAAGATTTACGAAACGCTTTTAAAAGCTTATTGTTTTTTTAGAAAGTAAAAAAGAAAAGAAAAAAACAGGTCGCTTGTGACACAGTAAAACAAACTCAAGATCAACACATACATACACAAATATTTCTATCACTACCCATAAAAAAAACTAAAAAAAAATACAAAATAAAAATAAATTGGCTCATAGTCCTTTTTTTAACCCCATACAGCTCAATATATTAAAAAGAAAAACACACAAACGCACAAAAAAACACGAAGATAAATTACCATTATTTTAACAGGAGTCATAAAATATCGTCATCTTTATCCCCCGTACAGTTGTGAAGGGGCGGAAAAAAATACCTAATATATAAAATCACATTAAAAATATTCAGTAATTATATTTCCTCGACATCAACTACATCGGCGATAAAAAAGAATTATTATTTGTATACTTTTTTTTAGATATTTTTTTTATATATTTATTTTTTTTCGGGGAATCGTTTGAAAATTATGAATGCCAAATCAGACCGGCTTAGCTTAGGGTGTTGCTCTGTTCAGGACTGGAGTGGGGAAGGGAGTGGGGGAGGGAGAAGAGGAGGAATGTGAAAGAGAGGGGAGTGGAAGAGATGCAGGGAGGGCGTATAGGAAAGGCGAGAGAAGAGAAGAGAAGAAGGTGGGATGAATTTACAGAGTTCGTCAAAGGTTTTGTTAGGTGGCAACAAGGAACGAATTGGTCTTCTGTACTCTTGAGATGTAATGCTGAAGGCTGTGTTCTATATTTTCACCACAAATTCGACACCAAGTGCACGGGAAGGTTAGGTTTTCTCATGAGTTCCGAACATACTCTATAGTCAAGTCTGATTCTGGCGGCATGACGAAGAAGAAAAAGAATAATAATAAGAAGCAGACAGACAGACAAGAAACAAGACAGACATGAACACTGTCGTCCTGGGAATTCACACGAGTTCTCAAGTTGCTGAGTTAATGAGCATGTTGGGAGAAAAACTGTGCCCACCGACCCTCCCCCCTCAATACATGATCCGTGTCTGCAGGGGCGGACCTTTCTTTAATGCAGTATTGTACTCAGGCGTTTTTGTAGAGTAAAAAGTAATTACTATTGACCTCAAAATATCTCCAAATATCAAGTGCACATAGCTTCAAAATGGCCTTTAAATTCCCATAATATTGGTTAGATTTAAAAAAAAATTTCAGGGTGGGTTCACTGTGCTTTCCATATTCCTCCACCCACAACTTCTTGTGGACCCCCCGCCCTTGATATTCCTGGATTCGCCCCTGGTCTCTATTTCTTAACTACTACTACTACTAATGATAATAATCTGAGATATCAATTACTACACAGTTTTTAACATTCGCTCTTCATATCACATCCAACAACCACACTCCAAAGCATCAGTAAACGCCGCGTCACACTCTCCCTCTACCCTAAAACACTTACTTACACCAAAAACGATACACCTTTATATATTTTTAAATGATGGTGTCTTAGTGTAAAGGTCCCTGAACGTTGAAACACCTGAATACACCTTTACAAACACAAGCACAGCAAAAGCAGCAACAACTGAATACTAGTGTAGAAAAGAGCTTGTGTGTGTGTGTGTGTGTGTGTGTGTGTGTGTGTGTGTGTGTGTGTGTGTGTGTGTGTGTGTGTGTAGGAGATAACTAGGGTGACCATCATGCATAGAGAGAGAGTGTCAGTCTGTTTCTGCGACCCTTTCAGAGAGGAGCGATGCGACCATTGATGAAGAAAATCCTCGACCCGGAACTTTCTTGATTCTTAAACCTAATCAGACTAAAATGTCCTATTCATCCTTTACACCTCACCAGAGAGAGAGAGAGCCCGTTGCTAGGTAAACGAGGATACAGTTATGGTTAAAGTTGGCACAGTGACCTTGGGTTGACGGAGGGTGAGTGGCGGAGTTCAGAACCGTGTGTGTGTGTGTGTGGGGCAGGAGAGGGGGATGGGGAAGGGGGATGGGAAAGGGGATAAGGGAAGGGGGATGGGGAGGAGGAGGAGGATGGGGGGGGATGGGTGGTAAGGTAATATATGTCGATTTTTTGTTGTTACTTATTATGTAAACAGAATCTTCGGGTGCATTAATGTGTCTACGTTGGTTTGTTCCTTATGTAAAAGATTCATTTGGTTTATTGATTATGTTTTATCTCTCTCTCTCTCTCTCTCTAAAGTTCAAAAGCTTCCTGAAGGTCATAATTAGCTCAGGAATTATAGGTCAAGGTCATTCAGGATATAATTATGATCTCTCAGGCCAGACAGGTGCCTCCCCATATATGCTTGTGTCATCATACTGTGCCAGGTAACTATGTCTTCTCCTCACGTTAAGTTGACCACGACACATTACCTGACTTAACCCTTTGAGTCTTGAAGGGTTAAATCATTGTCATTAAAGGGTTAGATCTACACTAAAGGGTTAAATTAGTCACGAAAGGGGTTAAATCATTGTAATTAAGGGGTTAAATCATCGTAATTAAGGGGTTAAATCATCGTCATCAAAGAGTTAAATCATCGTCATCAAGGGATTAAATCTTCGTCATTAAAGGATTAAATCTTCGTCATTAAAGGGTTAAATCATCGTCATTAGAGGGTTAAATCATCATTGTCTAAGGGTTGAATCATCGTCATCAAAGTGTTAAACCAGTCATCAAAGGGTTAAACCAGTCATCAAAGGTTTAAACCAACCATCAAATGGTTAAATGATCGCCGTCAAAGGGTTAAATCATAGTCATTAAGAGTTAAATCATCGTCATTAAGGGATAAAATCATCGTCATTAAGGGGTTAAATCAGATCAAAGGGTTAAAACATAGTCATTAAAGGATTAAAACAGTCATCAAAGGGTTAAAACATAGTCATTAAAGGGTTAAAACAGTCATCAAAGGGTTAAAACATAGTCATTAAAGGGTTAAAACAGTCATCAAAGGGTTAAATCAGCATCGTCATCAAAGGGTCGAACGGCCATGATACTCCTACAGTAAATGAAAAACATTTAAGCTTTAGAATGTAAATATGATCATGCCTGGAGAACACCTGACTAACCTCCCTTATGTACCTCCTAACTACGTTTCTACACAAAATTGATGAATAATAATATCTATCCAAGTAATGAATTCACTGCCATCAAAGGTACCATATTTATAATCCTCGATCAATGTAGAGTCTCTGAACATCTGACTAGGTAAAAGTCGAGTGACGTCCAAGCTGCTTCCTCGTGTACTGAGTGTATCGGTGGGCTGTATATGGGACAGACTTGTAATTAGAGTAAGGATATCAAACCTAAATTAAAAGACAAAAAAATAATATTGATGTTTTGATAATGATGAGAGTCAATCTAAAACTCCATATATATTATATAGGTTTGTGTTGTTTCCCGGCTTGGCATAGGTTAGGTATAGCCTATAGAGCCTTCACTGTCACAGTTCATCATTACACACTACATCACTATCATCACACACCACCACCACCATCACACACCATCACCATCACACACCATCACCATCACACACCACCACCATCACACACCATCATCATCACACACCACCACCATCACACACCACCACCATCACACACCATCATCATCACACACCACCACCATCACACACCATCACCATCACACACCATCACCATCACACACCACCACCAGTAACACCCGTCTATGCCCTCAAAACTCTGGGGTCGATGATCAGACGCCAGGTGAGGAAGTTAATTAGTGGTGGGTTCAGGTGTACGGGAGTAAATAGCAATCTCCTGTCTCCCTATAATGACTTATATTACGTCACTATAGTTAACCTTGAGAACACAGTGGAAATAATATATAACGAAAAATTTTGGAAAAGGACATCAGGAGTCATAACAGTTATTTGATGTCATATTCACTTAAAATATGTATCTATTAACAATAATGAAATAGTAAAACTGTGGAGGAAATATATACATAGACGTAGTTATACTTAAACTATTACAACTTTAAAATCCCTATCCTCTAGAAATGAAACATGCGACCCAAGACACCCGCCCCACCCCCCCCCAGTCGTGAAGAGGGGCAGCCTCCTATTGTCCCCCACACTAGTACACTGGACCAGCAAGTGTTTTATAGTCAAGGGGACCAGACACTCATAATATACTGGCTGGGACTCTCGGGTCATCAGGTGGCCGTGTGTCACTCTAGACTGGGTAATGCAGAGCGTGGCCAGAGCTGTCTCCCACCTCCATGGCATTCTGGGATACTGAACGTCCAGGGGCATATCTCTGTTGTAATCTCCCGGAGCTATTTTGAGCCAACCTTGATCTGACAGTGCTGCCAGGCATTACATACACGGCACAGGGGCTGGACGGGACACAGCCATGTCCACCTTCTCATTACTAGAAACATTTCCATGTACAGGTACTCAGCATAAACCGGCCTGATGGTCATGTCGCCCCATAAGGATGACCCATTATCATTATTTTAAGAACCAGAGGGTGGAGCAGGTTATGAGACTCTCAAGCTTGGAGGGTGTAGTGACGTCTCTAAAAATGTTAAAGCTCCTCTTCTCGAGGGTGATAATCACAGAGTCGTAAAAATGAAGTAGCAGCAGTCGGTATGACACAGCTTTGGGACAAGGCTGGAAGAATACTCCTAGTCCGTCTCCAGTGTAAAGATAGGAAGCGAGTACACAACCTGGGATGCTGTCCCCAAAACACCAGCCGCAGCAACATCTGTTCCTGATAATCAGCTTTTGTCTCAGTGAGGCGTCGACAGAAGTGCACCTTGGTGGGAGTCCAGGGAGCGACTGCCGGAAACTTCACTGGACAAATTGGAGTGTGAGGGAGGCGGTGATTACACAGCACCAAGTGACGTCAGCAAGACACCTTGGACGGTTAACATGAACAGGGAAGTAATCCTCACCTAAACACCGCAGTGAAGATAAGATTAAGCAAAGGGGATAAATGGTTGATAAGATAACGGATACTAAAAAAAATAATTAAGGAGAAGAAATGATGGAAAAAGCCAATGAAAATAAAAATACATAGAAGAAACCCAACTGAAAGACAACAAAATACACAGCACTAGTCTGGTAATTTAGGTATAGTGACGTAAGAAGGAAATTCCCATAACAACCTGAGGGGTCTTCAATAACATAACATAACACCATCCTACAAACCCGAGTCAATACTACCCGATGATAGACGACTGGACAAACACGAGGCAGACTAAGATAAAAACATACACATCCTCTCCAATACTAGCATCATGGCAGTCAACGAGAGGTAGTCAGTCCACATGACCCTGGCTCGCCTCACACGGTAAAAAAAAAATGACGACGTGTAAAATAAAGAAAATATTCCATTTACTAATGAGTTCACACTGAGGATGTTACACGAAGGTATTAATGTGATTGAATGTCAGTAAATGAAGAGAGAAAATGTGTTATGTTTGTGCTCTCTGTTGCAGCCACCGTGCAACATGGCAGGGATGACGGGGCTTTGCAATATTGAAGAGAAAAATGATCTTATGGAATTAAAGACAAAATCAGCTTACGATACTGACGTTTTATATAACCCCCAGTAACAGCCAACAGCATACTCACAACTTAAGCATCTATCTACAACACATTCACAACCCCAGCATCTGCCTACAATCGTCACAACCCCAACCATAGCCTATAACATTCACAATCTCAGTATCACCAAAAAGAAACATTACCACCTCGTCACCACCTAACGACTCCCCCCTCCCTCCCTTGGAAAATGACAAATTATCCCCCGCTCGTTAACTGACCCCCTGCGAGACACCCACCACTCACCAGCTGCTGCGAGGGATGGATCGAGTACCACCTGTCTCGGTAGGGTGGAGGGTGTGGGTGGATAGTGTGGAGGGTGTGGGTGGATAGTGTGGAGGGTGTGGGTGGATAGTGAGGAGGGTGTGGGTGGATAGTGAGGAGGGTGTGGGTAGATAGTGAGGAGGGTGTGGGTGGATAGTGAGGAGGGGTAATGGGTGGATGAATGTGGAGGTGTGGAGTGGATAGTGTGGAGTGTGGGTGGATAGTGTGGAGGGTGTGGTGGATGGTGTGGAGGTGTGGGTGGATGGTGTGGAGGTGTGGGTGGATGGTGTGGAGGGTGTGGGTGGATGGTGTGGAGGGTGTGGGTGGATGGTGAGGAGGGTGTGGGTGGATGGTGAAGAGGGGTGTGGGTGAATGGTGAGGAGGGGGTGTGGGTGGATAGTGCAGGGTGTGGGTTGGTGGGGGTATGGGTGTGTGGGGTGGACGGTGTGGGTGGATGGGTTGCAGGGGTGTGGGTGAATTAGGTGCAGGGTGTGGGTGGGTAAGGTGCAGGGTGTGGGTGGGTAAGGTGCAGGGTGTGGGTGGGTAAGGTGTATCAGCATCTTACCATGAACTAAACGTGGCATAAAGCAATCAACTCACTTATTAAAACCCTCACCGTATGTAAACTAATGATTACATAAGTACAGTTGGAAAGCCAGGTGCACGGAGCTCCATTAACGACAGGTGTGGGAGAGATGAACAGGTTTAGAGTGGCTGGCAGCGGTGAGGCGTCCGGATGTGTTAAGTACTGACTGTGTGTGGTGGTGGTGACTGTGTGTGTGTGGTGGTGACTGTGTGTGTGGTGGTGACTGTGTGTGTGGTGATGACTGTGTGTGTGGTGGTGACTGTGTGTGTGGTGGTGATTGTGTGTGTGGTGATGACTGTTAAATGTAAGGGACCATAAGTGACCTGTTAAGTGACGTAGACCAAAAGTGACCTGTTAAGTGCAGGGAACACCATTTTCCCCAATTTTCTGTAATGGGCATCGCTTAACAAACATCAAACTCCATAAAAGTTCATTGGTTTTTTTTTTTGGAATATTGGCGAAATCACTTCTCCCTTTCTTTCTTTTTTTTCATGTTTTTTTTTTGTGTGTGTAAAAAAAATACAAGTTTCCACCTGAAATGTGAATCGTGGCCCATAGCGGTGTGTTTCCCTTCCGGTGAGCTGTAACGACTCACTACCTCCAGTAGCCATCAGTGAGAGAACACGAGGAAGTTACCATGCGAGAGTGTCATTACGAGTGTGTGTGTGTGTGTGTGAGGACCAGTTACCACCACCTGGGTAATGAGTGAGGTCTTCACACCAATACTCGCCTCGCTTCACTAAACTCTCCCCCCCCACACACACACACACACGAAACACAGCCCCGTAATGGTGAAATAAATACCGCCTGAATGGAATAAGAAAATAATTGGGTTTCGTAATGCATTCCCAGATCTTATACCAGTAAGTGAGAAAAGGCGGGAAAGAGTTCAATGTTTATTCATTTTTCGCGGCAAAACCAAAGGGGAAAAAAAGGTAATGTAAACAAAGAATTAATATTATGGGCCATTGTTGTTATAGTGATGATGCTATATGTAAATGTTCACTGACAGGTAATAAAACTCTCCACTATTGATTACTTTGGTCACTCTTACGACGACGTGAACTTAATATTAAAATTCCCACCTGTACTTACTTTACGAGGTACTTAACCTGACACCTGTGGGTTACCAATTATCTAAGGTTCGTATGTTGAAATTTCCTCGTAACTGAGATATAAACACCCTCGCTTATCTAATTACACTCAAACAACAATAATCAAAGTTGAAAATGGCATAAAAATAATACTGAGACTTTACCTTATCTGGATGCATTTCAGGACAAAATCAGTGTTTAAAATCTTCGTAAATCTGGAGATATTTGTTGTTGTGGTGGTGGTGGTGTCGGTAGAGGGGTTACGTCACCAGCAGCAGTAGTCGTAGTAACAGGGGTCAACACGCTCACACTTACCTGCAATAAAAACCAATACCACAGTCACACTCGACAGCTCAGGTATGGCACAATATAACAGGTGAGTGAGTCTTAGCACCTCTTAAAAAAAGGTGTTAATACCCGCTTAGTTTATCGTAATGTTTACTTAGGGTATACACCAGGTGGTTTTGTAAGTTAGGTTAGGTTAGGTTAGGTAAGAGTTGCTTACATTTAGAATGGGTTAGGTGAGGTAATATTTGGGTGAATTAACAAAGTGAGTTTAATTGAGGCTTGAGTACATTAACCTAACTACTACTACTACTACTACTACTACTACTACTATCATCACTATGAAAACAATGACTCTCCCTCTACCTCTCTCCAGCCTCCACCTCAAGGAATTAGTACAATCATCACGAGTCAACCATTACCACCAGACGATGAAGGAATCAAGGTAGGGAAGGAGGAGGAGGAGGAGGAAGGAAGGGAGAGAAGAGGAGGAGGGGGTGGGAGGGGGGGGTAGGGAGAAGGCTCTTAAGGGGTAATAATTAAGTGATCAGAGATATAACACAGGAAGAGAGATGGGAGGTGAAGTAGTATCTAGTTGAGTCTCCCCTTCCACATTCTTCATTTTTTCTTGTGGCTTCCTCTCGTTTCCTAAGACTTAAAGATAGTTCAATTTTTTCCCAGTTTCCCAATGTTTCGTCCCTAATTACAACTCGCAATCCTCAGTAAGTCATCAACTTAACATGCATGGTGGTGATGGTGGTAGTGGTGATGGTGGCAGTGGTGATGGTGTGTGGTGAGGGTAATGGTGGAGATCGTAGTAGTGGTGGTGGTGGTGGTGGTGGTATTGATGATCGTAGTGGTGGTGTTGGTGATCGTGGTGGTGGTGGTGGTGGTGACGGTGGTAGTGGTATTGGTAATTGTGGTAGTGGTGTTGGTGATCGTGTTGGTGGTGGTGGTGGTGGTGGCCCGGGGTCGTCTTGCAACAGGTGGGCGGCCCCGGTAGCTACCCTTCAACACACTCGCCTTTGTTCTCCTGTCAGAGCCTCTCCCGATAACCAGTCCTTGAATTTCTCGGAGCTGCGTATGCAAAACTTTTCCTCCTCTACCTGGTGGCGTGAGCTTGAATCCGACTTGTTTTTAATGAAGCTAAGCTGGAGACGTGAGAATCCATGTAGCTGTTTCAATTTATAAGCTTACTGGTGACGTGAGAATGTATCCAGCTGTCCCCATTAAGCTAATTGGAGACGGAGAATGCATCCTATCTGCCTCTACTAAGCTAACTGTACACCTGAGGATAAATCTTCATTACGTCAACTAGAGAAGTGAGAAGGAGTT